>NC_079335.1:101569484-101869484 GCF_029582105.1 Oenanthe melanoleuca | reverse complement strand
TTAATTTAATGGAATCTATCTGAGGAATCACTTCCTTAGTAAAGGCTGATCAAGAATGTCAAAGCCCAATACCCAGTCCATAGAACACCTCATAAAGATATTTAATACAGATCTTTAAAATAAAAAAAAATCATTACAATTAACCAGCAACATTAATGTTTTTCTTTTTTAGGATTTTAATTTCACTTGAGTGAGTTTCAAGTCTCTCTTCAGTTTATGCCATAATATGGTCTAAAATCTTGGCCTGACAATTCATGTTGCTGACTCCAGGGAAAATGGAGCTGCTTATTCTAATTAAAACAAATTATTCTATAGTCTGGGTTAATTATTTTTGAAGACCAGCAATTTCACAGATTTTATCTTCCTTTTGCTTCTAATTTAGTGATGACTCTGCTGTCTGTCTTCAGACCTGATCCTTCTTTGGGAGTCAAATGACTCCCAAAGAGTCATTTCAGAAAATTCCCTAGCAATTGTCTGGTGTACTGATTTATGTCTAAGATGGCAGCTGCCTGGGCTGCTGCTGTCTGTCAAACATTGCATTTATTTTAATGGGTCAATTGCTCATTTGGGTGTAATCTATGAACTCATTTAACACTTTTCTTATTTCTGCATATAATTATATAAAAATTTATGTTGTAAAAGATTTAACAAAATATCATGATAATTCTTACAGGTTTTGTAATGTTAAATAACCCATTTATATTAATCCCATATTATTGTATTTCATTGCTGGTATAGATTTTTTGTAGAACAAAGGTACTAAAAATTCATTATATTCCATTTAACAAGATAAATTACTTCAAAACCCTCTGTTACATTTAATTTTTAAATTTAATGAAACTGAAAAATATTACAGCATTTTAAGCATGAGGATTTTTAATAAGCTTAGGAGAACTTCTATTGCCTACTGTGCCATATACACAGGCTATACCAACCATATGAGTACATACTGTCCCTTTATGACCAAAAGTCCTCTCAGAAATATTCTTTGGCCACAACCCATATAAAGTTTTCAACCCCACTTTGACCACTAGAAAACAAATAGATTTATTCTGTGACTAATCGTTGTAACAAGACCCAATGTCCACATTGTGATATTTTGTTCTGGTTTCCTCCATAGCAAACAATGGGATGAAGCACAGTTAATCTAGAAAGGGTTATTACAAATGAAGTGGGTGGTTAATTACACTTCATGGAAGTTATAAGCATATTGTCCAGATACCTAATGCCAAAACCCTTATTCAAAAACCTAGAGGTGAAACCCTGTTGCTCTCAGTCTAGCATTTCCCATGTTTATAGTCCCAAACTTAATCACATATTTAAATAATTTGTGCATGATGTTTTTCTGAATGAAAGGATTTAGGGTACTGTAGCATATGCCCTTTTAAAAAAAGACAAAGAACAAATTTGCATTTAAAATAGCTTCATTTATAAAACTGATTAAGTCCTTTTAAGTTAGGAGAAATCTCAAATGTGTTCCAACAAACTTCAGGTGTGACGGCAGTACTTACCCCAAGGGTTTCTTGAGCAAAGAAGAAAACTTACTTTCTTTGCCCAAACCACAAAGATGTAAGACATTCAAGAAAGCAAACAAATTATGGAGGCAGTGGACAACTTCAACACCTTGGGCCTGGAAGGGCATAGAAAGTTACATCTGTAGAACTGGCTTAAAACCTACAGTATTTGGGCAGGATTTATTGACAAAAGTGAAACTCCACATCAGAATTCAGATCTCACATATCTGCATTCTGCCAAAATTTATTTAGGTGTAAGAATGAAGTACATGAGACCCTGGAAAAATTAATAGGAAGTATCCTTATGGTTTGATGAAGTTTTATCAAATAGTCAGATACCAGGAGAACTTCCTAAATACAGCCATGCCGTGAAAATATGGACAAATCTGAACACAGGTGTTTCTAAAGTCTAGCCAGAAGTGGCTGACAGAGATAAGTAATTCAGATTCTTCAGCACCAGAGATGTAACAAGAAAAATATTTATAAGGATTTAATTCCTCAATATTCATCACAGGCACTCTTTGATCAAGTTGCTTAGGAACAAACACTCTGACATTGGACCTTAAGGGTCAAGATAAATTCACTGCTTGCTTCAGTCAATCACTGGAGGGCCTCTGAAACCCTCTGAATAATACAACATTATTGTCATTCAAGGACAACTGACACTGCTGACCTTGACTGCTGAAATATAGATGCTGATATTCTTGATCTCATTTTAGACCCCTAAACTTTGTTCTTCCCCTTAATCCTTTCATACAGGAGTTGCCAGACCTCAGACTGATCTGGAAGACCTTAGGACTTGGAGAGGCACAAAATTGTTCTTGTCGTTTTGCTGTGTGACTGAAGAACCTGCCCAGAGATAGAGCAGAGCAGAGCCATGGTGCATAGCTATCTGCTCCACAAAGGTCGTGGTCAGCCCCAGAGTATCTTAACCATGTGTGTGAACATAAAACCACTCCAGACTGAATAGACCTTCACCATATTCACTGATCTGTAGATACAATTTCTATCAGGAGTTCAATACATCAGCCAAAGCTTTGCAAGTGAGAGGTAGCAAATAGTCTGACAAGTTAATTTAATAATTCATCACGAATAATCATTGTTTTCAGTTATTTAAATGGGTCTTTGTAGCAATGTTGATGTATAAAGGACAGTTGAATTTCAGGATGACAAATAAGGTTCAATTTCCCAACAGATTCTATCCAAGCTCAAACACATCAACAGATCTTGCCAAATATGCTTGCCCAGTGCTCATGATACAAAATCAAAGCAAGTACTACATTTGGTAGTAGCCTAATCACTTGGAGTACATCTAATGTGGAATATGCACTGCTCATGGGTTTGTGCTTTTTTGCCTGGTTCGTTCAGCTGTGTGTGTCAGTAGATCTTCCAGGATACAAAAAACAACCCCAAACACCTTGCTTTTTGAGTGTTATTGCAATGATACTTTGAATCTTTGGTTCAGGGCCCTTCAAGACATAAGTTTGTGACCAGGAAGATTATGTCATGGTGGAAGACAAGCTGCAAAAAGTTTGAACAGCCTAGTTGACTTCCCCAAATGTCACTTCTTTGTTTTTATGGGGTCCATGCCAGTTGCCTCACTAGTCATACTCCATTTACTTCTAGAATAGAACACAACAGTGCTGCAGGATGCAAGTGTCTATAAATTGTTATTGGGTGCTCTTCTGGTCATTTGACTTTGTGTACATAAAAACTGATCAGTATTTCTTTTTACTACTAAGTGAACTCACAGATTATACCACAAATTGTACTTCTTTGTATTTCTCTTCTGAGACCCAACTGAGTAAATCAGACAGTAAAGTGCTGGCAAAGATGTGGGCCACAAGAACCACAGAACTAAACCTTTTGGTGTAGTGAGAGGGGTCAGCAATGTAGGGAACAAAAAGCTCCCTCAAATTGTTATAAAAACAAGTTCTGCTGTTGCAACAAAGACTTTGTTACATCTGCACTTCTCTAATAATTACAACTAACAACTCTGGTGCCCACCAAACCCTCACGTGACTGCAATACCCACTGCCTTCTCAGCCTGTCACTGACCATGCAAACATGGTTACTATCCCATTGTTACCCAGTACTCAACAACCACCTGGTTGTCAACTTACTCATCTGCAGATTCTTTGTTTATTCCCCCTCTCATCCAGACTTAGACTGGAGCACAACTCCAGTTTTGGCAACAGACAAAATTGAGAACTGCCAGTGTGTCCTAGGTTACAAAGATATGCCCAAAGGTATGTGTTCTATCACCATCTGCTGAAACCAGGTGGGGCAGTGATTCTTATCTCTGTGGGAGATATCCCCTGCTAATGGGCCATCTGTTAAAATCAGATGGGGCAATGTTCTTTATCTTTCCCACTACCCACCTCTCCTCCAGGGAGATATCTTCTGTTAATTTGGCATTGGGTCCCATTGCATGATTGGGGACCCATTGCATTACATCGTCCCACTGTGAGATGCTCCACCCAGAGGGAGGAGCTAAGCCTTTCCTACCTAGATAAAAACTGAGATTTGGAACACCAAAGCTGCCCTTACCCACTGGTTTCCAGAGGACAAGAGCTACCAGGATCACTGCCCGGATTTCTACAGGATCACTGCTTCGAGAAGACCACTTCATCCAGACTGCTAGCACCACCCTAACTAGCAGGGTGTCAGGTTGTGTTTTGACCATGTCAGTGTGTTTTCTTTTGTACTATTGCATGCATTTTATTTTTTTTCTCTTTTTTTTCCCTATAACTTGTACTTCTGACTTAGAGTCTCTTACTGGTTTTGATTCCAATTCTAGCACTACAGTGCTAGAGTTTTGTAGATTAAATTTGTCTTCTTGCCTTCTGTTCTAGACATTTCTCTTTTAGCAGTTGCAGCCACAGCAAGAAACATCTGTTTTTTCAACACCCTTCAGGACCCACAGATATCTTTATGTCCCTAAATTCTAACAACTATCCTGATGCATGTGACAGAAGGACAAACAAATGATGGTTGCAAAATACATTAGGAAATTCCACTAGCATGTTCCAGACTGGAACAAAGAGATGAAAGGCCTTATATTGATCTCTACATTCTTCAGTAAAGGCAGTTTTACCACCATCAGTTTCAGAAATAAGCAGTTCAAACCAGCAGAAATTTATCAACAGCACTTCATTTCTTCAGAGACACATGTAACAGTAGAGTCTAGTTCTCATATGTCCCATGGGGCTTCTCCTACAGAGAAAGGATGCCTACTTTTTCTCACAGCCCACACGTGAACAAATAAAGCTCTTCATTTCCTTGCATCCATGTCTGATATTTATTCACAGTGCAATGGGATGGAGTGAATTCAGCAGCCCAAGGACCATTTGCTGGTCCTGGGTGCTCCTCCTGGGGAAGAGGTGTCATCCTCCACTCTACATGATGATGCTCTTAATGTTGTGATAAGCATGACTGGCTAAAATGATGGCTACTGACATTTATTTGGAAAACTGTGTATTGATAACCATTTGCTTCTCTGTGTTGATAGTCCAACAACCTGTAGTTGGACTTAACCTTACTTTCCAATTTTTTTTTAAATTTTGTGTACTGAGGCTTGTGTGAGTATAACCTAAATGGAGCTGAAAGTGCATCTGCCCTTTGGACTTGGCATTTACTCTTCCCAGAAAGTCTCTCTTATTATTTCTGTTCAAGAATACATTACGTTGTCTGCTTCAACACAGTATTTGGAGATGACGGAAGACAATTAGAAGCTGAGGCTAAGCAAGTTTGTCATTAAACTGATCAACTACATACCATAGCTTGAAGATGATGATCCTGGGCTTAAAAGCAGAAGCCAAGGAATACAACTCTTTCCTTGTATACATACCAAGGAAGATTTGTGCTAACCTGCCACTTCTACTCCAGACATTTTTTGAGGGTATGAATGTAGTCTCTTGACACTCGAGCTCTATCACATTTCCACTCTAAAAAGAAGTTGAAGAAAAGGTCTGGTGTCCCTGATCTTTTAGGTAATCAAGTCAGCATTAGAAAACATGTACTTAACTAATCCACACAGCCATACATAACTGATCTCTCTTACTATAGTGAGTGTTTTACGTGCAGCCTCCTAACTTTTGCGGGATAGATGATTGGTTTTTGCAGCCTAGGTATTTCCGTGGATGGGATCCTGCTTTGCTCAAGTATGTCACTGTGAAGAAACACTCAGTCCTTTCCCAGGCTTGAGATCTGCATTGAAAAGGAAGACAAAGTTCAGCCTTCTGTAACTATTGACCAAGTGAATGTTTCCTTCCTCAGGCTATTATTTAGCCAGGATTATTCATGTGATTCTTTAGTCACTCTGAGTCCTAGCATTACTTTAGATGCCTATTTAGGGAAAACAATGTTTTCCTATGACTTTAAACATAGCTTTATAGTAGAAATGCCTTTTCCAGATATTAACTACATATTGTGGCCATAATATACTGTGGATATAGTTCTCTAAATTTGCTCTGAAATAACCCAGAGAAAGAACAGATGGAAAAGATTTTTTTAAGTCTTCATAACAAATCCCAAGTAATTTTCAGAAACTATGTCAGTCAGTATAATAAGCAATTGCACTCACAGTTCTTCTTTTTGAAAGATTTAAGATTTGATATTGCACGTATAGGACTTCTTAATCCTGTATTGCATTTCTACATCTTTTGAAGTCTTGTTTAAACTTTGGAATGTGAAGTTATTGGAAACTTGGCTATTCTCTTTTATTTGATGGCCAACCGAAATACCGGGTATATCTTGTCAGATGTAAATGATAGGACCATATGTTGTGATGTGTGTATTTTAGCAACCAAATCCTTGTTTGTAGACTTTTTATGTTGACATGGGAATCATGCACCACTTCATCAGTAATTTCACTCCCAAACCAGGGTAATTATAATAAAACACAATAGAGTAGAACCAAGCCACAACTGAAACATTAGCTTTCTATCCTATCTGAATGAGATATGAAAAGTTCAGGCTTTCCGTAACTCTTTCCTACTGGCCAATGCACAGGATTTCAAACAATAAAAACAAAAATTTTCAAGTTCTTACTGTATGGGGTTTTTTCCTCAATCAGAAGAGCTACAAGAACACTGCCATAATTCAATAGAACCTCCTTTTATGGCTTGCCCATCTCTTTTAAAACCCCCTGTTCTGATTATCTTTCTGTATGGTGCCTGTCTGATGAAACATGCTGACGTGAACTCCTCTTTACGGAGGTACCTACTAAACACAAAATTTATGATACATTTCCATTTACCCACACTATCATTTTTCGCTATTGCTTTGTTGCTTTATTATTTTTACTTCTGGCAGCCTTGCCCTCCTCAAACAGTACCTGAGCTGCATCTGTTAGTCTTGTGAATACAGGTCACAGATAACAAATTTACTGCACAGCTGTGATTCTTATATCAGAATAATTGACACACCTGAGGCAGACTGGTTCCCCTTCAAAAAGCAACAGCACTGCCATGTCCATGCCAAGTGAGTTGTTCTCATTGATTTTCATAATTAACTAACAAGTAAAAATGAAAGGGAATTAGTTCAAGGAATAAAAATGTTTCTCTAATTATCCCAAAATGTATCATAAGTTATGTCTACAAAATAAGGAGAGAAAAAGTTTTGGTTACATTTATAGCTTAAATTGAAGGAACATTAGGTAAGCTTACTTTGGCCCTGATACATTCACATTATAGTGTTTGTTATTGTTTGATTAATCTGAAATCTCTTTCTAAGGACAAACGATAGCTTTAACCAGAGCAGAACTGCATCCATTCCCTGTATCATGCCAAAAAAAAAACCCAACAAAAACCAACAACAAAAAAACCAACGCCAAAAAAAATATCATCTAGGCTTAGATCCCAAGGGCTGGGAAGAAAATAAACAAGTCAGCTCTAGTTCTTCTACATCAAGAGTCAGACAGATGATAAAAAGATGATACTTTAAAATACTTTAAAATAGAATACTTTTAAAACAACCTTTGAGAATTTCTCCTTTGGAAGCTAAGATCTCTTTGAAGGCTGTAACATGGTGTTTAGAACATGGTCTGCTGGTGGCAGATTTGAGCCCTTTACCACCTCCTGGGGGGAATACATCTATGGATATTTACAAAAGCATTTACCAAAGGAAGTGTATGGACATTTCTGCAGCTATCCATTCACAGACCCTTACATGTTCTTGCTATAAAAATCAGTAAGATACTTAAAGATTCTTAAAAATTAATTACAGCTGAATACAACTTCTGCATAAAAGGGAATAAAAGGCAGTTTCTAAGTATCACTTATTTACTATGCATATATGGAACTGTAGTCTATTAATTTATCTAAACCCCTTTTTGCATTAATCACCTTGAACTGCCTTTTTCTGCCCCTGCCTCAGTCTCTATTCCAGAATTGCATAAAGTGTGATCTTTTCAGTCTTCCTATGTAGCTTTTAAATTTATTATTTTATTTGGTACAAGAGTGAGCTAAGTATTCTTCTGTTCAAATAATATCTCACTTGTTAAATTATTGTTCCAAGAAAAATCCACCCTTGAAAATTCCTATTCCAGCCCTGCTGAAATCTAGCTACCACCCTCAAACACAAGTAACTTTGTTTGCATCTTAAGCAGCTCAGCACAGTGGTTTTTAAATTCTGTATCTTTGAGGAGGTCATAGGAATGTTTTCTGCCAACACAGTGATTAAAAAAGCAGGGGAGAAGCAGTTTTCCAAAGCTTCCCAAGACCTAAAATGAACAGAGGATGGATGACCTTCTGCACCTCTTCACCAGCCAATGTGTCTGCAGAACGCTGTAGGCTTGGCAGTATCACACCCAGGTGCCTACCACTTTTACAAGCAACATCTGCTGCCACATATGATCAGACCCCAGCTTTTGGGAGAGATGCTGCTTGATGTGGGAAAGGTTTAAGTTGTCAAAGCCATTGTGCAGTGGCTTGGACCTGAATAACCACCCATTAATTGCATGCATGTTTCTTCCCCTCAAGGACAATCACAGCAACAGAACAAGGTGGTAATTCCCAGCAATGAAGTAAATATGAACACACTTGGGAAATGCATAATTGCAGCATGATCCTAATGTAAACAAGAGGAAAGAAGTCACTGAACCCAGGATGAAGAGGTCTTTTCCATCAGCCCTTGCTCTGTGACTGCCATGCCCATGATATCTTCCCTGGTCCATAGGTGTGTGGCAGGATGTAACCCTGCCCAAGACAGGAGGGTTTCAAGAAAAGGCTGAAGAGCTGCTCCTGACCAAAAGAGGCAGTTGTGAATAAAGCCACAACACCAGGAACAACGCAAATATTTAATAAGGTACAAGTACAAAATCAAAGCACCCCAAAAGACATGCAGTTTTGTAGGCTCAACACCATGAGATGACAATTCAGGAGTTTTTCATGTGTGCTGGAAAGGGAATCAGCTGTTTCCTGAATTAACTGCCAGCCAAAACATACATCAAAAATCAAATCCAGCTCCCACAGTCGATGCCCACAGCTGCCTACACTGCTCTACACTCTTTGCCTAACAGATGGGATTTTCCACTATAATGAGGACAGTTTTAGGTTGCCATAACAGACAGAAAAAAAACAAGTGTTTCCTTCCCCATTTCTATAAAACAGAGCAGAGTTTGATACAACATAGAAGAGCATATGACTTTTGACTCTCTTCCTTTTTAAGTAGCACTACTGAGCACGACTTTGCAACTAAAATGACTAGCTTTAACATAAAGCATCTAAAGCTGTCAATACTTTATGTTTATAGGTTCTTTAAAGTGAGAGGAGTTTTTTCTAGGAATTTTATTCATCAGGTTTAAGAATTCATTTTAAAAATTATTGGAAAGGTTTTCTTAAGCTATAGAAAAGCTTAATTATCTAAAGCTAAGATCGGATTTTTTAAGCTGATGATTTTGTTACCTCTTTCATTTGCATTCCTTTATCTACATAGGGGCTATATAAATAGCATATTTTCTCTTGTATTATTATCAATTTGTGCCAGGAAAAGATTATATAATATACATCACTATGAGAATCTGTATGATTTTAAAATTGCAGAACAATTTATTATAAATAAAACACATGGAATGTAACCTTAACATAAAAGGCAATAAAATGTGGCCCCTACTATTACATACAAAACATCTTTCTCTAATACATATTTGAAGACAGACTATGCTCTCAGTGACTGTTTAGTTAATATCTTTACCCAAATTAGCCTACATGGGTACAAATTATTGTGAAATGCAATACGCTTTCACTAGCTTAAGAATTCTTTAATTTCTGTAATGCATGTGAATTTGACCTATTTCATACAGCCCTGTTTTCTGAAAATTGCAGTCCACTGTGACACAAATGATGAAAATGCCTCCTCTAACAAAAGGATAGCTGCCTAACACCACGAGTTTCCCTTGCAGTGTGTTATTTCCTGGAAACACTCCTGGACAAAAACCTGGAAATAATATTTCTGTTCTTTTTTTAAAGCCTCTACAAAAGGTTTTTGCTCAAATACAGCTATTGTTGGTCAGACAATATTTTTTAAATTTTCATATATTTCTTTTGCCTTCTCTTTACAGCTCACTGTTTCAGGATTGCTAGACTGAACTCTAAGAAGAAGAATAGAGCAGTGTTTCATCTGAGATGACAACCAAGCAAACACTGACAAGATATTTCACACATCTGAAGGCCTTTTGTCTGCACGTGCTGTTCTTATGCATCATCTCACCACCAGCATTCAGCTTCTGCATAAATGAATCCCTGAGTTTCATCCTTTCCATGATACCTTTTGCTTGCTTTATATGTGCTTATGAAGCACATAACCTGTTTTTGGCAGGGATGGAGTTAATTTTCGTCTTAGTAACTGGAACAGTGCTGCGTGTCTCCGCATACAGTGAGGATGTTTCGGGGCAGCGCCAACACCGCCAGTGGCCGAAATCCATCTCAGCCTCCTGGGATGCTCTGGCGGGAGCAGGACGTGCAACACATCGAGCTGCCCAGGAGAGGGGGCTAGCTGCCCGACCCGCCAGCGCCTCCCGAGCCTTTCCCGAGAGAGGCGGAGAGCCTGGAAGCCTGAGCTGCACCCCGCCGGCAGCGGCTCCCAGGCTCCCAGGCATGACGTTATATGCTGTGAAATATCCCTTTGGCCAGTTCGGGTCAGATGTCCTTGCCGGGCTCCCTCTCGACTCTTCGTGCATCTGCTCCTTGTCAGAGCTGAAAAGTCCTTGGCTCAGTGTAAGCTCTGCTCAGCAGCACCTAAAACATCAGTGTGCTATCAACACTGCTCTCACACTGAATCCAAATCGCAGTGCAGTACCAGTTACAAAAATGAAAATTAACTCTATCCCAGCCAAAAATAGCTTACATGCTTTATATTCCACTCAAGCTAGAAGGGTCTTTACAAGGGATTAATCTGAAGAAACAGGCACTGCGCCAGGTCCTGAATGGTAGCTTCAAAAAGAGCATCTCATTTTGGAGTGGCTTACATAACAAGATCCAACTGATGCGTCTGATATATCAATGAAGTCAACGTATATTATTTTAGAAAAAAACCCTAAACTGGGATTTGAGCAAGAAAATGCCATTGTAGGAACAATGAAGGAGGTGGAAGGGTACATGATATCTTTCAGTTGAGTTAAAAGAACAGAATACACAACCTTCCAGAAATTTGATTACAGTAAATCAAAATGTGGATTCTGCAGTTTATTTTGATGGTTTTGAACATATTGTTTTGGCAGAAACATGTAGATTTTTTAAAATCTGATACCAGTCTATGTGACCATGTGCTAAAGCATGGAAGAAACCTAAAAATAAAGGAACATAGCTTAGTCATTTCAAATTTTCAGTTTTCTTGCCACTTGCATAGTTCTCTTTTCTCATTTTTTATTTGCATTATTTAGTACTTTTTTTCACCTACTCACTCAGAATTCCCCACTCTTTTTTTTTTTCAGAGAAACATTTGTCTTTTAGACAGGAACAATGTACTTTATTGTCGCTACTCACGATGAACCGCGTAGAATAACGACACGGACTCCTTTAGCTAGGTGGCTAAAGAAGCGATTTATTAAATGGCCGGACCACACTTTTATAGTGTGGTCCGCAGACTGCAAACAGAACAACAGTCCATTGGACAATTGAAGAAAACAAAACTTTCTCACAAACCGTGAGAATTGTTTATCAGTGAAGCCCAGGTGTTAATCTTGTTATTAATTCCTTTTTATTTTTCCCCAGTGTTATCATCCTGGGAAAGGCTCAGGCTGGAACTGAGAAACTGTCTCAGCCTGGGAAAGCCTCCCCTGCATGAGAGAGAAACTGTCTCAGCTTGGGAAAGCTTCCCCTGCGTGAGAAAAGTTCCAAGCCCTTGCCATTTTCATTCTGAGGCTTCAATGGCATCCACACTTTATAGTAGTGGTGACGTATTAAGTCACCTTTAAAACAAAACAGAGAGGAGGAAGAGGGGAGAGAAAACAAGGGCTAGAGGAGGAATGAGGGCTACTCATTCTAAAGAAATTTAAGATTAAAAGACTGGACAGCAGATACTTCAGCACTACTTTAAGTAGTTTCAAATGCCAATGGTCAAGAGCCAACACGCCCTTCAAAGTCATACTTTTGGTGAAGCAACTTGTGTCAGCATTTTCAGCCTTTCTATACCTGAAACTGCTTAACTTCCTTCAGTGTGTTTAAGTTCAAAAAATGGTTTTTGACATAACTGGAGGCTGAGAACTTTGCACGTATGCAGTTTATCCAAGAAACACTTGGAGTGTTAACACTGCATCATTGACCACCAATGCCAAAATCTGAGACACTGACTCTCTACTGAGGTGATGATATTTGTACTGATAATACTGCAACTGCAAATCTGTGTATTGAAGGTTACAATGATGCTTTGTTGGTCTGCTATCCCAGACTTTGCAGAATGAACATTAAAAGTAAACTGGGTAAAGTCCAGTTTGATGTAAATATTGTCTTGCTTAAAGTGCAGTTCAGTACAATAATCTAGACATATTTCCTCTTCTAGCAGAATAAAATGTAACAAAGGGTCACACTTAAAATCTCCAGTCGAGGATGGTAAGATTTTTTCTTTTCCTAATTTTTACTTTTCATTTTTCACTTAAACATTTCACTTTCAATAGATCCTGTCTCATGAATGACAAAAAAAAGTCTCCCTTTTAAAGCTTCATGAAACTACCAGATGTTTTTTTGGTCCTACAAGCATATAAACATATTCCTAAGGTTAACATTAGTAGATATATTTGCACACATGAAGAAATTTGTTTAGGTGGAAACCATGGACAGTTAAACACAGAAATATATAAAAACAAGAAAATAAAGCATATATAGTAGTCTATAGACAAAAATGTAGCTAAAAATGGGGCAATTATTGATGTATGTAGGTGTCAGGGTGTGACTTGGGTTTGCCAACCTTAATATATTTAATTTCTTTTAGAGACAGGACTCAGGAGTAGAGACAAGGCAGGCTCAAAACTTAAAAAAAGGTGCAAGAAGAAATTTATTAATAGCACAAAAAAATTCAGAATAATATTCCTAGATTGTTCCATCCTCCCCTTCATTCCACATTTCTTACCAACAAACATACAGAGAACACTTCAGTCAGTTATACATCCAGCTAATCAGTTCAATTTACTTAAGAGAGAAAAGTCCCTTTTTAGTTATGGCTTAGGGAGCATCTTCAGCTTCACAATCCACATCCGCCCGGGAAAATATTGCAGATTATGACTCTCCTCCCAGTTTTCACAGTCCTTCCAGAGCTGTGCTATGGGTTATGTTATACAATTGGGGTACTACTTTTAAAGGCAGGCTGCTGAAAAACAAAATTCTCTTCATCTCCTTCTCTCTCAAATGTCTCTGTTCATATTCCAGTCCCAGAACAGAGCTCCATTTCCCTGAGGCAAAAAGTCTTCTTCTCAAGCACCACAAACCTCCCCAAGTATATTTCACAGTTTAAAGGAATTTTAGTGAAGTCACAATCCCCTTAGCCCACAAAAAAGATTTTCAGCTACTTATCAGTGGCATCTTTTCAATCTCTTTCCATCAGGAACTCTATCTTCATTCCGCTGACCTCTGTAGTCTCCATGCTTCATTTCTTCTAATTCAGGAAAGCTCAGGAGATGGAGGATCTTATCCAGGCATAAAGAAGTTAAAATTGTATCCAGATCATGAAGAAACAACACGGGCAGCTGGAGGCCTCTTCTGCCACGCGAAGAGGCGAGCCCAGCTGAGCCGGCAGGGCAGGGGCCATGTGGCCGGTGCCAAAGCCATGCGGCCAGTGCCATGCGGAGCCGGGGGGCCTCCAAGCCACGGGCTCCCCGCAGAGCCAGTGCCGGCCGGGTCCCCCTGCTGAGCCCGGAGCCAGACTGGGGCCCATGCCTCCAAAGACTGGAAACTGAAAGAGCAAGAGCCAACCTGATCCACTGTGATTTGTGAAAGCGAAATAACTTTTCATTGGTTTCCCGAGCTGTCCATCACCAAATCAGCTCTCTGATTGGTGCCAGCAGCTCACAGGGGAAGCTCCCAGAGACGGGAGAGCCCCTCCCACTCCCCCACCTCATGGAGCCTTCCCTGAGGCGAAATCCATCCCTCCGCCCAAGCACGTGAAACCAACACAGTAGGGATTGCAAATAGAGGCTTTTCCAGAAAGACTGTTTTAGCTACAGGTAAAGGGTTTATCCTTAGTGTCTAGCAAAAGTAAACTGTAAAAAACTTTATTAAATATTTGAAATTGCTTATTTTTTGCTCTTATTAAACTCACAACCCACAACTGTTGAATGAAAGCACTTTTTGTAGGACAGAGGAACTTGTTATGAAACAAAAAAGAAGCACAATATGAAAAAGTAATTTTTCATATGTCACACAGGTAATCTGTAGATGGAAGAGAGGAAGAGATGAGGGAAAATTAGACAAAAAATAATGATGTTCCTTAGAAAGATAAGGCAGTAGAGGTGGAAAAGAGAGTTTGCAGAGAGTGTGATCGTGAGTGTGATTGGCCAAAAAGTAAGAAATTGGCTTATAAATGGCCCAGAAGCATTATGTGCGCTCAAAGCCCTTTCTAAAAGCCCACAGAAATTCAAAATGGTCTTTTGTTTAAAAAAAAAGTACAAGCACTTCTTTTTTCTTCCCAAGTGAATATGCTCTTATCTCTAAGATAGAATTTGTCTTGTCTTGATGATGTTGATGACAGGCAAGAGCTCAGAGAAGAACATTTCTGTCACTGAGCTGACTAGTGAACTGCTATGGGTTACAGTCTAATAAAGTTCCCATTAACATCGGAGACAGCAGGATTTTTGGACCGTTTCTTTTCCAGGGAAGGAGAAGTTCTCTTTAGAGCATAGGATCATAAAATAATGATTCACATGCATGCTATAAATTTGAAGACTTTTATCATTTGATAAAACACATGTAGGAGGGAATTAGCTAATTTCATGGAACAAAAATAATACCTTCAAAAGCTGCATGCCATCTTGTTAATATGGTTACTATGGTTGTTATGAAATATGTTGAACAGCGCTGTTCAGCTGCTGCAGTGAATATTAAACAGCAGTAACTGCTTGCACAACATTACATTATCCTGAAAAAAAAGGGCCAAGTCTAAAAAATAATGTTTTATTTCAACACCTGACAAATGTTTGGAGCTTGGCTGCTGATTTCAGTTTGTGATTTTCTTGCTGCAGGGTGAGCTTAAACTTCCCTCACTGGGGCGTTCATTCACTTAAACTGAACCATGTCAGGGAAGAAAGAATTAACAATGGCTTTAACACTGGAGTGGGGCAGCTAAATTAAATGAAAATCCTAACTGTATACTTGCCTTGTAATTTCTTAGTCAAGTGATTTTTTTTCATCTTGTTCTATTGTTGAAATAGTTAATCACATTCTATCCATATTACCTCTTTGGGAAGCAATCTGAACACCTGCAGTGCAACCTACTTCATTCTTCTTGAAGGAGAAATGGACATTAAGAGCTTACAAACTAGAGATGCTGAGGTATTTGCTCAGGGATGTCTTTAGCTGTGGGTTTGCAGCTTGAGGTTTGAGAGCCACTCATGCACAGGAATATGGACCTTCATTACATCCTGACATGTATTTAGCCAATTCCTTTGATTTCAAAGGGGATCTGGGGGTGTAATGTCTTTGCACATCTTAGTGTCTATCTTTAGGCAGTACATGTAACTACTGGAATGTGTCTGTACATTCTGTTGCAGGAACCAACATGTTCATTTTGACAGTTTACCACAGCATGAAAGGACAGGAACTACTTGAGACACTTGTATCAGAAAGTGGCTCACCTTATATCCAGCTACTTGATGTAGTGAGTCATGCTAGAGATAACTGTTGCAGTGCTCACACTTCACCTTAGAGCAGTAGCTGCTGTGAGAACAATTAGCTGATGTCCTAAAGCCAGGGCGAACACTAGAGACCGGTGACCTCCCTCAAGTGAGAGACCTGTGACTCTGCCTTTAGGCCTTCTCACTGCCCAGGTAAGGGATCACACTGAAGCAACTACCTGCATTTCAGTGCTAGCACAGTTTAGGAAGCTCTTATATCACAATCAACCCACTGGAAAAGCCAAGTGACAAGAAAGCCTTCTTGCTCCTTCCCAAACTCTCCTCCGCAGGTATTGTAGACTGGCACATCCTCTTTCCAAAGAACAGCATTAATAAGCTCTCAGGCACATTTGCCTCCTTTTGGAGTCCCTCTTGCCCTACTCCTGCCACAGTAGGAGGCTGAGGAGTCTTTAGAAAGTAATTTACATCATGTGGCTTTATAAGATTTTACTTACTATCTGTCAAGCACCTATAACATTTTTGAATAGGAAATTACATTTCCTTCAGCCTAAAAAAGTACTCCCCTCCAAAGTGAATCCTGTTGGTCTTTCTCCAGAAGGAAAGAATATGAACCTGAGCATAAGCATATTCAGAACAACACCAAAATATTAACCTGTACTGGTTGTTAGCTACTTATTCTGCAAAAGAACCTATTATTGACACACATTTTTACAGAGGCAGCAGAGCTAAAGACCAAAAAAATACTAACTTAAATATAAGCAGAGGAAAACCAAATGAGGAAGGCTTTAGAATGTAAATTATGAGTACAGTTACTGTGCTTCTCTTTGCATTCTTCTTGCTCCAGAAGATTACGGGCAGTCTTTCCCTAATGTCCTGTAACAGGCACATGTGAACACCGTCCAAGGTAATAATTTAAGTGGAATGTTGTCTGAAACCTAGGCACAACCTGTTCCACTCCTTTAGAAGGTGGAGCAGGCACTCCATTACCTACTCATGATTCACATTCAAACACATTCAAACATCAGCATCAGGACAGAGAGACATGCCTTGCTATGAAAGAAGTTCTATTGTTTTGGCTGGGATAGAGTTAATTTTTTTCTTAGTAGTTGTGGTTTGGATTCAGTATGAGAATAATGTTGACAACAGACTGATGTTTTGGTTGTTGCCAAGCAGTGCTTACCCTAAGTAAAGGACTTTCCAGTATCTGAGGTGCATAAGAAACTAAGGGAGGAGCATGGCCAGGACAGATGACCTGAACTGGCCAAAGGGATGTTCCACATTATAGAACATCATGGTCAATATTTGAAAGGGGAGTCAGCTGAGAGCTGCCGATTGCTGCTTGATGATGAGCTGGGCATTGGTCAGCAGGTGGTGAGCAAATGAATTGAGCATCAGTTTTTTCTTCAGTTTTCTATTTTTCTTTTTCCTTTTCCTTGTTCCTATTATTAAACTGTCCTTGTCTCAGCCCATGGGTTTTACATTTTTCCAGTTCTCCTCCACATTCCACTGGTTTGGAGGGGCTAGTGAAGAAGCAGCTGCATTGTACATAGTTGCCAGCTGGAGCATAACCGCAACAGCAGTATTGAAGAAACTGCAGAGTCCTTCCTTACATGACCTAACCTTGTCTGTCCTTCCCTGTGTTCAGATCCACTGACAGTTGGAAATACCACTGCACAGTCTGGAAAAGACAATTCATTAGTACATGCTCAGCTCATTTTTTTCAAGTCTGCACTGGTAAATGTCCTCTCTTTGGACAGCATTACAAACACAAACACCTGCGCAAATTTCTTCAGGACTTTCAAAGCCAATTTCTACATAATTTAATCTGTCTGAAATTGAATCCTGAGTGGCTACTGACTGTAAATCTTCAAATCTCTCAATTTCCTATCCAAATGCAGAAAAATATTATCAGCTCCCAAAATTAAGTTGTTGTTTAGCTCACTAATATGATCTGAAATTAGGGCACCCAGTAATAATACTCCATGTGATACACAATGATATATTTTGACTCTCAAAGTTCTCAGTTGTGGAGGCCAATGGGCCTGCCACAGCTCTGCCCACAGCCCTGCCCTGGAGGGATGTCCCTTGAATGCGCTGTGATTAGCTTATCTCAACCCTCCTGGAGAGATGCCCCTTAGGTGGGCACATTCTTCCTTATCATGAGCTGTCCCATAGGCTTCAGTTATCCCACTATGCCTTAGTACCCATGTTAATCTTTTAACCAATTGGTCTTTCCCCCTTTGGTACCACCCTTGCTTTCCCCCGTATAAATCCCAGCCTCTGCTCCCTGTTCAGACAGGGAGCTGTCATCCCTGGCCCCCTTCACAGAGCTGCTGGATGATAAAGGCTACCTCTGTGGAATTTGCCATACGACACTTCTGTCTCTCTGTCCCTGAGTCGGCCTGGGATAGCCTCGCAAGCAGAGCTGAAATCACTGAGCTGAAACCAGTGAGATCTGATCACTTGTGGCCACAGGCTGCAGCTTGCTGAGCCTTATCTGAGGCTAGGAGACCTGCCAGAAGACCCCCTTAGAAGGCTGTCCTTTGCGGGACGCTCTCTCTGGGAAGATTGTGGCATTCTGGGTCGGAGCAATGGACCTCCATGAACTCCCCTACACAATAGCCTTAGCATGTTGTAACCCAATACCAGAAGGTATAAGGAATGTTTTAACCCTTCCCCCCTGCCCCTACCCTATTGGCAGAAAGCCAAATTCCCCTCCCTGACTCTTTCCTAGAAAAGAGATCCTCTTCCTCTTTTGCCCTGGGACCACCATGAAATAAACTATGAACTCTAAGAAAAGCAAAGGAGCCTCTTTTGATCCTTTGTCCTATCTTATGCAGTGCCTAGCTCCTTCTTAGAGACTAACACAGTAACTAGCTAGGAAGGAGTTATAGTATTACTGCAGTTGGCGATCTCATTACGTGGGGCATCTTAGAAGTTTCACGTTTAGCTGAGAATCCTACACTCATTCTATACAGCATTGAGATTTGTTCGACTACCCTCGAAAGAAGCTACATTGAGTAGTTTCTAAGTACAGGGAACAACCGGCAGCCTGTCTCTGCTCATAGCCAGGTCAGTTGAGGACAGGGACTTACTATACTTACTATACAGCAGATAACAGACGCCCGCGAAAGAAGGGTAAGTAACTCCCGAAGCCCGCGCGGACACGGCCGGGCTGGACGCGCGGGGGGCCAGCGGCGGCGCTCCCCAGGCAAAACGTGGTGGGGCGGCGCAGCGCGCCCCAGGCGAAACGCGGGCGGACGGGTGCGCGGGGAGGCGGAGCGGGCGTGCGCCACGCTCGGCGTGCCCCGACCCCGAAGGCTCGGCAGCCGCTCCGAGTGAGTTCAAACGGCGCAGCCCCCGAGCCGGCGGCTGCTCGGAGAACCGAATCGCGTGCGCACGGTGGCGAGCATATTGTGCTTTAATTACTTTGTTTAATTACTGACTGGGTTTAGCACAGTTTAATAAAGCCTACTCAGCATACACTACTTGAATTTCCTTGATTAATGCAAGATGTGCTGCCATTGCAGCAGGAACTGAAACAGTTCTTCACCCATCAGGATCCACCTCCATACACCCTGTAGAACACACAGGTTTTTTCTTCCTCACTGAGATTCTGTAAGGTGGTATTTTGAAAACGCTAGCAGAGGAGAGGAGATAGGCTACCTAGGAGGCAGAGACTAAAACATTATTCTGACAGGTCTTAAAATATCAGTTCTTTATCTGAAGACAGGTATTTTTCATCTCTGCTAGGTTTGAACCCTCTCTTCCATAATTTCATCATGCCTTTCCCTTAAAGCCAATAGCTCCTTTCCCTAACATTCCACCTCTCAATAGATTAAACTCTCTCAAGTCTCACCAGTATTCTACATGGGCTGTTAAGAGGACAAGAAGATTGAAGAGAGAGTCAAGTTGTACTAGCAGATACAAATTATTTTTAAAAGGCATTTTTTCTATTGATTTCAGTGGTACTTTACTTCTGATGCTGAACATTTTATATTATTTGAAAGTAGCAAAGTACTTTCTTGACATCATTGTTATGCTGTGAGTAAATCTTACCTGTACACTATGGCTATGTTGTATATGTCATAGATGTATTGCAGTGAAACCTGGAGCTAACAATCTGAATGTTAGTAATAGTTAGAACAGAACAAAGCTGGCAGCTTAATTATTAGTTAAAAATTAATAGCCAGAGTGGACAGCCCCTAAATTGTGGTATATGAACTGTAACAACACTATTACAACATGGAATAGAGAACTGCCTGAAACCCTCACTGAAACCAACCTGAGAAGATGTAAAAATGACCATACAGCAATCACTTGGTAAAAAAACCAAAGGGTGACAATACCACAGCCCCTAACATGGCTGCTGCTCCAGACAGTCACATGATGGATGGGGAGTTTACACAGTAAGGGTATTTGCCCAGGGATTTCTTTTTCCATGGTCTCTCTTTTCAGGCATTTGGCTGGAGTTACCAAGTATCATAACTGATTGGTGCCAATAAACCTATCTAATGGAGATGTCCAAAATTTCTATAACACCTAGGTTTTAATGAAATTAGGTTTGGGGATTTTTTTGTTCTTCTTCTAATCCTGTGCCTATTGCAGCATAACTACAAAATGGAAGAGCTACAATCTAATTGCCTTTTCTTGCATTCAGATCTCCATTTTCCCACCAGCTGGTTCTGTGAGCGTATATGGCTATCAGATCTGATAGCCACACATTTCACTGAGATATGAGCTTCAGCTAGTTATAACTATTAAATATATCATATTTTTTAAATTGGATTTTAACAAATCATTCAGTCAGGAATATGCAGGAATACTGAGGGTTCTGCTTTCCTCATGATGTTAATGGTTACACAGAACCTGCATAGGCTTTTGTTATCTGAATTCTAGCCTCTATTTATTGGGTATATTTTCATGACATAATACTCATTTTTTCATATAATTTCAGACCTACAGCCTGAGTAATAGTGGCTGTTCATGTGTTATCACAAATTATGCTGCTAATCCGTTCTAAATTTCAACCACATTTTATTCCAAGCTATATTTATTTCAAAGCATGCTGTGACAGAGGATTGCTGCCTTTGGTTTGCAATGTGTTAAAAAGCATGTATCAAACCTATTCAGTGACAGACTGCCAACTGAGATCCAAGTTTTTCTCTTTGCATTTTCATGAAAAATAACAGTAATTCATAAAAACAGTTACCTTGCTGAAAGCCTGAGGTGATTTTTAGCACAAAACTGCAAAAAGCACAACAAAACAAACCAAACATAGATAATCAAAATAAACAAACATGAGTAAAAAGCATTAAAGTGCGTAAAGTGATTGTATTTACAAAGTTAGATTAAGAAAAAATGATTAGCCAAAAAAAAGTATCTTGCATCGCAAGGCATTCCTCACACCTAGAGAAATTCCTCCTCCTTCATATTAATGAGAGGTAATACTGAAGAGCACATTGTATTATGATTTCTGGGTTTCTGAAACAAAGATTAAACAATTCACCTCAGCTATAATTTACCATAATGTCTTTTTAAATAATAAATTCTTAGAGTATTTGTTTCCATCAGTGTTCTAACTCCAGGTTCTAATTCCCAGCACCACCTTGCTGCAGCTACTCTGCAGGGATATTCATGAAGATGCTGGGCTCTAGTGGACCGAGCAAAGCAGAGTGGAGCAAGTGATGCTTGTCTTGGTATTTCCTGGACCTAGTTGTTTTTCACCTTTCTTCTGCAGTTTCCCTGCAACACCCGTTTCTTGTCAAAAGAGGTGGATCTAGTCTGCAGCACTGAACCCCAGACAAACCTTACACCATATGTAAGCATTTGACAAGCTGTGGGCTTCAATGAGGTTGGAGACCATGCTTCCCAAAGGTTTGGGTGAATGGTTTACTTCAGTGGCTGGTTGATTGATTTTCTGTTACATTTTCACAATGACAGTAATCATGTCTAGATCCCTTCTCTGTGGTGACCAGTGGCAAGACCCAAGAGAATGACCTGAAGTTGTGTTAGAGGAGGTTTAGGTTAGATATAAAAAAAAAATTCTTTATCCAGAGTGTGGGGTTTGGGCGCTGGAACAGGCTCTCCAGGGAAGTGGTCACAGCACCAAGGCTGACAGAGTTCAAGAAGCATTTGACAATGCTCTTGGGCACGTGTGACTCGTTGCAGGGCCGGGAGTTGGGCTCAGTGATCCTTGAAGGGTCCTTTCCAACTCATAATTATCTGTGATTCTGTGTTTTTCTGGTGCTAATGCCTGCAAAGATAAGGACTGTGCTATAACAAGACACAAGTGGAATCCGGGCGAACGACAGTTAACCAGCGTCTCTGCTCGTTCCGGCGGCTCCACTATAACTTCGGGGTGTTGATGCTCAAAGACAAGAGCCTTACCCTATGGGCCACGCCCGTTACCTCCGCTGGGGCTCTGCCCCCAGCGCCTCCTATCCCCCGAGCTCTCGCATCACGGGCGGGTAGGGTGGCCCGCCCCCTGCCGCCGGCCCCGCCCCGCCCGTCCCCGCGGCCTGCGGCGCTGCTTGGTACAGCGGGGCAGTCTCCGCAGGGCTGGAGCGGCACACCGCGGTGAGCTCGCTGTTTCCTTTCTCGGAGCGAGGGGCACGCGGGGGGGAATAGGCCGAGTGGGATGCGGGACGTGTTGCTAGCAGAGGGGCGGAGGGGCCGCCGGTGCGGCCCGACCCGGCCCTCCCTTCCTTTTCCTTCCCTCCCTTCCCTTTCCCCACTTCCTTCTCTGCCGGCGCCGCCGCTTTCTCCGGAGAGGGCGTAGGTTTGTACCCCTCGGTATGCAGCCTGCTGCCCTGCTGGGGCGAAGGGGGGCAGGCAGAGGAAGAGGAGGAAGGAGGAGGAAGGAGGAGGAAGGCGATCACGTGCCGGGAGGCGGGCGGAGCGGGGCGGGGGTCCGTTTCTGGGAAGGGGATCCCGCTCCGGGAAGGGGTACCTGCGGCGCTCGGGGGATGCTCAGTGGGCAGGGCCACCTCGCCCGCATGCCCTGCACCTCTCCTTCTGCTGGCGGGCCCGGAGGAAGGTTTGCTTTTCCTCTCTCCTATCGATCCTAGCCAAGCAAATCCATCCTCGCAGATAACGGCGACATGTTTGTCCTGCTGGTAACGGTGCGAGCGAGCCGGGCCCTGCGAAAACTCGGCTTCCATCGCGGGAAAATGTTGTGCTGAGGGATAATTTTAGCATCGGACTGAATTTAGGGAGCTTCGGAGAGGCACTGCCTGCGTTAAGCATCCGAATTTAAATTGCTGAAGTGCAGTGTTTTTAATCCGTGTTGAGGGTGACGATGGTACATCTGCAGAGAGAGCTGATTAAACCCGCAACATTTGGTCTCCAGAAGCAGTTCAAGTTACTCATTGATGGAGTGCTAACAGTCAGCAGTGGTCGACTTTAACCTGGAAATTATTCACCACAAAGACTAAGCTTGTTTAAAGAGGTTGTTTGGTTGTTTTTAAATCGTGTTAGTGTGTTTAAAGGCATAAGACCATCACTGTATTTTTGCACAACGTTGTCAATACTTTTTACCGTGCGCATTTGTCATCTTGGTTTATATGATATCTACATATTATATATATTGTGTTGAATATTAATTGCTATGAAAGTTGTCATTTTGTGCTGGAAATCATAGTGTTTTGGGGCGTTGTTAGTGAATCCAACGTTTGAGAAGGCTCATTTCTATTTATAAGTCTGTAGTGGTGCTACTATTTTTAGCAGTTGTTTTTCATCAGCTTTGCAGTTTTAAGTAGGCCAGATTCAGAGTGATTTGGGTTTTGTTTGATTGTTCATGGTATTCAGGGCCAGTTGCTTTGCATAAAATGCACCAGTGATCCTCTTGTTGTGGCAAAAATCCATAATTTTAAGTATTTTTTTGTTATTCATGTGTTAGACTTTTTCAGGATAACTGTTGCTTTCTATAGAATTGGTGTCTTGAGAAATAAATATATGGCCTTTTAACAACACTGAAATTTGTGAAATACTAAACTCAGTTCAGATGGGTTAGGCATTCTTTTTGGTGCATTTGGGCTTGAGTGTGGCTGTCTTGATGCGGTCTAAATGTGGTCTAATTTTCATAAATTCTCAAGTGTTTAGCCATTATTTTTTGAAAGTGAGTTTAGCACAATTGTTCTAGGCCTTCATT
The DNA here is from genome assembly GCF_029582105.1 of Oenanthe melanoleuca. Lineage (NCBI taxonomy): Eukaryota > Metazoa > Chordata > Aves > Passeriformes > Muscicapidae > Oenanthe > Oenanthe melanoleuca. The sequence continues at coordinate 101,845,534 of NC_079335.1, read as the reverse complement.
CATAAGAAAGAATGTATTTAGACTTTAACATTTTGAACTTTGTCAGAGCATCTTAGCTAAATATACAGTTATAACATCTTTGTTAAAATGTTTTACCGAGCCAAACATAATTTCTAGTAAGCACAACTGATGGGTTTCACTCAGTGATTTAAGTCAGTGTGCACAATATTGCCAGTGATTTTGCAGAAGGTACTGATGACATGGTAATGGTAAATCACACTCGTAACAGCAGGGACTGGGATTTCTCATGGCAAAAGTAGGCAACAGTATCCTTCAACTCAGATGAGTCATTTTGAAGCATCACAGATTTGTTGCTTGTTAAACCTTCTCTAATTTAACTGTATGTGCTAGATATCTGTCCTTAATTTGGAATTGTTAGCAACTGTATTAAAAGACAACTTGTACATTACCTCCCTGCCTTGCTGTCTTAAATTCAGCTAGGAGTAGAAGTAAAAATGAAAAATTGAAAAAAATAATCTTAGAACCGACTATCTTCTAATGATGTTATGTTTTTCATATTAAGTTCAGCTACTCAGTTATCAGCTGAAGCCCTAAAATAGCATGACTTCGGCCATCAGGAGTTAATTTCTATCTTTCACTGACAGAAAAATTAGATAAATTATGTGGAGGTGTATTAAAAGAAGTATTTTCTTCTGAAGCTTCAGATGTAGGTCTTTGCTAGAACTTGCTGCTTGGACTAGGTAATTGTTTCCTTACGATGTCCTTTAAGAAGAAATATAGATCTGAAATGTAAAACCTGAAACTTCCTTTTTTTGAAGCACCTTCAAGAGCTGTAAAAGAGGAGTTGAGAGTGAAAAATTCTTACAAAAGTTTATCCCATTCTAAAAGGATGCCAGTTTCTTGAAATGTTGTTTTCTTTAAGAACGCTGAAGAATTTTTAGGGATTGTTTGCCTGGAATAAATTTTTGCACCATTTTGTGGAATAGTTTTTGAGGGAGTGACAGAATCCTGAGTGTTTCTTACTAATACATAAAATTCCTGAGCTATTTCAGGAAGAGTCCAACAGTTCTGTGCTAGCAAAAGAATAGCTTTTCTTGTCCAACTAGTATCTGGCTAGCAGCCTTGGGGCATATTTTTGTTGTTGATTTGGGAAAAAAACCAAGCAAACATGTAGGAGTAGTCAGTGTTATAAACCAGTATCATACTTGATGTTTGAGGCAATCAGTGAGGTATTTGATGTCTTTAAAAATTGTACTCGTACTTTAAAAAATTGTTTTGCACTTACAGAAATGCAGATGTGATAAAATAGGTATGCTTTTAATATCTAAATGGTTTCTTTTGCCCACAGTTAACTCTGAGAAACTGAATGGATATTAAGCCCTTGTTGCTTATTCGTTTCTGTTAGCTGATGTTGAGTGGGCTATAAAGTCAGCTTCAGAGAGAAGGTAACAGAAATGAAGAGTTAGTACCAGATTCTTTGGAGGTTTTTAAACTGTCTTTCTCTTATTTTTTTATCACTTCCCCATTGCGCCTGCCTCTTCCTCCCTGCTTTTGCAAGAATCATTAGCAATTTTTTTTCTTTATATTTTTTATTGCATGTAGGTATTGCTTGTGACTGGGATGTGCATGTATACATAAAACATACAAAAATACTGTATACATGTATTAATATGACTGTGGGGAGCTCACTGTTTTAAATGTTAAAATCCTGATGTATTTTCAGGTCTTTGGCAAGATTAGTCCAAAACAGTTAAACCAAAAGAAGTGGTTATGCTATTTTTATGAAAGCTATAGTTTTGGTTTGATAATTCATTAAATAAGACTTGGATGGTCTTCAAGGTCCATTCCTATCCATAGCATTCTCTGATTCTATGAAGTGAGTACTATCAGTTGGAATGTATAGGTTGTAAATGGGATTATATGTTGTCAGTTCTATAACTGGAATACTTTCTCTCTCTGTATTCTAAGGACCTAACAGTGATAATATGCACAGAATTCGGTTTTGTAGTTTGCAATGCTAAAGTATGTTGAGTGCAGCTGGGATCGGAGGCAGACCTTTGGAACATGTTATTGTGCGTCCTTTTTGTTAGTTTTTAGTATTAAAATAGAATATAATTGCATGTTAGCTCAGTTGTTTAGAGCATGGTTCTAATAATGCTAGGGCACAGGTTTGATCCCTGTATGGGCCATTCATTCTGGTTTGAGCTCATTTTAAAAGTAAAAGTCTGGGATATGAGGGGAAGTGACGATGGAGATGAAAGGAAGGAAGGACAATGTTGATGCCAAATTTACAAGCTGTTTACTCTGCCATTTTTCTCAATTCTTATCGAATAAGAAATGAAGTGTTTGGAAAAGGACAATAGTGTTTTGCAGGAAATGGCTCAGTAACAGGGATTCTTCCACTGCACGGAAAACTACTCCAAGGTTGGAGCACTTTGATTTGACTTTCTGAATCTATGAGTCTCACTCTCTGGATGGAGAAAGGTGACACTGCTGTTTCCTTGGATGCTCTACTAACCTAAAAAAAAAGTATTTTTTTTTTTCTTTCTCTTTTTCACCTTCTTTCAATGGTCTGAGAAAAATATTATTCAGTACAAATGTGTGCACCTACTCTATTACTTTTGCTAGGTCACCATTGGAGCATAGGAGATTGGGGAAACATTTTTCTCAAGGAAACTGGTAGTTTGCTGTTTTGATTTTGTTTTTACAAGGACAAGTTACCTATAGTAAGAGCTGCTACTTCGAGGTAAAGCAGATCTACTCTAGTTCTGAATACCCAGCTAAAGCCAAACTCTTTGTAAGGAGCTCCCTCCTGTGTGCTGCTAAATATTGCCCTGCCGCTCCAGTGGGAAACCTTCCCAGTCTTTAAATGTGTTACATATTTGTAACTTGTAATACCTGCTGTGTTGCCTAATTGAAAAGCTGGAGTATTGCCAAAGCACTCTACAGTATCTTCTGCTTATGTTTGGGGAGTTTTGTGGGTGTGCATCAGTTTGAATTTTTCAGTCTTACTTTGATTAAAGTGTCTGGCCCAGGTTTGGGGTTTTTTGTTGGTGTTTTGCGATATTTAAAATATCCATTCATGTTCACTAAGGAACATTTGTTTTGAGTAGAACAGTGCTTCGGTGGGTGTTTTTAAATTCATTGAAACATTAAAATGCTTCTGAGGCAATTATATGTTACAGCCAGAGACAGAATGAGTTCATCTTGGAGGGGATTTAAGTTCTCCTTCAGGTACAAGAGCAGTGACTATCACTGACTATCTGCTACCAGCAGATTTCAGGAAAATTAGTTCTTGCAGTTATATAAACAGAAGAGGGATGGGGTATGTCAGCAGAGTGGGTTTTTGTTCATTTATAGTGGAAAACTCTAAAAACTGTGTCCAGGTAATCTTTGGAGGCAGTCTCCAGCTCTTTGGGACTTTTTTTTTCTCCCCAGTTTACAATCAGCATTACTTCATCTTCATAGGTATTAGTTCTATCTGCGTTGGCTCTTAATCAGGGTGTGTGCTGGTACTATCAGAAAACACACTGAGACTATTCTGCTTATACTCCTGCAGATTAATACAGCTTCATACCAGAAACTCTCAGATTATTTGACTTCCAATATGGAGTCTTTATAGATAACTGTATATTCTGTCCAAGGGCAATTTGTGTCTATGATTAATAATGAAGTTGAGCTTCAGGATGGTTACAGAACAAACAATGGTTCAAGACCATTTTCCTTTAGATGTGTAAAATTGTCTGAAACTATTTTTAAGTATAACTTAAATATTTGAATATGTTACAATACAAATTACTGTATTAAGCTCTGTTTTTATGAGAAATTTTGAGTTTATCTGTGCCATGTAGTGTGGCCCTACAGAATAGCAGGTAGCGTAAGCAGCAATGTCAGCCCTTTTACCAGAAAACAACTCATTTGGTAAAGAACTGTAAAGAACTGGTGTGTTTTGTCTCCCTATGAGAAACGTTTTTAGCAAGGAAATGCTGGTGATTTTTTTGGTGGGGAGGGTTGGGGTTGTTTTTGTTTTTTGTTTTTAGTTATGGGTAAAAATTGCTGCTCTTTCAGTGTCAGCTTTCCTAGTACCCTGTTGTTTTCACAATACTTGAGCATCTTGACCACTATATTGGCCACATCATCCTATTTTACTCATTGGAAAGAAGAAATATTTTCAGATTTTTTTTAACATACACAGAAAAGCTGTTTATGGTGGGAATTTTTGGGCCATATTTAGTGTTGTCAGGACACAGTAAGTATTCTAGGTATTCAGTATGTTCAAACAGCAGTTGTGACATAATGTTACATTGTGTGCCTAGTTACTTTATGCAAATATAATTTCTCTAATGTTTTAAATTAAATTTGCATTGCCTTTACAAATTGCCTCCATGTGACATTTAGGTTTAGATTTTGCTGATAGCCTTTGAGGAAGCTTTTTTTTTTTTTTTAAATTTTTTAAAATTTTTTTTAAAACTCATGTCTGTTATCTGTTCTCAGTTAAATTCTGCTGTGTGTTTTTTTTCCCTTGGGAAGAAAAATGTATCATACATGGTGCTGTTGCTCATGTATGATGCAGTAATATAGTAAACAAAAATAATTTAAACCAAGGACAATAAACTGGAAGAACAGGGGTAGAAGAAGGATAGAAAAGAGAAGTAGCATTCTGATGTTGCATCTCTAAGATATGTGTAAAATTGACATATGCAGTGTGTGCCATCTGCTTCTGGCAGTATGAATGAAAATAATGACATTAATTGTAAATGCGGTTTGAAATCATGGGCAAGCTCTCGCCATGTATTGCTAAAATCTAATAAAGACTTTGAGGGCAGGGAAGGACTGCAGTCCTAAGCTTGATAATTTTAATTCCTTTACTTTTTGCTTATTATACTAGTTAATAATTTTGATAAGTGTAAAATCTGTATTTCAGTAGAAAGTTTGAGAATTTAATTCTCTGTTTGAAAGCTTGAGTTATGACTATAACAATTAAGTGTTTGAAAAATAAAAAAGGCAAAACACACCTTTAATTTAAATAGGTACAAGCTTCAGGGACTTTCTTTCCAGGAAAAATATGCTGCTGTTGTCTATAACTTTGAATAGGTCAGCACAGAAAACTTAACTAAATGTTTTAGTGGTAGTTGAGTGAATATATGCAGTTATGAAGAAAACAAAAAAAAATACCCCTCCATTAAAATCTTTCATCTTTTGAAATCAGGGGGAAGCAGAAGAAGGTAAGTCACAAATATACTAATGTGGATTCTTATTTCAGAAGTTTTATTTCCCTCTTAAATGTTTTGACACTTCAATAAGCTTGTAGATTCTGTCATTTCACCTGCGTAATAGTTTTCCTGGATTTTATTAAGATGTTTGATACTGTACTTCCCAGCATCCTTCTGGACAAATCTGACTGTGAAGTGAGCAGGTAGATGGTGTGCTGAGAGAACTGGCTAAAGGACAGGGCTCAAAGGGTTGTAGAGAATGGGGCTATACCTGGCTGGAGACCAGTCACCAGTGGTGTTCCTCAGGGCTCAATCCCGAGGCCAGTTCTGCTCAACGTTTTTATCAGTGATGTGGAGGTAGGAGTCAAATGCACTATTAGCAAGTTTGCTGATAGTGCTAAAGTGGAAGGTGCTGTTGACATATTCTCAAGGGACAAGAGCATGAAACTGAACAAGAACAAATGCCCGACTCTGCACCTGGGATAGTACAGTACCTTCCACGAGTACAAATTTCAACAGGAGTGGTTGGGGAGTAACACCACAAAAATGGGTCTGGGCATGCTGGCTGACAGCAGGATCAAAGTCAGCAGTGGCAAGCCTTCAAATACAGCACAACCAGCTGGTCAAAACGAGTGATCATCCCACTCTCTTTAGTGCTGCTGCAGCTTCATTTTGAGTACTCTGTACACTTCTAGGCCCCAAAATTTAAAAGGTATGTAAAGGCCCTTAAATGTGTGCAAGTAGAGGGCACTGAAGCTGGTTGAAGAGCTAGAAGTAATGCCCTGTGAGAAGCCGGTGAAGACACAGGGTTCATCTAGTTTGGAGAGAAGGAGGCTGAGGGGTGACCACACTGTTCTTTGGAGCTCCCTGAGGTGGTGGAGAGGGAAGTTGCTGATCTCAGTAGTACCCAGTACCAGGGCATGTGGGAATGGCTGAAAGCTGCATCCATCAGAGCGGGGTCAGACTTGACATGAGGGAACATTTCTTTACCAAGAGTGTTATCAAATCATGGAAGAGTTTTCTTTGAAAAGGAGTTGATGCCCCAAGTCTGTCAGTATTTAAGAGGCATTTGGGCTTTACCCCTAATGCCATACTTAAACTTTTGTTCAGCCCTGAAGTGGTCAGGCTGTTGGATAAGGTGACTGCTGTCCCTTTCAACGGAATACTCTATTCTATTCTGCACTAATGATGAGTCAAATAACAATAAGACTGTTATTTGCCTGAAATGCCAGGGATTTTTTAAGCTTTGAAAACACTTTCAGAAACATATAACTCAAGAGGTATACTGGAAGCAGGATTTTATTTTTCTGACTCTTTCAGAACAGATGTTCATAAGCATTATCATGATGTACAGATGTAGCCAGGAGCAGGTTAATGCAATCCTCACTATAGCTTGAAAAAACATCACTTGAACTCTGGCAAAGAAAAGTCAGAGAGCTACAGAACATTGCAAATCCCCTACATCATGTAGAGAGCCATCTGCTATTGGGACTGTGTGGGGTAAACAGATTCTTGTCTCTTGAGGCAAGGAGTTAATGGCGCGGTTTGTATCCAACACAGTTGCTATGAACTCCACCTCTCCAGGCAAGTTTGCCCATAGAGTTTCTTGGAATATTCTGAATTATGGGCTGACTCTCCCAGTGAGTGTCCTGCACCCAGGCTCTGCAGAAAATAAACATGCTGGTCTCTAAACATCACTTCTTCACAGGATGTGTTTGTTTTGACCACACATCCTTCCTGAACCCTGCCATATAGAATAGCCCAAACAATGGAACTGCCTGGAGCCAATAGGAGTGGTGCTAGTGGAACCCAGTCTCCTTCAAATCAGAGGCAGACACTGGATCATAGCACAGATGATACAGCAGTCTTGAAAATATTTTACTGATATTGTAAAAACACCCTGAAAATTATCTAAAATAATAACCTTTACCAGAAACAGGAAAGTTGATAACTGACTGATGCACTAAGAGTCTTTCTAGGAAAAAAACTCTCAAAAGTTGTAAGAATGTGATTTCTCTCTTTACTTGATAAGGAATTTTTTCCTGACTGAATTTTCATTTTGGCTTTCAAAAATGCAAACCCCAAACATTCTCACACCTGATTTTTTTTTTTTTCCCAGATTCTAAATTATTTTGGTTTCAGAAAGAACAATAATCATGTCATCTATCACTTCGGATGCAAAAATTCAAGTTATGTGGCAGCATAAATTCAGGCCAAGCAGTTCTTGCTTCCTGAAGAGCAAGAATAAAGATCAGTAACAGTTACATGCAAAAGAATTGTGTGGTATTTTCAAAAGTGTGACACATCTCAATGGCAAACACCCCTTTTCTGCCTTCCTAAACTTGTTCCACCACTTAGTTTCTTGCCCAGAGATGCGTGAAAAGCATTCCTGTGCTTGTATGCCTACGTGGAGTGCTGAGAAGTGGCAGCTACTCATGGGGCTGCAAGTCTGGAGTCCTTCCAAGCAAGAGCCCCTGGAGAAATGGAGTCAATGGAAGATCAGAGCTCACTTCCCCCTGCAAACTCGTAAAGGGTGAGAGAGATGGGGCATGATTGGTGCTTTGGAAGTGCAAGTGGAGAGAAATATTGTTGCTGGTAATGCTGAGATGGGTAGGAAAGTGTCTGGTCAAGTCAGACCAGACCATCCAACACCGAAAGGGAAGTGCTGCTTTTTAATAGTCCCCACATGCCTGTAAGACAGCTGCCAAGAAGGATTTAAGACTTTTTTTGTGCACCCACCTGAAACCATCTGAGAATGTCGGTGGAATGAAATGACTGAATATGTCATTCAGGTACAAAGGAACTTTTATTTAATGAAAGAAACTATGGCAAAGAATCTTTAGCACGTGATTAATCAGTTTGTACATCTGTTGCAATCGGTGCAGAATGCTGCCATGTTTTTTGGTGAGAGTTCATTGCTCTCACGTCACATCTTTTAAGTGCAGGTTTATTGCTCCCACATTACATCTTGTGGGGATTTTTTCCTTTTCCTGAATGAAGCAGAGACAGGACTTCTGAGTTGCTTTAGAAAGTGTGGTTTAGTTTTCTTCTACATAGGCAGAAAGGGTAAGTTTGTCTTACAGATGTTCACAGAATGGCTCAGAAGTCACAAGACTTATGGTTACAAGGTCTTTTAATGATTTATTAACCAATAAAACACTACCAACAAAGGTATTTACATTATAAAACCAATACTAAGAAATTGTGTCTAATTGCAGTATGACCTTTCTTAGCCAATCCTGTTCGGACACATAAACTTAGATTGCTGCACTCTAAAACTTCTTGTTATCTTTATTTTTTTCTTACACTGTAAAGCTAAACCTATCTCTACTTAACTGTGTTTAAGTTTAAACTTTGGCTTACAGGCCCAAAGTTCTGAGAATTCCTTACGTTTTGAATTCCAACACTGCCAAGCTGTGTCCATTTAAAGAATCACAACATTTTGATGCTTAGAGTGATGATAGAGGCTGTGCCATGTGTCCAAACGTGGATCTAATGGATGAGCAGGCAGAACAAGACCAGGGACAAATTCCCTTACTGTGAGTATCCTCTGTCTAGAGGGCTTTGAGGCATAAAACAGTCTGTCAGTAGCAAGGATTTCAGAATCCATGGAATTTATAAGCTGAATCTTTTATAAGCTGAAATGTTTTGAGTCATGCTTGACAACAAACTAGTAGCCAGTGCATTTTAAGACCATACTTTTCTCTTTGCAGAGGGCCCCACAAGGCAAATGGATGCTGAACTAGCACATTCTGAAACAATTCATTCTGGCTGTGCTAATTGCATTCCCATATTGTGCTGTATCTAGCAATAATCCAGACTGGAAGTAACAACTTCCTGTATAACTGGCACTGAGTGCCCCATCAAAACAAAATAAATATTTTAGCCAATGTAGATGAAATTTTTTTTGGAGGTTCAGGTGTTACTTGTCTTTTTCATTTCTTTTTATTTTGAAGTATGGCCATTGGTAGTGGCCTGATGTGAGGTTTAGATCTCATCCCAAACACTTTCCTATGGGCTGCTGTTACATATATAGGCACTTTAGCATGAGGGTTTTCAGTACAAAGCCAGTGCTGTTTACAGCAGTGGAGTGCAGCGACTCTGCTCACGCCCTTGGGTTCAGGTGGCCCAAAGTTCACTGCAGTGCTCAAGGCATACTAAACATGCTACATATGTCACCCTCCTCTACAGCCCTTTGCTGGCCATGTTTCAGGCAGCTGCTGTGGAAACAGAAGATTTAAAGGTGCATTGTGCTTGTCCATGCTTGCCTGGTGCTTTGAATTCTCTAAAGGCTGTTTTGTGTGACTTGATCTAGGCATTAATCATCCCTTGCTGCCTATGTCTTCCTCAGCTGTGACGTGTGTGCTCTGGCAGCTCCCCACACCACCTTTACTCTTCCCCTGTCCTTGTATCCTCCCTTGTGTTTGCTGAGTGTTACAAATCCTCTGTTGGGCTTTCATTGACTGTTCTTGCGGCCTTGGAGTTGAAATGCTGCTGAAAGGAGTGGGAAGAATTTCTCTATCTCTTGCCATTTACTGAAAGACAATCCACCCAGGAGGAGGCAAAGTTTTGTTCTTGAATTTCAAAAAGCTATTCTCCCAGCATTATAAAAACTTGTATGATGTGGTTTGTACTGCAGGATGTATAGCTTAATCATCTAAGCATTTTACACAAAATTAAATTTTCTGTGTGTTTCCATGAAACTTTTGTGACTTCTGAGTCCACCCTTTCTGGAAGTTTTAATTGGACAAATGTTCTCTCAGAGGATTTGCGTGAATCATGCATCAAACTGCTCCAGTTTTATAGGAAATTTGTCTTGGTTTGAAATATTTGCCAAGAAAGGCAGGAGCCTCTCCCTGAGATGGAGATTTTTAGGCAAAGATATGGAGTTTTTACTGGTGTGTGTATATATATGTGTGTGTGTATGTATGTATATATAACAAGGAAACAAAACATCAACAACTAGGAAATTAACAACAGAACAGGAACCCAGTAACGGCTCTTTCGGCTGTGGATGCCTTTTCCTTATGGGGCAGTTACCGTCCTAGGTGGCAGGCAGCGCCGGCCAGCTCCCGGTGAGCAGGGGGAGGTGCGGTGATCCCGCGTGGCTGGAGGGGGGCTGGCGGGGATGGCATCTGTGTCCCGAATGGGAAGGGTGGAGGAGAGACATCGCTTATGGATCTTGGTGCAATGTCGGTGCTCTAACAGGATGCGTGGAGGTGGAGGTGGGAGGGCGTGTGAGCAGGGTGGTTGCGGGATCTCACAGCCGAGGAAAGCAGCTCCCGGCGTCGTGTGTCAGGGCAAGGTTTTCCACCGACCGTCTTTTTCTGAACTAAACGAGCGAGAGAGAGCAGAGAGAGAGTGCAGCTATCCCCCACCTCCTTTACCTGTCCCCCTCCCCCGTCAGTAGCCATCCGTGCTAGGGTGTAGCCAACAAGTTTCTTAGCATTACAATGGGAAAAGTTCCACAGAGAAAAAAGGGAAAAAAACAACCCCCAACAAAACTCAACCTAAAAATTCTTTTAAAAGCCTTGTAATCAGAATAGATTTAGGGTAATTGTATTACCTTTAACCACTAGTTACATACACTTTTTTCATGGAGAAACTGGCAATTTAAGTTGTTATAGCAGCTAAATTTGCAGAGCAAATAGCAATGTGTATGCTTTATAGAATGATTACTACACTATTCAGGGGTTTTAATAGACTTTTAATCTTTTGTGTCAGCTCTTGGATGTGCTATTAGCAAATACTGCCATTTTTCAGGAACTGTATGTGGAACTTCCTTTAAGTTGTCCTCCTATTTATTGAAAGCATTTAAATCAGTATTGAAAACCTTAAAGGATGCACAGCACCATACTTTTAATTAATTCTATTCAATGATCTCACTCTAACAGCATGGAGAAATGATCCTTCTAAATCTGGACTGTGCTTCCTTATTTCAAATGGCCTAATTGAACATTAATTCTCTTGCTTCACAAATCCTCTGAGAGAGGAAGAGGAATTTGATACTGTGTTATAAACAATTCCTAGGGCCTACTTGCCTAATTCTCTTAGTCATCAGTTTAGCAAAAAGAGAACTGACATTGTAAGATGAAAATATCTCTTGGAATTATGGGGGTTTGGTGACTAATGTGGTTTGGTTTTGTTTGTTTGTTTAGTAATTCTTCCTGTATGGATCAACCTTCTAGTGATGGTGAAACTGGAAGAAGACTACTCTAAGCAAACACAGGATGAATCGGGTCCCAGCTGATGCAGAAAATGCTCACAGTAGCAGTGTGGAATCTTGTTCCTCCTTGCGGGATGTCCACTCCATCAACCCAACGCAGCTGATCGCAAGGATTGAGTCATATGAAGGCAGGGAGAAGAAAGGCATATCAGATGTCAGAAGGACTTTCTGTTTGTTTGTTACATTCGATCTCTTATTCATAACCTTACTGTGGATAATAGAATTAAATGTGAGTTGTCTTTCCAGTACCTACCCTTAGACGTCATATTAACTTTGTTAATATATTTTATTTTTTATTAATATATTAAGTTTGTTAACTTCAGAGATGGTTAATAAGTTGCTTCTTTCTATCCAAAATTATATGTATCCATATAAGTTTAAACAGCTTCTTACTTTAAGCTTCCATGAACACAGTACTACTCAACTGCATCTACTTTTCTTCATTAGGATATGTGTTTATCTTCTTATTATGAAACCTTTAGACATTCCTGTAGTCTGTGAACCATGCTGAAAAAAACCCAAAAACTTTGGAAATCCAGTGTAGTCTTCAGGCATCAAATAAGCAAAAATGTTACTGTATGTCTTTGAATCTGGCAAGAAGTGTGAATTTTAACAGGATTTGAGACTCTGCAGTCTGAGTAACTTTTAAGTCAATGATATTTCACTGAGGTCTTAGTCCCTGAAAGGACTTCTAATGGCCATAATTTTTATTTTGTTGTGATATATTTTCTTTGATGTAAACGTGCTGCGTTATACATTATGGATGGCGGGGAGTATTTAAACAACATAAACTCCCAAAGTTGCCACCTTTTTACTCCAGCATTTGTTATCTGGAAAATGAGGCTGCTCTCCTAAAATTTCCAGAAGGCAACATAATAGCTAGCATCCTAGTTCTTGAGCTGGGTTTTAAGCTATAATCTAGTTTGCATTTAAGAAAGGACACACTAGGGAAGAATCCCTTTTCTAGAAAGAAAGATCTTGAGTAAATATTTTTTATCAGCATTTCTTTATTAGATAAATAGCCTTGGTTATTAATTTACGTTATGAAGCTTCAGGAGCCGACTTTTCAATAGTTCATTGATACAGTAAAGAATACTCATTCTGATTTAATTTGAGAAAGCAGATTTTGCTTGCCTGAATGATGAAATTATGGGACTACACTTTCTGTGTTCTCTCTAGGTGGAAAAATGTTGTAGCATAGTGTTCTGGTTCAGTTCTGTATTTTTAGGCCAGTTTTTCAACAGCTTGTAGACTTAGAGGAACAGAGTGGGTTTATATCTCTTGTTGAGGTTTCAGAGTACAGATTCTCACATTAGAGCTCTCAGAACATCAAAGACTCTGAATAGAAAATGCTACCAACTCATGATGTTTCATTACGAATGCTACAGCATCAACGGACTTCAAGACCACAGTTTTCTTTGTAAAATGCTGTATTTTCAGGACAACATATTGTGAACTGGTGACCTGTACTGCCACATGTCAGCAAGAGTAAAAGCCAGGTTTTTGTCATTAGAAAATTAGAAATGATATTAGAAGCTAAAATTTGCTGTCTGGGATCTGACATCTGCTTAGATTTTTTGTTCTGTTTTTCTTTTAATTGCTTTGTTTGCTGGGAAGTAAAATAGCATTGTGTTAGGACTGTATGTTATTGGTAATGAGTCAGAATTGCTATGAGAGTTCCTGTAAACATTGTTTTCACTTTGTTGCTATTATCCAGTTTCCTTAAGTGCAGTGCTGTTTATTGTTAAATGTTTCAGGGAGTAGCTCCATGGCATTTTGAGCAAAAATCAAGTCTTCCATGATTCTGTGTTTATCCTTACGTTAACATGGTGGTGCTCACACAGCTGCACAGTGATTAACAGCCTGCTAGGGGGAAAGTTGATCGTCCTTATTTATGCTGGAAACAAATAATCACACTTGATGCAGTAGAGCAACCAAGGGAAAACCGTATTTAGTAAGTGGTTTGTTAGGTAGCCATAGAGGAGAGGGAGAGGAGAAGGAATAGAAGAAATTCAGAGTTGAGGGACTAGTCTCGGGAAACACTATCCAGCACTATAGGTGGAAAAGTGTGGAAGTGTGTAGACTGCATTGCTTTGAGATAGTGAGCATATGTTGTTGGCATGCTTTGGTAGCACCTTTCCTTACGAAGATGACAGTAGTCAAATTCAGTATTAAAGCCTTCTGTTGGTGTTGCTTTATGTAACTATTTCATGCAGTGCTTAAATAAGGAAGTTCATATCAAAAACAATAGGAAATGGACACTGGGGTTTTTCATTTTCAGCTAAGATAGATACTTCTCTCATTCTCTGAGCCAACACACTTTATATTATTTTCTTACAAGGCCAGTTTGAACAGTAGAATCCTTCCACTGAAAGAAACATAGTGGCTAAGGAAGGTGTAATTTTGAATCTCATCAGCAAATGGAAGAATTAAACTTGAATGTTAGTTATTTGTGCGAGATTAGTCTAATAGTTGCAGCTTCTGCTTTTTTACTGTGGATCTTTTGGCTCAGCTTTCCGAAAAATTGTGTGAGGGCTGATAAGGAAGAGATCTGAAGTATGAATTCAGTTTCTGTTCTATTTCTTATTTGTTAACATGTGACTAACTAGAACTGGGTTATGGCTGGCTTTTTGATCAGCTGTTTTGATCCTCCTTTTAAGAGGTAAAATTGTGAGTTTGTGTAATAGATCTTAACGTTTGATAATTTATTCCTCCCTCAATTTGTTTGCTTTTATTTTGAGACAGCCTGAAATGTAGATTACCTTGGCCAGATGATAATCCTGGATGTTTTCACTTTGAAAAGTTTATGCAATCTTGAAAAACAAAGAACAACAGTAGTCTTGACATTATCAGTCTTGCCAGACAGCTTTTCTGTATTTAGTTTAATGATCTTTTTGTGTATCAGCAGGGAATTACTAGTTTTGCTCTTCATATTTGAGTGTATTTTGTTTTTGAAGCTGTGTGTGTTGTTGTTCCTTTGTAGGTAAAAGGAGGCATTGAGACTACCTTAGAGAAAGAAGTCCTACATTATGACTACTCTTCTTCATATTTTGATATATTTGTAAGTGTTCTTAAAAAAAGAAAAAGGAACATCAAGAGTATAGTTTTCCCAGTCCTCATTCCACAGATGTTTCCTAGTTTGAGTCTTTTGAAAGGGTTGATCTTTTCTTGATAATTTAAACCAGAAGAGCCAAGTTTCACCCATCTAAGGGTTGCCCAGTCCTGCTCTGGCAGGAGGCTCATGGATGGAAATACTTAGGATCAATTGATTTGCATCCTTAGCTTTGGGGTGCATGGAAAAACCGATAGAAAACCAACTCAAAACTTTGATGTGATTTAAGGTAATTCATTAAGAGGACAAGATACATAGCTCTTCAACTCTAAAATAATTTTGATTAAACCAATGTTTTTGTCCTTCCTTGGGCATAAGGTGGCTGCAATGAGGAGAGACTTGTTCCCAGGGTGGCCTGCACAGGGCAGGTTTTTCAGAGTTCTCTGTTTTATAACTCAAACAGTAAAAAGAGCTGACTTGGAGTATGATTCTCCTTTACTATGTTTAAGTACCTTAGGCACATAAGAGGAAATCTATTGCATTAGGAAATTTCTTTCTTTAAGCAAAGCTGTAGCTCTGTAATTGCAATGCATTTTGCATTGCACATCCCAAGTAAAAGCTGTTTCTTTACATTTCTTCTAAAGGCATGATTGTTAATTCTACCAGATCTTGTTTGCCTAGCAGAGGTGACTTGGTTTGGTATCAGTCATTCTATACTGATGACCATATCCAGAATCTCTCTTTGAAACTGGTATGAAAACCCATCCTTACTTCTGCATTGGACATCTGCTGTGTCAAATTAACTTACGTACTGGATTCAAACATTTATAAGCTAGCAAGCTGTGCTCCTTCTCCCTTTCTCATTGTTTTGCTAGCAGGTTCTCCATGATATACCATACTGCACAAGGCAAAAAATGTTATCTGTAAATGTTGATGCTCTGGAAATTGCTTTATCCTGTAGGTGAAACGAGGATAAAGAACATGTAATGCAAAATACTAGACATGTATTCTCTGAGAAA
Organism: Oenanthe melanoleuca; assembly: GCF_029582105.1. Classification (NCBI taxonomy): domain Eukaryota; kingdom Metazoa; phylum Chordata; class Aves; order Passeriformes; family Muscicapidae; genus Oenanthe; species Oenanthe melanoleuca. Next base: position 101,830,063 of record NC_079335.1, on the reverse strand, counting down.
GGACTACAGCTTTAAATTTTGCAAAATTTTTTGTGGGTTTTTATAGGATTTCCTCTGTTTCTACTATACATTTGCATAAGATTAAATAGATTTATCATACCTCTGCCCATAGCTGTCTTTGATTTCTCTTCATTTTTAAGCATTGGTTTCACACTTTTTCGATTCTGAACACATCTTTTAAAACAAGTTGGAGACAACCTACTATCAAAAAATAAACAGGGAAGTTGAAGCTTGGGGTCCCTGATTCAGAGATCTCATCTGTCTGCTACTGATTTAATTTTCTGGCCTACAAATACCATAACTTATTTTTTTCTACTGCCAAACAGAATGACTTGCTATTGTTGGCAGCTACATAAAGAATAATTGTGGTGAACATTGTTGCAATGTTAATATTACACTAAATACTAGGAGTATAGTAGCACAGTGCTAAGATCATTGAGATGCACAGTGATGTTCAAGGTATTTGCTGGATTAACCTCACCAGATGTAACTGTTTAGATTCCAGTCAGGTAAAATGATCATTAACACACTTTGCATAGCTTTCTTATGTTTCTTATGTTTCTAACTTATTTGTGGAATGGCACATGCTTGCATATTTGAGACTGTGTAGGCATGTGGATGTTGCCATTTGCTTTACAAATGGGAAATTACCTTCTATTTCTGTTTTATAAGGGCACATTCAAATTTGTTTCTTGGTAGGAGGACTTAGACTGTCCTGTTTTAAGTTTATAAGTAGTTAGTATTTTCAGTGAGCTAAGAATATTGTGGTTCTTCTGTGTTCTGAATTAACCAACTAGTATTTTTTCCTCTCTCTATAGCTACTGGCAGTCTTTCGGTTTAAGGTGTTAATACTTGCATATGCAATGTGCAGACTACGCCATTGGTGGGCAATAGCTGTGAGTAGTAGCCAAGCATAATGGAGTTTTTCCTGAATGGATCAAGCAGACAAAATTTAAATGCCTCTTAATGCTTGTATGTTAAGAATTGTCTTGATGGTGTATATCTAAAAATTTGTTGTACAGTAACAAATTAAAAACTTGTTTTCTGGAAGATTTTCAGCCTAAAGGCAAGAATTTATTTGCGCAGTGGGGGTGGTTCTTATTAGGTATCATGTTAATGCAAATGGAAGATTTATTTTTAATTCAGTATGGATGACTAGTCATAACTGCTTGTTACCTCTGAGACTTGTTAATTTATGTTGGAAATATTTTTGCATTTGTAATAGTGGACCTTCTTCAAAAACAAGAATTGGCATTATTGTGCCAGAGATCCAGGTGTCCATTGAGTCACACATTCTTACTTTAAAAAGTTTTAGGTGTGACCCATTGAACACTAGCAGTTGTATTACTTCATACTCCAATATTACAGGTTAAATATGTATCCCTTCTTTAAAAGGAAGTTCTCAAGAACCGTAGGCATCCACATTTGGATTGAAGTGGATTGGAACCAGTATCTTTATTGCAACTGTGTAGTGTGGATGACAAAGAATGCAAAATTTGGTGAAAAATTCATGCTTCTACCAGTCAATACTGGAGGTTGTAATACAACAGGTCTATTGCTGTCTTAGTGCTTTGTAAATCAGACCTTTTTTTTTTTCCTTTACGCTGTGGTAGGTGCATGTAGAACATGTTCATGTCTAACTTTCTTCAAGTGAGTAGCATGCAGTTTGCTAAGTACTCTGAGACTATGTGCCATGATTTTTATAGATTGTGCTACTAGCATGGCACAAACACATACATAATAGTAGCCACTGCTCTAATTGTGCTTATATTTAAATGCATGCGTCTTAAAAGTTCTTGCTCTTAGTTGTGTAGCTTTAGAGTATTTCTTAACCCACCAACTTGATGCCTTTGTGAAATGGTGAGAGTGAACCCATCATGGTAATGAGTAATTAGATATATAATGCTTCAGTGAAGATTTTGCCAAAGCCTGGAATCTTATCATCCTACCTGTGCTTGACAGAAGTTGGTTCTGTTGTTTTTTAAAGAATTGCTGGATCCAAATGCAGTAGAAGGTATAGAGGCCTTGCTTATGGGAACAATACTTGTTCATTGATTTTTTTTTTGAGGTGGGAGGTTTAGATATTTTACCCAGCATGCCAATTTTAAAAATATATCAGGGAGTATCAAATCTTCAAAAAAATAAATTTTTTAAAATACCACTTAATTAATTAAAATATTTATTCCAATTTACTCACACAAAGATGTTTTGTTTGAAATGGATATTTTGACTTGGACAGTAGTGAAAAGCATTTAGAACGATTGCTGTTTTCTTTTTTTCCCAAATACATAAATAGGTGGTTTTTTAAGGGACTTGATGGATAAAGTACACTATCTTCATTATATAGTGTGATCACAATTTATGTAACTCAGGCAGTTTAACAATTTACATAACTCAGGCAGTTTAGATTCTACACAAATGCTATGTGGAAATCAATGTTTGGAGACGTTTGTATTAAAAGTTCTCTCTTATAAGGTTTTTTTAATAACACTTTAAGTTAATTGTATCATGTTTGTTACATTTTATTAATCTATGTGATATTGCGGTTGTCAGTAAATATTTAAAGTTGCAACTCATAGATAATGGCAGAAATAAAAAACTAAATCCATTTATTAGTTTATTCTGTCTCTTTCAGTTTACAACAGCAGTGACCAGTGCCTTTTTATTAGCAAAAGTAATTATTTCACAGGTATATATTCTAATCAAATGTTTGTTTTACTTTGTTTTCTTAAAAACAAGATTCTTCAGAGTAATTTTTGTAATGTTTTTCTTTCTTTCTAGCTGTTCTCACAGGGTGCTTTTGGCTATGTGCTGCCCATCATATCCTTCATACTTGCCTGGATTGAAACTTGGTTCTTGGACTTTAAAGTGTTACCACAAGAAGCTGAAGAAGAAAATAGTAAGCTTGTGATATTTCCTGCAGTTGGCAACATTTGATCTCATATTAACTGGCAGAAGAATACTTCTTTCCGCTTCTCAAAATCTGAAGAGCTGTAGAAAAAATTAAATCAAATGGCATGATCTTTTCCTCTTGGGAAAGGAACATATGCTTTCAAAGAAGTGAGGTTTTAATTAATTTAGGGAGGCAAAGTTGAAAGTTAGAAGGGTCAGATCAGCAATTTTTCAAGCAGTTGGGAATGTATTTAATTTTGTATGCTTGAGATATGAAAATTTAACTGACTTGGGCTTGTAAAACGTTATTTTTTGGATAATGCATAAAGGGTCTGGCTCCTCTTTTAGGAAGAGTAGACATACTAACTAATTCAATGTCACTAACTCTTCTTTTGAGGTGGAAAGGGAAAAGCAAAGAAGTGTTGTGGAGAGTAATGCACAGGCAGAATGAGACCAGAACAAGTATGAATTTCAACCTTTGAGATGAGGCACCAGGTCATCTGACATTCAATATATTCAACTAAACGGAGGAAATCCAATGTTTCAGTGGGAAGAGAATACTGCTTGAGTGATGAGGGAAAGAAAACTTACAGATGCTTGTGAGTTTCAACATTAGGAGAGTAATTATACAGCCATCCTGTTATTTAGGCATTACTACCTGAAATATAGTCTGAAACTCTGTTGGAAAGACATGGTTATCTGTTAGGTAAATAAAAAAGCTTTACACAGGCATGGATGCCTCCATTTTCGTGTGCTCTAAATGCAGTCTTTCTACTTTGATCCTTTTCCTCTTTTTCACTGGTCTGAGAAAGAAGTTGGTTAAATGAGAACAGTGGGGTTTGCCTGAAGGAAAAGAAACTTAGAGTAACATTTTTATCTTATGAGGCGATGAGGAAATACAGCTGCATCACAGTGTTATTTAAATAGAGAAGAAATGAAACCAGTTCAGAGACTTCTGCATCTTTTCATATTAAATATTCGTAGACAAAATATTCCATACATACACATGTAAGTAGTTCATGAAGGTTGCAGAAACTGAGTATGTTGAGACAGGTCAGTGAAAACAAGCTGTTAGTGAAGGGTCACAGTGGCAAAGAGAGAAAATATTTTATTTGGTTATGCATGCAATGTCACTGATCATTAAAAATACATTTCAGAAGTTTTAGTTAGCCATTGAGTATTGATGAATTTACATATGGCAACCTAATAATGTAATTGCACATAGTAGAAGGAAAGAGTCCTTAATTCTTGTGTTCAAAATCTCTGTTTTGCTAGTGTGTGTCACCTTATCTGCCAGCATTTAAATAGAAGACATAAGTGTTAAATTAATTGTTGATGCTTTTAAAATGATATTTATTTAAAGAAATAACTGGTTAGGAATGCTAATGTAGTACATCAGTCTTCAAGATTCTTCATCAGTATTTGATCTTTAAGATTTTATGTGTTAAGATTGAGGAATTATTTTCTGGGTTTTTTTTTCTTTTAGGATTTTTGATAGCACAGGATGCTTCAGAACGAGCAACTCTTCTTCACCCAGGAGTCCTCTCTGATGGGCAGTTCTATTCTCCTCCTGAGTCTGTAGCAGGTAGTTACATTTGCTTAGTGAAAGATTTTTCATATTCACTTTACACTCCTGCATATTTCATGCCCTTCAAGAGGGGAAGGGAAAAAAGATATTTTTGTTTTTAAATGAAAACTGTATTTATCATCCTAAAATGCAAGATTCTTGTTTGTTCAGTAACTCAGTTTCGTTACTACCTACCAAATGAATTACAATACATGTGATTGGTGTATTTGAAGTCATGTTCTGACTAAAAAGAGAGGTAAATCTGAAAGAAAATGGCGCCACAACTGAAAGGAGGCAGTATGGTTTGCTTCTGCCATCAGTGATCCTTTCAGGTCCCTTCCAGCTTGAGGTGTTCTGTGTCTCTGTGATCTCTTATCTGCCAGCAATAGCATTTATGCAGCAATGCACTGTTTAATCCAGCCTAAACTTGGAGCTTTGTAGTGTCTTAGGATAGACAGCAAACCTGAAACTGCTATAAGGCAAACAAAAATTTTTATCAGAGCTGCTTTTCTTTTCTCATAACAAAACGAAAAAGCCTTCTCTCTCTAAAAAGGCTCACCTGTCTGGGTAAATCAAGTCAGTGAGTAGTGTTAAGTACATCTTAACTCTGCATATCATGTGCTTTGTCTGCTTGAGATATGAGTCGATTAAATAAAAAATAAATGTAAATACTGCAAGATTCAAGAATGCGTCTCAAGCATTTCAAGGAAATAAGTAATTTCATAATGGATCTAATAAATTCGAGTTACCTGAGAATGCAGTGGGAACCCTCAAATCCTGTATCTGTCTTTTTCCCCTAAAATGTAAACCTCCTCTGCAAAGCTGTGCTATATGGTGCAGTATAATTAAAATAATATCTGCTAATTGCTACAGATAAGTTTGTCTATCTTGCATTATAGAATTATACATGTTAGTGATATTTTTAATTTTAATGTCTATCTGGTTTCTCTTTGCTGAGCATCTTGGCTTAGTGAATGACTTCGAGCTCTGTCTAGGGGTCACAGAGCATTAGTGTCGAGTATAACCAATGATTCAAGGTGAAAATTGATTTTAGCTAAAACTGTGGGTCTATTTGAGGAATAATGGAAGTGTTGTACTGGAATCAGCTGTTCAACCTGGGTTTTGTGGGGTTTTTTTAGCAACTGAATACAGAGTGCGAGAGGAAGGGTAACTGGAGCTAACATGCTTTTCTAGACATTGTGACTGGGTTGGTGTTTCTTGTGCAGTGAGGTGTTGCGGATGCATATGTCGACTAAAGGTGTGCCATTCCTTTCAGCTTGCCCAGTGGGATTCAGTAACAGCTCAGGTGCTTTTCTCCAGGTCTGCCATGACTGCCAAGTACATTTTAAGCACCCTTTATGAGTGTGAGATACAAAAGAAATAGACAGATTAATATATTTGAGCTAACACACTCTGGTAGTCACAACTGGAAACTGCTGGAAAATGTAGAGTAAAAATAGCTCATAATTAAAATTTTTCTTCAAAAATCTGCATTTCTTTCTGAGAAGACAAGCTATGGATTGTTCTAAGAGCAATTTTTGGTCATTTTGCCATACATATTGATTTTACAAGTATTTAGAGATAAACTATCCCCTGTGATCATGCAGCAGGGAATAAACCACTCTGCTGATATGGTAACATTTCTTAAAAAAAATCTTTGCTTTTAGGAGGTGACATTTAAAATGAGCTTAGTTGGAATTTTCAGCATATTTGTCTCTTTTTGTCTTTCTTGAAGCTACACCTTTCTGAGGACATACTGTGGAGCCGCTTCTTTATATGAGGTGATGCTTCATCTTTGACATTGGTTACTTGGTAACCAAGTCTAATCTGGAGGTAGCAAGTGGAAAATCAGCCTGGAAAGAGTAAATTTATTCAGTTTCTGTACAATTTGATGTTCAAAATGTGGCAGATATGCTATTCCAAGAAATTAAACACATTCAGACTAATTTGTCAAAAAAAAAGAAAGCTTAACACTTTTGTGTCTTTTAACTCCTCTCTCATCTACAGCATTCCTGTCTTCTTTTTCAGGTTCTGATGAAGACTCTGAAGAAAAACAAGACAGTGAAAAACCGATTGTATAGCAAATAAGAAAAACCAGGTAAGTTCCTTTGCATAGAACCTGAATATTCCAAAGATGTTTTTTCTTTCTAGTTCCTTTCCAAAAAAAATTAAATAGTGTGTTAACTCTAAACAATTCATAATTTTTGAACTCAGTCTCATAGCAGCCCTAAAGAAGGAAATCCTGCCAAGCTCTCGAGAGCTTGCAGTTGGGCTCCTCTGCATTTATTTTTTGGCACTCCTGGAAAGGACAGTGGTGGAACAGATGTGTAAAAGCTCCTTTTTTGGCAGCGAAGAGATATACTTATTTGGAGATGAAAGCACAAGAATGTTAGGAACAGGTTTTCTTTGGTTTAAATCTAGGACAAGTATGCCTGAAGACTTCATAGGCAAACCTGCTTAAGTATTTCCCCTCCACAGTCTGTTTAATACTACAAATGGGTTACCCTGGAGCAGCCTCATCTTAAATTTTTTGTAGTGTGCTTTGTTTAAATATGAGATTAATTCCTTATTTTGGAAATTACTTCTGGAATTATCATGCCCCGTGCTTTCACTTCACCACTCACAGCAAAGCTTAAGCTAGGGGAGGTATTAAATGTTATTGAGAAGCTGAAACATCTGATTTGAAGCCTTCTAGTGCTCGCCTGCAAGAGTGGATGACCTTTTCAGCATTCCTGTTTACAATATTTGTTTACTTTACTCTAATCTTCATTAATCCTGACTTGTGTGATCTGTTGCAGAAAGAAAATCTCTGCAGGAAGTTGGTTTGGAAACTGACAACAGAGTCTGTGGCCGACTTGCTGGCAGAGCTGCTGACAGGAGAATTTATTTGTTAGAAAGTAAAGGGAATGGTTCCCATGTACTGTAATACCTCATGAAGATGTACCTTGTTGACATATGTATATTAGGTTGCCTCCCAGGTGGTATTTGTCCATAATGTATTTTATTATTCAGTGATTCCTGAAGTTGATCTTCTAATGACTAGGTAATTACTGGAAAGTGTTGTCTTGTGTACCTAATCAAGAAACTGGTAATATAATGAAGTAAAACTTCTCTGTGGTGGAAGTATATTTAATAATTAAAATTATTTTATGTTATTGCAATTTTTCATTCATTTATGTTTACTTTTTTTTTTAACGCCAAGTATTATCTTTTTTTTTTTTTTTAATGGATTTGTTCACTTTCTAAAATAAAAACATTAAAACATGAGTAATGCATTATGATATGTCATTGCTTTGTCATCGGTGAAATCTGCATTTACCACTCCTGTATATGTGGGGCAATAAGGACTCCAGTTTGCATAGATTTTGTGCAAAATGTGTTATAGTACTCTTTGCCTATAGGGAGGCCATGTTAGTGGTAGTGGCACATCACTTCTTTGTGGCACTGGCTTCAGTTCCCTTCTAAAGATCCCTTCTGTAATTGCTGAATGAAAATACAAGCCAGGGCCAAGATTATCTCCTATATTGCTTCAGAATAGCCAGGGTCTGTTTCAGAGGATGCAGGTAAGAAGAAACTATTAGAAGAAAGATAAATTCAAACCCTGTCATTTAACAATGTTGGAATGTTCCTAACCAAGGATCTGTAGTGTCTCTTATGAGGAGAGACTGCAGGAGCTGGGCCTGTTTAGTCTAGAGAGGAGAAGACTGAGAGGGAATATCACTGATGCAGATAAATCTCTTTCAGGAAGGTGCCAAGAGAATGGTGCCAGACTCTTTGTGGTGTCCAGCAACAGGACAAGGAGCAATGACTGTAAACTAAAACATCAGAAGTTTCACGTCAACAGGAGCAAGAGCTTTCCACTGAGGGTGGCAGAGCACTGAACAGGCTGCCCAGGGAGTTCATGGAGTCTCCCTCTCTGGAGACATTCCAAAACCACCTGTGTCACCTGCTCTAGGTGACCCTGCCTTGGTGGGGAGTTGGACCAGATGATCTTCAGATGTCCAATCCAACCCTAGCAATTCTGTGATTAAATTCAGTGAAAAAAACACATCTGGGATAGGAGGTCAAAAGTTCCATTAAACCTATGAAATTCATGAGTGGTGCACAACTCATGACTTTACTTGACCATATGCAATATGAAATTGCTCTGCATATCTAAGAAATTCAACCTATTCTCAGTGCCTATGCTTCTTCCTGCAGTTCAGTACTTCGAAAAAAGGGAATAAAAAAATGCAAAGCAGAACAAGCCATATGCACTGGTGACAGAAAATCCTGGGGGTGGGGGGTATTTTGTTACGCCAGACATGAATAGTTATATTTGCAAGATGTCAGGTAAAGATTTTGCAAGCCTCTCCTAAATAAGCATCTTTCTTCCTGTGGTGTATGGCTTGTGGTGTATGCTCTGCATAGTGAGTTAACTGAGATGCCATGTTTTCATACATGGGTAGTTTGCCAAGGAAGTTACTCCCTTTGGTGCATCCCTAAACAGTTCCAGTGGCTGCCATGAGAAGCTGTACCTCCTGTAAATCTAAAATGCATGTTATAGTATAGAAAGGAGTTAAAACACTCCATCTGGAATAATTTTGTTCACTCCTCTCAAACCTACCTGTAAAACCTGCAAAGTTGACACAAAAACTATTGAGCAATCCTGCCTTCCCCAGGGATGTTTCTGCTCTCCTTGGGTAGCCCCAGCTACATCTCCAAAACTTTCCACTGATCTTTCCTTAAAAAAGCTGTTTGCTTTTGATTCTAATGCAAGTGAACCAATTGTTCATGTGATGAAGACTCCTGGTAATGGACTGAATTTCTTGGCATGACTATGACAGCAGTGTGACTTCATGTTCTCTGTAATGTGTTGGGTTTTTTTTGTTGGGATTAAAAATTTAAGATTTAAGAAGTTTTGTTTCAAGAAGCGGATTTGAATAAAGGATTTAAAAGGAAAAATAACACAAGCAAGCGTTAACAAAATACCAGTACCTGCTTGTCATATATCTGTGACAGGAATGTTTTGATTGATGGCTTATTGCCATCTTAACTTCAAAATATACGTTGCAAGGAAGACTTCCTGCATTTTTTATGCAAAGAAAGTCAGTTAAGCTGTATCAGATTACTTAAAACTCTGAAATATATACAGATTTGAAGCAAACCCTATTTGACGTTTATTATGAGTATTTTTCATTTTGTGACAGAAACTTGGCACTATGTAACTGGGTTTCCATTAAATGCCAAAAGGAGAAAAAACACCAAAAGCAGAAGAAAATGAGCTTAACTCAGAATATGCTTATAATTTGGGGAGTTATTTGTTTTGTGGGAGTTCAGGATCCCACACAGGAATGTGATGAGGAGTTGGCATTTGTTACATGGCATGAGACTCTCATGCCACACTTAATATATAATCTAAGCATGCCTGTGGTGATCTAGAGACATTTCTCACATGTACATGTCAGAGTCCAGGTTCTTTTGGATGTTTCACAGCTGGAGCATTTTATGTTCAATATCAAATTTACTTAGTATACTAGGCATTACCTGTGAAGAGTGATACAGCAGTATCCTGAAATCACAAGACAGGCACACTAGCAAGGGCAAGATACAATGGAATCACAATACAAACTCAATTTCCATTAGTAGTGAATTACCAAAATATGAGTACTGGTCTAATACCGATACTCAACTGTGACGGACAAAAGACTTTATAACAATTTAAAATTAGAAAGTGTATGTTTATTCAGCGCTGGGCAGCAGCATGAGGTAATCCTCTAACACGCACTGCAAAATCACAGGTGATCACAGAGTCTGTTATTAGCAAAGGATTCAAACAAATACATTTTCATAATAACAGCCCCTCCCATCCCCTGCTTCCTATGGTAATTAGCTAGAATAGCTATTAAGCATGCGTGATTGACTTCTTAAATTAAGTCTGGGGTCGTTTTCATGGGGAGGGGTCTTAAAAGGAGGAAGTAAGGCAAGTCTTCCTCACCCTAAACTCTTGAGCTTTTCTATTAATGAAAATACAAATGATTTCTGGGGATAGTCCAGTTTTCCAAAGAATGGGTTTCTGGTTGCATTGTCTAGGTTCCTTTGGATCTGCTCACTAGTTTTGTCTTTTCTCATTGTATGCGCAGCTGAGCAAACATGAAATGACAGACAATCAATTATTTAAGTTTCAGATAACTACTCCCTTTTAACTTCGAACTTTTAATTACTTTTAGCAAGGTAACTACAATCATAATTTTCTAAGATTAGTGTTTCATTCTCCACTTCTCCTTTGAAATGAGTAAATTCTTTTACTCAATATGGGGATTTCTCTTCATTTATCCAAGATGCATGGCAGTGATCTTTTAAGACTAAGCCATGGGCCTTTGATAGTGATGCTAAGTCTGCCACTTGTTGTAATATCTTCTAATTCCAAACAAGTACAGCAATAGACAAAATTCAACTTATACTGACTAAAATAAGCAGCACTGTGATTGGGTGAATTAAGGCATTAAGAAAACTGGTTGCTGTTGGTGACCATCCAAATAGCACATTTCACCAATGATGAGACAGATGCTCTTCAAATTAATTAAAAACTCATTTTAAGGTCTCCATGTTATGGTGTATAGTGATCAACGTCTATTTCTCTGCATTTCATTTTGGATCTGTTTTAATTTTTTTTTTGATTTTTGATATTTCAGTAGTTGAGCGACTAGGGTTAAATTCATTTCTGTAGGTGCAGGCAGTATTTCTTGCACAGTAACCAGGTTTGCCTTTATGTACTGATGTGATATTACAGGTGCCTGATAGGAAAAGTTGCATCCTCTGATTTTAGCAAAATTGCAAACACATAAAATGAATTGAGTCTCATCTACGATTTGATTGTGTATTATTATTATGGTGAGACATGCTGTTCGGAGACAGACACAACCTTGTCCTATATACACAAGTGAAGTTGTTTGGTTGGTTAGATGCATTTTAAAGTGGCAAATGCTTTGGTTTGTGTCTAGGAAAGTATCTTTATTATTTTCTAAATTTCCTTCACATATATTGTTCCTTTTTCTCTGAAATAATTGGAGTTTGGATTGTTACAGCCCTTTTCGACACAGGTGGGATTGATTTGGCTTTGATTTTCTGAAACTCGATGCAATATTGAGTAAAGTTAAAAATCAAGATTAAACTTTTTTTGCTGTGCACCCTTCAATTTTAAGTCTAAATTCAGGACACGTGGTCAACATTTGTCACAGCATCCAGGACCAACTTGGATAAGTTTCATGGGTGGATGGTAAGCCTCATGGAACCTATCTTGTACGAATGCATATTCATATCTCCAAACATTCCTCCCTTCTCACATACTTGCATTTGTGACCCTTAACATTTTGCTCAAAGCCCGACGAGAGTAGGGATCATAAGCTTTCTCTTGGCATTGGTAAATCCCAGTTACATTGTACTGGTGTGGTGTTGCTTTGACTTATTATAGTCATGACAATGACCACAAGGGTCACAACCGTTCGCATTATGTCCATGATAGCTCTAAGTCCATTACTCACTGTTTTTGGTGAATTTCAGCTTCAGGTCTCCGTCACCTGGTGCAATTTTCCAAATTTCTTTAGGAGACTTCTTCACTCTGGAGTGATGGATCCAAGCCTTCTGTTCTTTGATCTTGACTGCTGTGAAGGTGGTGAGGAGTACCTAGAATGGTCCTTCCCACTGTGGTTTCAAAGTCTTTTTTGCAAAAGACTTAACATATACATAATCCCTAGGTTGTGCACCATGTACATCATGTACACTGGCCCATCTAATTCTCTGCTTTAGGCCCCAGCCACATATTTTCCAATTTCCCTAAGCTGTTTATTCAGGGCCACCATGTATTTGTGTAGAGTTTCTTCCTCTACTTGAATGGGTGTTATTTCTTCTTGGACCACATATGGTCTCCCATACAATATTTCAAAAGGGCTTAATTTTCCTTTTGTTCTTGGTTTTGTTCTAATTCGTACTAATGCCAGTGGAAGAGCCTGGGGCCAAGGCAAATTTGCCTCTTGCTCCAGCCTAACAATTTGTTGTTTGATCAAATGGTTCATTTTCTCTACTTGGCCACTGGATTGAGTATGCATATGGAGTATGCAATTCCCAATCTATCCCTAGGTGTACAATTTGCTGTACAATTTTCGAGGTAAAATGTGGCCCTCTATCAGAAGATATAGCGGCTGGGACTCCAAAATGTGGTATTATTTATTGTAACAATGCCTTGGTCACCTCTTGTGCCTTAGCTGTCCGGGTAGGGAAGGCTTTGGGCCATCCTGAAAACGTATCTGTTAACACTAATAGGTAACGATACCCCCCTTTTCCTGGGCAATTCCGTAAAATCAATTTGCCACTGCTACCCAGGTCCACAACCTTTTCTAATTTGTCCAACTTTAGGCTTTGGAAAGTTTTTAGGATTAGTTCGGAGGCAAAGACCACACTGATGAGTTACTTGTGTAACTGTGCCTTGTAATTTTCTAGCCAGAATTCTATCCTTTAAATAATTGTACAGGGTGTCCATTCCCCAATGTGTTTTCTCATGTACTTTTAGCACTAGTGACCACAACAAGTAAGAAGGTACTACAACTTTTCCTTCTTTGGTTACAGCCCACTCTTCCTGGTTTTAAGTTGCTTCTTCTTCCTTAATAAGTTTTTTATCCTTTTTGTTATATACTGGCTTACCTTCAATAGAGATCTTTCCATCTGGAATCAATGCTGCCTTGACTATTTCATTGGGTACCTCACCTTTGGCTGCGTCTTTTGCCTCTCTGTCTGCCAGTATATTTCTTTCTCCAATTCTGAGCTCACTTTTTGGTGTGCCTTGATGTACATAATAGCTTTTCAGGTAACTGAACTGCATCTAATAGTTTTAGTATTTCTTGTGTGTGTTTAATTTTTTTTTCTTGTGAGTTCAGCAGTTTTCTTTTTTCAAATAGCTCCGTGTGTATGAACCACTTCAAAAAAGACTTGAGTCTGTATAAATGTTGATTTTTTTTTTCCTTTTGCCAGCTCTAAGGCCCGGGTTAAGGCGATTATTTCAGCTTTTTGTGCAGAGGAATTTGTTGGCAATGGTCCAAACTCTATTATCTTTCTGTTTGTGGTAACTGCATCCCCAGCATGTCTTTTTCCTCTGATGATATAGCTGCTCCCATCAGTGAACCAGCTCTCAGCGTTCTGAAGAGGGGTGTCTTTCAGATCCGGGTGACTGGAGTAGTTGGCTTCAATGATCTTCAGGCAGTTGTGGATTACTGGTTCTCCCATGCTCCCACTGAGGAAAGAAGTTGGGTTCACAATGTTAGTTACCACAATTTTAACATCATCTTGTTCTACCAGTATGGCCTGGTACTTTAGAAGTCTTTATGGGGAAAGCCAATGTCCCCCTTTCGCCTCTAGGACTGCAGACACTCTGTGGGATACTAGCACAGTCATCTTCTGGCCTAGGGGGAATTTGCGTGCCTCTTGGATGTTGAGTGCTACTGCTGCAACAGCTCTGAGGCACCCTGGCCACCCCTTGGCTGGCGTGTCCAGTTGTTTGGAGAGGTAGGCGACTGCCCTCTGGTACAGCCCCAGGTCTTGTCCTAGTACTCCCAGAGCAATCTCTTGTTTTTCATGAGAAAACGAAAAAATGGTTTACTCACATCTGGAAGTCCCAGGACTGGAGCTGACATAAGAGCCTTCTTCAGTTGGTTGAAGGCTCGTGTTGCTTCTGTTGTCCACTGAAGATTCCTCCTCCCTTCTGTGATTAAGGCATACACTGTTTAACAAACAATCCATAGTTATAAATGCACAGTCAGCACTACCCCGTCATGCCTAGAAAGGTTTTCAGTTCTTTTCCTGTCTGGGGTTTTGGGGTTTGTCATATTGCTTCTTTGCGGTCTTGCCTTAAAGTCCTTTGTCCAGCACTTACTTCATAGTCCAGGTAAATAACTGTTTGTTTCACCATCTGGGCTTTCTTTTGGGATACCTGGTACCCCTGCAGGCCCAAAAAGTTTAGGAGGCTTACAGTCCAATCCACACATGCCTCTTGGGTCCGGGTGGCTATTAAGAGGTCATCCATGTACTGAAGCAGCTGTCCTTCTGGTGTGGGTTCTCAAGACTCCAAATTCTTTGCCAGCTGTTCTCCAAATATGGTAGGGGAGTTCTTGAACCCCTGGGGTAGTACACACCATGTGAGCCATGTGAGTTTTACGTCCAGTTCTGGGATTCTCCTTTTCAAATGCAAAAATTTTCTGGCTGGCTTCATGAAGAAGGAGGCAAAAGAAAGCATCCTTCAAATCTAAAACAGTAAACCAGGTTAGTTCAGGTGTTAAAAAAAGTTAACAAGGTGTAGGGGTTAGCAACACTGGGTATAAATCTTCAGTTATCTTATTAACAGCTCTTAAATCTTGTACCAACCTGTATAATTCATCAGGCTTTTTTTAGGGGCAAAATAGGAGTATTAAAATCAGATTGACACTCTTTTAATAGTCCTATTTGCAAAAAGTTTTCAATGATTGGGCTAATTTCTTCTCTGTCTTCCCTTTTCAAGGGATATTGTTTGACCCTTACCAATTGCTCTCCTTCCTTAAGCCGGATTTGTACTGGTAGAGCACTCTTTGCTTTCCCTGGTATATTAGAGGCCCATCTCCAGGGAATGCCTGATCTTTTATTTCTTTAATAATTTTTTTTTTCTTTTTCAACTTCAATTTTTTTGGTTATTAGCATTAAGCTTAACAATTTCACATATTGTTGATCTTTTACCTCCAAACTAATTTTCCCACCTTTAAATATTATCTTTGCTTCCAGCTGCTTTAGCAGACCCCTGCCTAAAAGTGCAGATGGACCTTTAGTCATATAAAAAATTGATGAATTCCCCACTGTTTTCTCAATTTATACTTTTATGGTTTACAAAAATATGCTTTTTCAAGTCGGCCAGTAGCCCTTTTACATTTTCCTGTATTATTGCTACTAGTTTCCTTGTCCTTGGTTTACACCCCTCTTCTCGATTGCTGAAAACTCTCCATGCCTCATCTAGCAAAGTCTCCCAAGGTCCGTCTTGCTGGGCCTTGCATCTTCTGGAGCTTTCACTTGATGCCACTTGTAGATTGCCCTAAAAACAAGTTTACCAATTGTTGTATTCTCTTATCAGATTCAGGATCCAGAGTGGTGTTTTGATGCATTGCTCCTTGCAACTGGTGTAGAAATTCAGAAGGAGTCTGAAAGGAATTCTGTTTAACAGCATAAACATAAAATAGCATAACATAAAATAGGATGGATGCTGTTGGGTTGGCTCGGGAATTGGGAAGGGACTCCCATATTAATTACTGTTCTCTCAAGTGAGGATGAAGGGGGATGAAGCAGGGGTAAAACCCGAAGTCGATGGTAATTTCAAATCTGCTTCCCCTACCACCCTCCTTCTTCCTTGTCTTCTAGGGGGTGGTCTAAGCAATTCCTCTGTCTCCTCTTCCTGAGTCTCCATACAATATACCTTGTCAGGATGTGTACACCTTTGATTTATCAAGCATGTGCTGCAACACCTCCTGGTTTTTTCCTTATTAGCTTTATTACCTTTCCTGAGAGCCAACACTAAAGGGTCAGAGGGTGGTCTAATTCCACAAGCTCTTTGCCACTCAGGGTGATTCCTAACGGTGAAAAACATGGCAGCATAAGTAACTTCATGCCACTTCTGCTCACGCCTAAGGAAAAGCATTAGCTCTACCAAAGTGTTATAGTCCAAAGTCCCTGATGGGGGCCACTTCGCCCCCTCCTCAAGTTTATAAAGTGGCCACCACTGTGTGCACAACTTAATAAGCTCTCTTTTGGTTTTTGTATCCTTATGATCCACCAGCTCTTTCCAATATGCCAAAACACATCCTAAAGGACTACCTTTAGGAACCTCTTTGCTTTCACTTGCCCCCATACTGAAAATTCTTTTTCTCTCAATGCCTTTTAACCTTATCCCAGCTTTGGAGCTTCACCTAGCAGTAACTTGGTACAAAGATCTTCCACTTATACACTTTCTGACCCACAGCTCTCGACAAACTACACAATGAAACACAACTCAGGGGTTACAGTCACAGACCTCTCTTGGACAGGGAAGCTCCTTTGTCCTGGGTTCTCCCTCCCTGAACTTTCTATTCCTTGGCATATAATTTTATCAGCAAAGGAAATGGGAAGGGATAAAAGCAACCAACAAAATAAAGAGTTAACAGGGAAAACCAATAAACCGAATTACTTAAAATGAATGTAAGGGACACACATATTACAACCAAACACTTTTAAACAGTTCACTTACAAAACAAATCTATTCTCTCCCCCTTTAGTTACTAATCATAGGTGTCAAACCTCTCTCGTTATACCTAGGGTTAAAATTCACAATGCTCTGCCAAAAATCTATCAAACTTTGGCCAAAACACAATTTCTCTGCGGTGGGGGAAGGAAGCAGCTCTGGGCTCATGTCTGCCTCACCCCTCTGCACTTAGAAACTAACCACGCTTAGTCAAAACACCACCTTTCACACTAGCAATTTTAAAGCTTGACAAACAACTAACTATATTTTTTCACAAATCCACAATTCTTCTGCTTACACACAGTTAAAATACACACACACAGCCTAGCTCACACAATTCAAATGCCAGCACTCCAAATTCCTCTGCCCTCCTGAGTGTGAATATCCCTTCTATTAGTCAGGTGTAAACCTCAAAATTTTTCACAACTTACAAATGCAAAACTTTTGCCAACACACTCCCAAAGGCACACAAAGCAAAACACATACGGCGCGCCACTGACCCACAATTCACGCACACAAAGCTCACAAAAACAAGCTGCATGCTCAAACACACGTATACATTTGGCGCACACAAACTGATCAAGCCCACAAAAGGAGTCACCACACACCGACGCCCGCAAGCTTGGTGATCCAAGTTGAAAATTACCACCACACCGCCTTTGAACCACAAATGAAACTGGTGCCACCACTGTTTCTGTACCACAACAATACTGGCAACGCTGTTATTGCCACTGCCCGAGCTCCGCCGACCCACTGCCGAGCGAGCTCTACTCTTGGCAGCCACGACTGGCCTGCTGCTACTCCCCCACTACAGGGCAAGAGTTCCTGGTGCTGTTACCAGCCCCACTTGGAACACAAATCACTACCAAGTTCCATGGAAACTTACAAACAAATTCACTTTAGGCTTTTTCACCGTGCACTCGACGTCTCGCAGCGTCTTACCAGTTTGCCTCTCTTACAGGTACCTGTCTATAATTTTTAAACATACCTTTTTGTCCGTATCTCCGGCAGTTCTAGTTCTGCTCCCCAGGGTGCCAGTGAGGAAAAGGAGCCCTCTTCCTAGGAAGATCCCAGGTGGGCACCCTAGAGGGGTCCCAAACCCCACTGGCCCCTTGGCCAGAGAGAACAGGGTTCCACCAGAGTTGCCAACTGAATTACCAAAATATGAGTAATTAGTCTAATACCGACACTCAACTGTGACGGACAAAAGACTTTCTAACAATTTAAAGTTAGAAAGTGTATGTTTATTCAGCGCTGGGCAGCAGCGTGAGGTAATCCTCTAACACGCACTGCAAAATCACAGGTGATCACAGTCTATTTGTTAACAAAGGATTCAAACAAATACATATTCATAATAACAGCCCCTCCCATCCCCCGCTTCCTATGGTAACTAGCTTGAATAGCTATTAAGCATGCGTGATTGACTTCTTAAATTAAGTCTGGGGTAGTTTTCGTGGGGAGGGGTCTTAAAAGGTGGAAGTAAGGCAAGTCTTCCTCACCCTAACCTCTTGAGCTTTTCTATTAATGAAAATACAAATGATTTCTGGGGATAGTCCAGTTTTCCAAAGAATGGGTTTCTGGTTGCATTGTCTATGTTCCTTTGGATCTGCTCACTAGTTTTGTCTTTTCCCATTGTAAGCGCAGCTGAGCAAACATGAAATGACAGACAATCAATTATTTAAGTTTCAGTTAACTACTCCCTTTTAACTTCGAACTTTTAATTATTTTCAGCAAGGTAACTACAATCATAATTTTCTAAGATTAATGTTTCAGTAGCTCGTATGTTCTTCACAATTTCCATACCCTCTCATTGCCAGAAGTAATATGTGGGCTGAGGCCAGCTGAAGCCAGTTGCTCACTTCATATTTCATTTGCTGGGCTTGCTGGCTCAGGAAGGCGTGATACTCCAGTAGTTATCCCATTGCCAAGATTGTCATCAAAGAGGGAAAACAGAAGGAAGAAGATGCTTTCTGGAACTATGTGGTTTTGTACTATTGAGAACTCCTACTCTTTTGAAGCTGGCACATCAAAGGTAAGAAGTTCAGCATCAGCATTTAGCACCCCTGAAATATATTAAGTTACACATTCCCCTGTTTACTTGAGGCCAGCAGATACCCATCTTGAGAGGACTAGTCTTTCTGGACTCTGTCCTGGTTTGAAAAGACGGGTATCTGCTATGGAAGGCAGGAGCCTCTCTTGAAATGGAAAATGTAAACTTCTCTCCGAATTACTATAATTTTGAAATTAAGGGGTTCTCAGAAAAAGATATGGGAATAGGAATAACAATTCTTTCCTAAGAAATATAAAATAAAAATGCAGTAATATAAAGAAACCACTGACAAAATCAGAATATAACCTGACACTCTGTTGGTCAGGGTGTTGGTAGCAGCCCAATTAAATGGTGGCTGCAGCCCTCCTGGAGTGACTGTGTGACCATCACACTTAAACAAAAAAATGCAGGTAACCCAGTTTGATTTCCAGAGACAAGCAAAGTTAAAGCATTCACATTTCAAGTAAATTAAGCTCTGTCTTCTTCCACAATCACTTAACCCAGTATATTTTCTTCAGTAGAAGTGTATTCTGTTAGCAGTTTGGTTAACAGAAACTCAGAGTGTAAGTGGAGATTTTATTTCAGGGATTTTCATTGGGCTTTGACACGGCAAAAATGATTTTTTTTAATACTTTGATGAACAGAAGGAAAATAGATAATTTACTGTCATGTTAGCAGTTTAGTAGGATACTAAATCCCCTCTTTCTTTCCTCCATCAAGATTTCACTTCATCTTCTACTAAGTAAAACTGAAGGTAACATGAATAGTGTCTATCTTAAAAAACAGTCTTTAATTACTACTTGCTCAACATCTTTCAAAAACTTTATATAGGTCAGGCAGGTTAGCAAGTTGCAAAACGTTGCCATCTTCTGCAAAGTGTTTAGGAGGTAAAAGATGAGTCCTAAAAGCTTTGTAAAGCACATGTTCCACAGTCCATTTCCATGTTGTTGAACCAAACTCAGAATCCTCATTCTGAAATACAGGAAAACAAGGACAAACAAACAGAGATTCTGTTTAACTAGAAGAGAGCACATCTCAAAAACTTTACTATGTAAGACTACAGCAATTGTAAAATTCTGCTGGTATTAGGAAAGTTCATTCTGTAAAGTTAATTCTAAGGTCTATAAAGTCTCTTGTAGAATGGTTGAGCTTAACTGATCAATTAGGCAGATATTTAGACACAATCAGGTTGTACTTTTAATTTATATGCATCCTTATTCTTCTGTACAAATATAGCAAAAAAAATACATTCCCAACTCAAAGGCCAAGGAGGTTTGTAATATTAAGTACACTACAACGTCCAAAGTTAAAAGGTCTCCTCAATACCTATAATACTTCAGGAAATTGAAGCCACTTTCTTTCAGAATCTTGCCACACTGCTATTTGATTCACTTCCCTGAAAGAGCTGGGATTAGAAGTCTATATCTGAAAGAGCAGAAGTTTCCTGTATGTTGTTAGTTACCTGCTCACAGGACTAGTTACAGTATTCTCATACCTGTGAGTTTGTTGGGTTGGATTCCTCTAATATATACTGCTTTCTGATGGAGTAGAACATGGCTAATTCTTTACTCAGGCTTTCAAAACACTCCTTTTCTACATCCCAGTTTACCTGTAAAAAAAAAAAAATCATTTTATAGAATCTGGGTAGCAGTCAGAGACTTCATACAGTCTTAATATGGAAAATTTATATTAATGTATTGGCCATTTTTGTCCTGGTAAAGTAAAACTATAGAATGAAAAAAGAGGATAGGAATGCAGACTTTTAAATCAAAATAGAGGCTCAGTCAGTCAGTTGTTATGAATACAAAGGCAAAGCATAAGTAACCAGTAATCCACAGAAAAGCATCTGGAACACATAACAGAATGTTTAAGCTACATCAGAAACTGCAAATGCAGGTTGAAATTGCTTAAAGCAAAAAAAGTAATTGTGCATTAATAAAATGATTGAGAGAATATACCTCTGTGGCCAAGCGCAGGATAAACATAGGCAGTCCTTCCAATGGTGGGACATAGCTGTCTATCAGAAGCGGTAACCCAGTAAGATTTCCTTCCTGCAAGGCAACATTGTTGCTTCAGTTAAAAAAAAAAGAGTTCTTTCTTGATGGAAATGCACCAAAACTCTTACATATTTTGATTCTTACCAAACTCAGTGAGCCTTACAAGTTTTTAAAGCCCAGTGCCAGGTAGACATTGCACAAAGAGAGTTATTGGTGGTGTTTAATTTCACAAGGCATGGACTAAGCCACTCAGGCCAGGGAGTGGTTGAACTCAACCTTCTTCTCTAGCTCTAGGTTACACAGATACCACTTCCCAGACAAATATCCAAATGATGAAGCTGCTCACTTTTGTATGAAGTAAGGGATGTCTTAAGCCACACAAAAAAAGACATATTGAGAGCCATAGTGGTGCTGCAGCCTTGTCTGACCTGAGAGCTGGTTAAGATGCATACTTTGTGGGTTAAGAGATCTGCATTCTAGTTACAGAAGCAGTGACTAAATTATGGATTGCCCACAGAGAGCTGTGGAGTCTCCATCACTGGAGATATTCAAGAACTATCTCCATCTGGACAAAATCCTGTGCCATGTGCTCCAGGATGACCTTGCATGAGCAAGGTTAGAACAGATGACTCACTGTGGACCCTGCCGACCCAAACTATTCTGTGACTTGGTAACTAATTAAACAGAAACTTTGGGTAGCACCCTTCTTAAAGGCAGTGTAAGTCCTGAGCATTTAGGGTTATGCCACCTAAAATCTTACTGGAACTAGTTCTTAGTGATGGTAAGCACTGCAAGCAAACTACTGCAATTATCGGTCACCAAAACGTAGAATTATGGAATCTTTTAGATTGGAAAAGACCTTTATGATCTAATCCAACCATAAACCTAACACTGCCAAGTCCACCAGTCATTTACTGTCAGAAGTAACAGCTGCAGTCACCTCATCAATTTCAAGAGAGAAATAATCTTTCAACATTTCAGTCTTCTTTTTCAAAAACTCCACAATGTACTCAGCAAGCCCTTCTTTTGGGCCATCTTCTTCTGTCCAGCCACTTTCAGGATCCTCTAAAGCAAGGATTGAAAGTTCATATAAAGGAGCTGGCTCCTAAAAATGAAGAAGGCAAAACTTAATGATCAGCACACTCTATTGGAAATCTGTAACTTCTTCCTTCACATACTAATTAATTGTAATACACTATTTCTGGCCTGCAGACCTAACAGTTCTGTTTATCATAACCAAGCTAAAAAGGTATGAATTTCTTTCTTCTTTCTCTGCAGTCCACAATCCCACTGTGATATTTTACAGAATAAGCACTGGCAATCAACACTGTATTTCTGCAGAGTATATATTCAAATTAATTATTTGTCCCAATGTAATGAGCAACAGCAAAACTTGGTGAATAACTACAATAACTATAATATATTATATTATAACAACTAATAACAAGCAGCTAGGATGACAATCTAACAGTAGCTGCTACAAAATTACTAAGTTTTATACATTCTGGTCTTACTGAGAAACAAAACAACATTCCTGTAGTGGACAAAAGCCAACTTGACTGTGCAGCCAAAACTATACATTTGTCTGAAAGAACAGACATATGATAAATACATTTTTTAAAAAATCTTTTTCTATAGGATATAATGTGAAATTATACTTACAGACAACCTTAAGACTCCGAAGTTTGCAAAGTCATAAATAAGTATTTGGTAGAAGAGTTCTTGACTAAATTGAAGCACAGAAATTAATTATATGGACAGGATTGCATATCTCCAAGTTAGCATAACTAAGAGGGGAAAGTAGGGACCATCCTGGAAACATCAGATATACATATCTAGTCCTATTGATAAAGATCTTACATATTCAAGTATCCAACTGCTATCAATTTACTCCGTGATAATTTATATTTCAACTTCTTTACTCCTTCACTGCACTTTAAGGAAGGAACTGGGAAATTAATAGACATGTCTATCTCAAGTCTATTCTGATCTGTTACAAAAGTTTATGTAGCTGGCCAAGTAGGACTGCACAGGTAAAATTACAAATTTCCTATTACAAGCATGTCCTGCAGATACTCTTAACTCAATTGGATACAATGTTTTCCAGGAGTTCTCTGAAGCCTGTTTTATACAGTGTGATGTAGATGATCCTGCAGCAAATCATGATGATGATGATGATGATGATAGATCATCTAATCATCATGATGCAAGAAAAAATCTTTCCCTTCCCACTGTCTGTGAGTACACAATACATTTTAATTACACTGATTCCCTGCAACTTTTTCCAAGAGTGCCAGACACACTGGTTTCCACGATTGTGAATGGACCGCTTAATCCTTAGTCTCACAACTTATCACAGGCAACAGGAGAACAATATTGTTTACCCTGTCATTTCCTTCCTTCTTCTAATTAGCTTCACAATTGGTACTTCAGCTGCCAACTGGTCTAACAACACTTTTACCTGAGTTTTGTTGTGTTGAGAAGGTACAGTTTTGTCTGGTACTGGGCCAGAGCCCACTGAGGACTGACACAACCAACAAATGAGTGCTCGTGTAGCATCTCCTGAAGTTCTGAAACAATAGAGAGGTGGGGAAGAAACAAAAGAATGTCATTTCACAGTTGCAACCCTGCCCTCATTTATTTAGTTGAGTGGTTTGTGTTTTTGTAGCATGAAAGTCTCAGATTACTGTTCAGTCACTCCCACACCCCTGCTTCTTCTCATATATCCTTGTATGGCAAATTATTCACAAGTTTTGTGCACACTCATACTATTAAAGCGTAAAGGAGAATAGTTATTTAACATTTAAACTACAAATGCAAATTAGAAAAAAATAAAATTCAAGTCCCTGTGCTTGAATAGCCTTTCAAAATTAATTTCCAGCCACAGGAGATTGGTGAGGGACACACACATACTCCAAAAACTGCAGGTGCTTTACAAAAAACTCAGCTTTGCAACACAATCTAGGTATTATCAAACTAAATTCTAGAAGTGTGATAGAATAGGTCCATAATATTTTTTTCATAATTTCTTTACTTTTCTCTTACAAAGTAACTTTAAAAAAAATATATATATATGAGTGAGAAGGCTGGGAAAAGTGTGAGAAGACAGATTTCATAAAAGAGTTCATTTTAGGCATTCCACAAAAAAAAATATTCACTAGTTGCCATCCTTGGGAGCAGCTTTGTTACAGTTGTTTGGCACTGCAGTCACAGCATATACAAAGCACTATGGTACCTTAATTCCACTATTATATTTTCTAAAGGAATGTAACAGACTAAGAAAAGATTTCTCTCTTTCCAAAGTCTCTTTTAGATATTTCTTACAGATGTGAAGATGAAACACAACCTCAGGCAGCTTCACAAGTTTTATCCTGCATTTTGAGACATTTTTGAGAATTTTAAAGTTCAGGGACAACTCTTTGATTTCAGTATTTAAACAGTGACAGTCAAGTAAAAGTTCATGCTTTCTAAAGTTTAAAATTCTTATCAATTTATAGAAAAGTTATTTGTTACAGACGTCTGTGTGGAGAGTCCCCAATTCTTACAACCAGAAAAATTAAAATAAATCCAACAAAACACCCAGGTAGTGAGATTCCTAGCATTTAGACATATGAATAATAAGAGAATGAGTCAATGTAAGTTGCCTTCAGAGGCAACTGAGTTAAGAGGGAAACACCCTATAAGAATCGCAAAACATTTACCTTTGTCTAAAACAACTCTTAACAAAAAAGAGAGTATTTTTCAAGTCTCACAATTTCATACAAGTGGGACAGATACAAATAAAAATTAAAAGCAAAAGCTTTTGTTAAAAACTTGCTTAGCAGCACAGTAAGTTCACTGGATCTCCTTTTAAATACTTTTTCTGATTTCAAATAGTCATATTTAGTTGGTGGAATAACAGTAATTTTGAGAAACAAATCTTGCTTACTTGCATGTGCCTTGTTACTAATTTCCTCCTGGAGAGTCAACACACTGGTCAAGTTGATAATTCTTCTTCTAGGGGTGCAGGCAGCAGTCATGTCCTTTCTGGTGTAATTTTTCTCCAATTCTATGTCCATGTCTTCCCATGGTCTCTTCCTGCAATACCAAAACAAAAGGAATTACATTCAATTCTCCTATCACTTAGGCCAAACACAGCAGCAGATGAGATGCTCAATTCACATGCCATATGTTAACACAGAAATGCAGACAGTTTCCCAGAAAGATAGTTCTATTTTGCTTCTGAGGAATAATTTGTTAGGAAAGGGTAGTTCAGAACTTTAAGAGAATTTGTGTCACTCTAATACCAATCACAGCAGGCAACTCTTGCTTAAGTTAAACAAACTGGGCTCTAAAGGACACATCAAAAATGTTGCTATTTCCAGTTATTTTCTTTTCCCTGCCCCTTTTTCTGTAATACTGGGGAGAGCAAATCAGATTCCCTCAGAAGACCATGGCCTCCTGTAACAGCTCCTGCAGGAGCTATAAAAGTTTTTACCACTTCAGCCTTTACTGGGGTAATGGAATCAAATTCAGTGATGTAGTTTCTACCCCTCACAAAATGGAGGCTTCCAGAAAGAAACAGACCAATATGATCTCCCTAAACTAATGCCGTTATTTGTACTGCTTCCTGCCTTTCAGTATGCATAGACATCCTATTCCAGTCACAAAATTTATCACAAGTTATGTGATTTATAGTTCACAGATTAGGTTTAATTTCTCAATAAAATGTCATGAAAAATTATTCTAGATAATTTTTCCCTTCTTGAAAAGCAGAAGTCCAAAGAGATCAGAAAAATTTATAGTTTCAGGGCTATACCATGAAATAAATAGGTAGCCTTGCATCAGTTCAGGAAAGGTGGGACTTACTGAGAAGGCAAAGTCTTGAAAGACAAGTGTCCACTCTCACTCGGCGCCCCAGGCTTCACCGTATCCTCCTGAACATCAGCCATTTCAACCAGGTCACTGACTTCTTCCATTTCAGCATCCTGGGGCCTGCCTGAACTCTCTGGAGATCTTGCATTAACCTCTGTTACCACTTCAGTGAGGCCTGCACTTCGGGGATTGTTCACTGGCTGAAGAAAAGCATCCAATTTCTGCTCTCGGGAATCAGTGCGGACCATCTGATGTGCGTAAACTTTATCACTGGTTCCCTTGATAACCATAGAAGAGTTTACTGTTGATTTTACAACCTCACTGGAAGAGCAGTCAACCCCTGGAAGCAATGTCTTCATTCAGACATGAGGAAGCAAAGAGAAAAGATTGAACAACAAGAAAAAAAGAATCAGGAAGATTAGTCACACTTCTCACAGTATATTACTGCTCAGAGCAAATGTGAAACCCCCAACAACAGTGTCAACTGCTTAAAAGCTTTGCAGTTGCTATCCACACAGAGTGATTGTCATCATCTTGGCAGTTAAAATCATCAGTTACCTTTCATTTGTCTCAAAATAAAAACTCTTTAAGGTCAGAAAAACATGAGGAAATTAGTTTGCATAAAAATTATAGTAATTATTATGCTATGGTTTTATATAAAGAGAGAGTATCTTATGGAGTTTCTTCTGGTAAGATTAAATCCAAAGCGTTATCAAATACACAGAACAGTTTCCTCAATCACATCTTCTTCACATAAACTAAGGCAGAATAAAATAATAATTTACCACTTTATGTTAGCGAAGGCTAACATAAAATCAAGACAACTAATCAGGTACTTGATAGAAATGTACTTAAAATGTTCTCATACTCTTTTTCTCTTTTGCCATATTGTTAACTCTGGTATATTAAAGTACCAGTATATTAAAGTGCTCTGGAAACAGAGCAAAGATCTAAAGGTACCAGTACCACACTGATAAACGTCATATCAGCAAAGATTTTACTATTGAATAGAGTAAATTATCCCTGATCATTAAAACAAAGCAGAACTGCTATCACTCCATAGATGTTCTTACCTGAGTGAAGTACATCCTTGAGGAATTAGAGCCCAATAACTTGCTCTCTACATGCTGTTGCACATGTTCCAGAATACTGTCTTCATGAAGAAAATGGACCTCATGTTTTGTAGGATGCACATTCACATCTACATTCTGGGGGGCTATTTCCAGGCTGGAAAACATTTTAAAAGAAGTTAACTTGAAATATCACAGGGACGGCAGAGAAAGCAAAAATTGGTTCAAATTTGACAAAATTTGCCAGGCTTGGGGATGTTATTCCATACAAAGAAGTAAAAAAGATCCTGTAACCTACTGAAGTTATATTACAGTGAGACTGGTTTAGATAATTAAAAAATAATCCAAAATCATTCACCTAAATGAGCTTATGTAGGTAAGCTTAAACCAACCTCTCCATTGTACAGCTACAAAAACCCACTTTTAGAAATATCTTACTTGCAGTGTCTCCTGAATTAATAGGAAAGAACTTTAGCTGAAATTACAGATACTCACTGCTTCTAAAAAAAAGGTCTGTCTTCTTAAGATTTCCTTAATGTTATTTAATTATCTCCTGCCTGGAGATTAATTACCTCAGTGCAATGCTTAACACTATCATTAGGAACAGAAATGTCCTTCTAAACTTACTCACCCTACAAGACCTACTAGCCCACAAGACAGTATAAAAAGGCTAATTTTTCCTATTACTTTACCTTAAGTATAGGAATGGGTGCATGCTTTTTGGCAAATAAGCAGCGTACACAGTTTCTATGGCTTTGCGCATAGCAGCTGACTCCACCAACCGATCTGAAACACAGAACACAGCACTGTTTCCAAAGAGCCCAGCTAAAACAAACTGCACAGTGCCCAGCTACTCCTTAAGACAAACATCTTCACACTTTGTGTCTTCTGTTATACCCACTTTCCCCCAAGACCTATGTATTCTTCAGATAAAATCATGAATAGACAGTATTTTCTCAGTATGTTTTACACTTAGAAGTATTTTTTTACACAAATACTGAAATAACCAGATTACCTTTTCATTATTTCATACACTCAAGGTTTGTGGTAACCCATACCAGTGTTGCTACAGAATGGAGAGATCAGTCTGTGTAAGCTGGCAGGACACAGCCATAACCTTGACACTCCAGTTTCTTTAGGTCCAGTCTTAGCTGTTTTCCACTAAATACAGTGCCAAGTGTGATGCACATTACAAATCAAAAAATGTTTTAAGATTTACAATTAACTGTAATATTTATTCTTAAGAATGTTTTTAAGAATGCTCACACACTTTGAAGGTCTTAAGAAAGTTTTGTTCTTCTGATTATGTAAGCAACATATGACTGTACAAAATGCTGCCTTTTTTTTTTAACTTACGGTTTATGAAGAGTAAAAATACACATTTCTTCACAGAGTAGTTTGCATTCGTGATATAACCTTTCATTTTAAAGGCCAGATTTGCATCTTCACAGCCCACTTCTATGAGTTCCCTATTAAGTTTGACAGAAACACACAAAAAAAATTAATTCTTCTGTTGATATAAATTTTGAACAGTATTCACCAGCAGTGATACTCTGTTTTGCCAGTTGGCAGGGTCAGCATAAAAGACACAGACACCAACTTTAAGGGATGAGTGTAACTAACTATAGTTCAAATCAGCAAAGAATTATGAAAGAATAATACAAGTACCTGATCATTACTACAAAAGATTGCTTACAGTGATTAAGAAAACAAATTCACCCTAACAGTTTACCCTGACACTTTACCATCATCCAGATCCACACATTAGCTGGGGAGCCCTGGTCATAGCAAAGAACTGGAGAACCACTCCTAGTAACTAGGAAAACCGACACAGTATGTCCACACGTAGGTGAAGACTACACCTTCACTGGGAGAGGGTCCAGCTTTTATACTGTTGAATAAAAAAGCTCACATAACTGTAATGCAGAAACATCTGGTTTCATTCTCCTTTTGGGTTCCACCCAAAGCCTGGCTGGGCCAAGGAGGAACTAAGGGAGTTGGCTTTGATCCCCAAACAAGGTCAGATGTCTGTTTTCATAGCCTTGTCCATCCTCTAAATATGGAAAGATAAATATGTTCTTATAACACTACATATTTTGCTAATGATCATGTGAATTTTGCTAATGAGCAGATACAAATATCATATAACATATGGTTGGAAGGTTCATCTAAAGGTCAACTTTGGCTTAATGCCTATTGCTCAAGTCTCACTACTTCATATACTGATCTATCTTTTATCACAGTTAATGAAAACATTAGAATTAATTGAGAACTCAAACACTGATTGCTGGGACACAGTAATTATTTAATCTGAACTGGATCATTTCCTCTTCTTAAGTGTAAACTGGTAATGTTGTATGTTTGGAATCTGTAAAATTACCCCCATTATCCTTTTAATACTGTAACATATCACAGTATCCATAGCATTATAATCTATTGATTCTAATATGCATTTCAATGTTTAAGTCATTGAAGGAGATTGTCAAGAACACTCCAAAATTGTCTGCAGCCAGGGAAAAACAAGTACATTTTTTTCTTGGACTACTTTGTCCACTTTTTACAGTCTAATATGTCTTAGTGGTCTGTTAAGAAGTCATTAAAATGTAAAAAACTTCTGTCTTGCTCATGCACATAGATCCTAATGTTGACTATTTTCATAACCGTTTTTATAATTTTCATAATTCATTGGTCAAGGAAAATCCACTTTGGTAGTTTGTGAGCACAGGTTTTCTCTATGAAGGCATTATGCCAACTTCTAAAGCTAACACAGAACAGACTTAAGGGCTACTTATTTCCAATTCAACCTCAATATATACCAAATGCCATTTTTATTTGTGTTCAGTTTTTAATACCATCTTGAACTGGGTAAATTATTGTTTGAAAAAAGAATTATCAAAACATTACTTTGAAATGGACAATTTATCCTGAACTGTACAAAGGAAAAACTCTTAGCAAATGAGGATCCGTAGTAGAAATAAACAAATGAACAGCAAAGAAATACCTAGAACACTGCAAACCTCATTACTTAGCAGCCTCTCTATTTTGCAGTGCTTTCTGTAGGTGTTTTCATGAATTAGAAGTTACATTCATTAAATGTGAAACTTGACTTCAGTCAGTAACAGAATAGAATCAAAGAGACATCCAGCTATGCACAGGACAAATTCATACAATGAATTCTTCACAGCTGAAAGTCTTCTAAAGAGAATTTTTCCTAAAATGGCAGATACATCTTCAAAAGACTTTTTTTCATTTTTCTATTTGATTTACACAGCTTCAGCTAATGTAGCTTTTGTCAAAATAAGAAACCGTAAGACTTCAGATTAAAACAGTATGAGTAGCTTCAAAATTTATCAGGTAGCAGACAGTAGGAAGAGGTATGATTTTCATGGTATAGGAAGAGGCAAGGAACATGTATAGATCAGAGGTCAGCTTGCTGTTTTTACGTGAGCACACAGAAAGTTACAAGCAGACAGCTCCTTTTCAGTGCATTAAAGGAACAACTTTGTAACTTTTGTCTTCCCTATGGTGCACAAAAAAAGTCACACATTCTGAAAAGAAGGAAGAGCTCTCTAACTGCAGCACTCCCTCTTCTCTGAAATTAACTCTGAAAGAAGTAAGAAAAGTTATGACAGCCCTTGGTCTTTAAAGAGAGACGGGAGGGTGATTCATTGGAAAGCTTCTTATCAAAAGGAAACTTGACATCAATGTACCTGCTAACAGCATTTCCAAAGATGGCCCTAATGTTGTCCACTGTTGAGGCACTGGATAAGGTTCTAACATCTGACACACTGTCACCTTGCTAAAGAGAGCAGGAATGAGTCAATGAATCAATTCATCTTTCTGGAAGAAATTTTAGAAATACTGTAAATTAAACAATAACATTTCTAAAAAACCTACAGGGAATGACATAACATCATTATATTGTTTTGCATTCTTATTTACTCATTTATGTTCAAAAAAACCAATGGATGGTAGATGGCACATGTTTACAAGATCAGCTAGAGCACATCAGACCCACTGAAGCTAGTAATTCCATCCCTGGAAAGTGAGGAATGCACTCAGTTCAGTAAATAATTACCTAGAATTGCACAGAACAAAGATAATCTACCTCAACCTCTTTCATACAGCACTTTATAACCAAGCTCTCCAGAGACACTGAAACAACACATAAAGCTAAACCAAATACAGCACTGACCACACATAATCCTCCAAACTCCTGACAAATATATTTTTTGTCTTGTTTACTTCTAACTGATGTGCTTTCTATCCAAACTGCACCAATATACCCTTCAACATTTCAGTACAAGGGAAGGATCTCTGCACTCTTCCTGTTGCAAAAATGCAGGGCAAATTTTCTGGTATTTTCAGATATACACATTATGTATATACACACAGGCACATACAGACACAGTGAAGTTCCAAAGATTTTATCTACATACCTTTTTAACTGAAAAGCTGACACCTGAGTTATGGATGGCATACCTGAAAAACAGATAAATGTAAGTTTGCAGTATGTGGAAGAATAGGTAATTGTTGCTGAAAAGCATCTAGTAATTGGGGCAAGCAATTTCACTTCCTCTTGGACAGTCATGCAATCTGAGCCAAGCTGAGCTTTTGCAGATTGAACAGCTAAAAAAACCCAAAAGTGTGTCCTATTTATAACTCAACTGTAAACATAAGAAATTCAAGGATGAGCTTCTACAGGCATGTTTTTTCAGTTTCCCTGTACAGGTTTAACTAAAAAACCCATCAAAACATCCTCAGTGTAACAAAATCAGGTCTCAACTACAATGGAAAAGCACCTGAATAATGGCTGGCCTGCCCTTCTAACTTCCCCTACCCAGACAGTTCAGCTATCTGTGATCCCATAGCTGAGATCTGATACACTATAGCTGAATAATCTTGGCTCAAAACTCTAGGGAAATTACTGCATTGAGAGAAAAAACACACCATAGGACCTTGCAAGATGAGAAATTAAGTAATAGGAAAATCCTAATGAAAATGAACAACTAATGAGCGGGATGGCTGTAACTCAGCAAGACTTCAATCATCCTGTTCAACAGAGCAGCAGGATCTGACCCTCCACCTCCTGGCTGAAGTCTGCCTAACCCAGTAAAGACTCTTAAATAGTTTACTTGGGAAATAGGCTAAACCTTGGTATACAGTCCTGCTACTCTTTGCTATGTTTTGTGTCTTCTGAAAGTGTAAAGCCATTATTTTGCTTAAATTGTGAAGATCCTGCTTGCAAAACCTCTGCACCCTATGCAAGACTACAGCAGCAGCAAAAGACGCAACCAAGTGGCCCAAAATGGGAACGTGCAATAGCTAAAGTGATATTACTCCTTTTTGGGGATGTTAAGTTGCCATTCAACTTTTCTGTATTCAGCCAAATTCAATGCTCCTGAGCAGGTTTTACATGAATTCTATTCAGCCTAGGTACATTTAAAGTTCACTCATTCAAGTCCATCACCATTTCTTTGCTGGAATTCTTACAAATAGTAGTCACAGATAGAATACACTGCTTCCTATCCGGATTTTTCACATCAGATTGGACTGACTGTTTATCTGACACTGCACACTAACAAATAGTTTAAAAAACTGTAACAAACAAAATCACCACTACCAACAAAATGACACCAAACACAATTGCCAGTCTCTCTGAAAAACCCCGATACTCCCCACGGCAGTATATAAGGGAGCCTCCTATTTTGGTTTACCTGCTAACAACTTCTAGTATTTTTGCATATTCTTCGTTTGGATTCTTTAAAGCCTTCCTCCTTGTATTTACATTGTAAAAGAGATCTTCAACCTATAGAGAAAAAGTTCAAAATTAAAAACAATTTTAAAAGTTCTCTCTTGCTATAGAATTAATCTAAATCAATCTTGTTAATTTTTATTTTATATATAAAATTTCTGAGAATACTTTGGTTCTGAAAAATCAACATTCAGTTTCAGTTTCCTTAACTCCCTAGGTACACCTAACAAACTGCAACTTCAGAGATTATTCTGTTATCTACCTTACAATGTAATTGATGCAAGGGGAACAGAAAAGGAACAAGAGAGAACAGGCATAAAAACCTACTATGATCTGAGTTCCTTGGTTTCCAGCACAGGGCTTTGGAGGGGCTTTGATTTTTCCATCACTGTAAGTAGCTCTAGGCAGAAAATAAAAAGTTGTCAAGCATCCAGATTTACAGGAGGGCAGACATGGACAGATGAAAACAATAGACAAAAACAAAAGAAATCCCATCATTGGGACACTCCTCCCAGTTAAGAATTTGGGACACTGACAATTAGCTTCCTCCACCTTTCTGCTAGACTAAAACTGTCTTCATTGACTGTAAGAGCCAGAGGGGCAGTGGGGGAAAGGGAATAATAACAGAGGAAAGGAGGCAGATCATGACATATGCGTTTTGAAATGGTATTACCGAGACTTTTCCTCTAAAGGCAGGATTACTGCATTTTTTTCTTTCTTTAATAGCTGACATGGCCTAATAACAATTGTTCCACTAGACTTTACACTTCAGTTATGCTAACAAGAAATTCTTGACTTTAGTCTAAGATCTGTTTCCCTTGACACTAACAGGATTTTGAGTGTAAGAGATTTCTGACCCACGTAGGTCTTTCAGAATAATTTGCATAAATTCAAAGGATAGACGTTTTCTTTCCCTCTAATATACCCTATGTATTTAAGGCAAGAAAGACCATAATCACACGATATTTTGAAAAACCAAGATTCAGAATGTCTCTTTTTTCCTACTCCCTTTTCTTAAAAGTAGTTAAGAAATTAATGGAAAAACTTATAATTTAAGTTTTCAAAAGAATATTCAAAACTCTTTTTGGATAAGATAAAACACCTATCATACCGTAAAGATACAATAACAAACAAGCTGTAAGTTCCTGTGCTGAGACTTGTCAAATTTGCTAGACATGATGCCCATAATATAGATACATTTTTTTATCCTGAAATGGAGAAAAAGACAAATGTTTAACCCACATTAGCTATTAGAAATAGAAGCTCTTACAAGATTTCCTGCCCACCTCCATCGATTTTAAAATACATTATTAAGCTAAGGCTTACTTTTACAATTTAAAAAAATGTATTTTCTCACATTCCAAGTCTTTTTGATACCTGCACTTACCATACCCTCCTCCGTAACAGGAGCTCTGAAATTGATACATCTGTTTGTTATTGCATGCAGCAGAAGTCACCTGGATATTAGGTAGCATACCTGAATGCACACTTTGCATCAGCTGTTTTAGTTGTTACTGTAACATGGGCAACATGACTGATGCTAGCCAAGGCCTAGTAAAAGAAAAAGCATCTTTGTAAACCTTGCTCTGGAGAACACTGAGGCATGTCCATACTTTCAACACCATCATTAAATTTCAATATATCACTTGCAAGTAATAAATAAAAATCTTTACAAGGAAACTGCAGGTCAGTAAGGCTTCAACAAATTTTTGTATCTATAATACTAAACTTCCAGTAATTTTATCCAGAAGATCCTTCTGGCTTCCCTAATATTTTGTTATCTCTGATGATGCAACCATGTAGTGTAACTAAAAGAAATCTGCAAAATTATTACAGCTGTGCCTGTCCTGGGGTGACTTTGTGATGTTGAATTGTATCTCCATTCATCTGTTTAGCCCAAAAATAAGTTTTGTAGCTTAACTTTAATAACCTTTAAGGCTGGATTTGAGAGTGAAGGGGAAAGGAAGGAGAAGTGGTGGAATGTCTGAGGCAGCTGTTTTCAAAACATACAGAAATTTCATCGCTTCTTCTCCTCCTGGATTGTGTCACTGTGGTGGACTGCTCTCCTTTCCTTTCAGTTATTTTTTGACTAATTGAAGCAGAGAAGTTCCCTGGACAGTTTTTTCCTTTTTGTCCTGGAATTATTTGAACCTGCTCTGAACTGGGGACCCAGGGGAGCACCGGGAGCTTGCACCTGCAGCCCACCACGGCCTGGCCTGGGCAGCGCCATTTTCCAGCACCAGAGGGACTGATAACAGACTGAGCAGAGCTACCACCCACAGGAGAAAGATTTTCTGAATTTATCATCTCTTCAGAGCGGCAAGAGGTTTTGTTATTTAGTATTGTTAATTTTTTGTGCTGGGCAGTGTTTTGCCATTTGAATAAAAAGGTTTTCTCCACTTCTCTCTGAGGAAAATTCTTCCCAAACCAGTTGGGGGAGAGGCTGCTTGGGTTCGCTTCCTGGGGGGTGCCCTTTGGAGGTTTTTTCCCAAATTTACCCTAAACCAGGACAGTGCCTTTTTCTTTTTCGTGCTCACTAGAAAGCAGCTGGAAGGTTTCAGCTGTTACTCTCTCACTCCTGCCCAAGCCTTTCTCTTGACTGGAAGTAATACTACAAAGATAGGTCACAATGGTTTTCCTGGAAAACTCAATGGACATGTCTACATGAAACCAGCCTAAAGACCAGACTCCACTGGTTGTGAAGATGATTATGTTGAAAGTGTGTGAGGAGAGGATCCAAGCAGTCTGCTCTCTGGGGCATGTGAGGATCTATGTATCTGAGCACATGTATATCTTGTTAATCCAGAGGGGAAAGCCAAACTCATCCTTGACTATTCTTTCAGAGTTTAGATACAGTTTATGAGAGTATGAAGAACCAGGATATCTGAGGGGTCAGAGATACTAACTTTGTCTAACAGGAAAAAAATAAATGAAGAACACTGCACATTTAATTTGAAGTGTGGTATTTAGACAAATATCTGACATCAAAAATTCACCTTCCATGCAAATATTCCACTGTCTTTTACCTGTAAGTTCCTGAACCATCATTTGACAGGCTTTGTTTCAATTAAAAAATAAAATCTTTTTCCAGAAAGCAAAAAGAATATATGCCTCCCTATAGGCATCCACCTAAGCTTGAAAGACACTGAAATGTATTTTGAACTATATTCACATAGCAGACTCTCTCAGAAAACAGAAGCTTCTGTAAAGAGTACCAGGAATGTGATAATATGTACAACCCACTACAGCAGAATAAAAACAATGAAGTTTCAAAACCTTCATGAAGAGCTTACCTCGCCCCTAAAACCATATGTAGAAATACTAGCCAAGTCTTCAAATTTTTGCAGTTTACTCGTAGTAAATCTCTCACATACAATGT
This sequence comes from Oenanthe melanoleuca, assembly GCF_029582105.1. Classification (NCBI taxonomy): domain Eukaryota; kingdom Metazoa; phylum Chordata; class Aves; order Passeriformes; family Muscicapidae; genus Oenanthe; species Oenanthe melanoleuca. The sequence continues at coordinate 101,794,234 of NC_079335.1, read as the reverse complement.
CCAGATCTTCTTTCTATGTGAAAGGGACAAATAACACTCACTTCCTGAGTTTTTTCAAGATTAGAACCACTTATAAATTGAAATATTTTTTTAAAAGGTAGTATTAAACAGCAGCATACACCTGTTAACTTTGTTTACTTACTCTGATACCACAGCCATTATCTTGAACCTGGATGAACTTCAGACCACCTTCTTTAACTATTACCTGGATACTCGTAGATTTAGCATCCAAACTGCACAAAACAAGAAACCAAGAAAGCAATTTCCATCTCAGACGCTGTTTGATGTCTTTATACATGACCTGGATGAGGGGATTGAGTGTAGCCTTATTCAGTTTCCAGATTACATCAAGTTGGGCAGAAGCATTGATCTGCTGGTGGGTAGGAAGGCTCTGCAGAGGGATCTGGACAGGCTAGATTGATGGGCTGAGGCCAACGGTATAAGGGTCAACAAGATTAAGTGCCAAGTCCTGCCCTTGGGTGACAACAATCCCATGTAGCACTACAGGCTGAGGGAAGAGTTGCTGGACAGCTGCCAGGTGGAAAATTATCTGGGGGTGCTGCTCTAACAGCTGTCTGAACATGAGCCAGCATGTGCCCAGGTGGCCAAATGGCATCCTGGCCTGTATCAGCAATAGTGTGGCCAGCAGGACCAGGGCAGTGATTGTTTCCCTGTACTCAGCAGTGGTGAGGCCATACCTCAGATCTCATGCTCGGTTTTGGGCCCCTCTCTACAAGAGAGACACTGAGGTGCTGGAGCACGTCCAGAGAAGGGCAAAGGAGCTGGTGAAGGGTCTGAAGCACAAGGCTATGAGGAAAGGCTGGGGGAGCTGGGGCTGTTTAGCCTGGAGAACAGAACGCTCAGGGGTGACCTTATTGCTCTCACCTCCCTGAAAGGAGGTTGTACCAAGGTAAGGGTTAGCCTCTTTTTCGTAGGAATGAGTCAAGAGGAAATAGCCTCGACTTGTGCCAAGAGAGATTTCGATTAGATATTAGGATACATATCTTCACAGAAAGGGTGGTCAAGCATAAATAGGCTGCCCAAGAAAGTATTTGAGTCGCTGACCCTGGAGGTATTTAAAATACCTGAAGATGTGGTGCTTAGGGACATGGTTTAGCGGTAGATTTGGAGTGGTGGGTTAGTGGTTGGACTTGACGATCTTGGAGGTCTTTTCCAGCCTAAATGATTCTATGAATTATTAACCTGGCACCTAAAGCGAACAATTCATAAGCTTCTCAAACAATAACGGCACACGCCGGAACACAAACGCAGACAGGAACATGGCTTTCTAAGCGCAGCTGCCTCCCGTGCGTTCTGTACGAGCATACACAGATACCGCCCCTCCTCGGCACCCGGGCTCCCGCTCGCCCTTCGCTGCACGCCGGGGCCGAAATGTGGGGCCGGGAGGCGGTGTCAGCCCCGGCAAAGCCCCCCCGCCCCACGCAGCGCGGCCGGGCTGCGGGAGGGGCGGACCCCGCGTTACCAGTTCTCGATCATCTCCTTGATGGCGTTGGCCGGCCTCTGGATGACCTCGCCGGCGGCGATGCGGTTGACCACGGCTTCATCCAGCCGCCGGATCACGCTGGCCATGGAGGTAGCCACTCTCGCGCCGCGGCCGGGCGGGAAGCGGGGCAGGCCCGCGCACGCCGCCGGGGAGGAGCGCGCCCCCTGGTGGCGGGAGGCCGCGGAGCTGCTGAGGCGCTGCGGCGGTCGGGACCGTCGAGGCCGCGGCCTGCAAGGTGTGTGTCCGACCCCAGCGTCCCGGGCCACAACAGGCTGTGCCTGAGCCAGCAGGGCCATTGCGGCCTAGAAGCCCAGTGATTTCCTGGAGTACACTGCCAGCAGGTCGAGGGAGGTGACCCTGCCCCTCTACTCAGTTCTGGTGAGGCCATATTGGGAGTGCCATGTCCAGTTCTGGGCTCCTCAGTATGAGAGAGACATGGAGCAGATCCAGCAGAGGTCAACAAGTTTAACTGAGGGACTGGAGCATCTCTCTTAGGAGGACTGGCTGAAGAAGCTGAGCCTATTCAGCCTTGAGATGAGATGACTGCACTTGGACCTCATTAATGTGTATAAATGCCTAAAGGGTGGTTGCCAAGGAGATGGAGACAGGTTCTTCTTGGTGGAGCCAAGCAATAGGATGAGAAAGGCAATGGGCACAAACTGATGCAGAGGAAATTCCACCTGAATATGAGGAAAAACTTCTTTACTCTGTGGGTGACCAAGCACTGGAGCAGATTGCCTGAAGAGATTGTGGAAATCTCACTCACTGGAGATATTCAAGAACCATCTGAATTGCAATCCTGTGCCATGTGCTTCAGGGTGACCATGCCTGAGCAGGGAGGTTGGATCAGATTACCCAGTATGTTCCCTTCCAACCTAACCCACTCTGTGAGCACTGTGGCATCCATCAAGACTGAGCTCTGTGCCTATAACAGCAGGACTGCACTGGCTGCGTGACTGCTACTATATGTCTCCAATCACAGGATGCTTTCCAGGGTGTCGTTGTATCCATTGTGATATATGTCTCTGCAATCGTGGTACACATTTTACTCAGTAACTACTCAAAAATACAAAGCAGGTCCTTGTTTGTGCAGTGGCTAAAACTTGGCAGCAACTCCCAAGCTTTGGGGTCTCTTGAGGTTTGGAGACACTTGTCAAGCAGAGCTCTTGCTTTGTCTGTCAGTGCAAATAGAAAGGATGGGTAAGTATTGGAATGAACTGCCGAGGGAGCTGGTGGAGTCAACATCCCTCATGGTATACAAGAAGCTACTGGTTGTGGCACTTGGTGCCATGGTCTAGTTGACAAGGTGGTGATCAGTCAAAGGTTGAACTAGATGATCTCAAAGGTCTTTTCAGCCCTGAATGTTTCTGTGATTCTGTACAACCTTGTTCATTGTTCTGGGACTTGTGGTTTGAGCATGGCCAATATATGAGATGGGAAGCTGTTCCCTTCCTTGCAGTAGAGGAAGAGACCATATCATCAGTGCAATGAAACCTGTTGATCTCACAGTGGTCCTGACCAGAAGGGTTTCACACAAAGTAGTCAGTGGAACACACATGAATTAAACTGATGTACACTGTAAGGGTCGGTCTGAAGTTTCCCTGATCTGCCTCATGACCATCCAAGATCAGAGATTGAGACCCAGGGACCCCACCGCTCTCTTTGGACAGGAGTTCTGGCCTGGCCGAGGTGGATGCTTGCCAAGGGACTGTTTGCAAACAGGTGTGCTTGCTGCTTGCCATGGTACGCTGCTCTCGAGCAGTACTGGCTATAGTGTCCTGTTCCTGCACCTGTTTCTTGGTGCAACAGGCCTCCGCACGCACTAGTCCATAAATCTCCCCACCTCTTGGCCTGAGGCCAAGGCTTTGGAAAAGGACTATAAAAGATGACTTTCTGAAGAAGACTTTTGAGATCTCCCTATGGATGGAAGACACGTCTATTGGCTGAAGACCACGGGGACATCATCCCATTTGTTGGTAGCTATGCCCCACTCCCCTCTTTCTCTCTCTCTTTACTTTGTTTCCTTTGTATCTGTCCCCTCTATCGCAAAAACTGGGTTGTTGGCACTCAATAAAATGCATTGCTGTTTGCTGTTGAATAAAACTTTAGTCTCTTGCTGCATGTCTTTTGCACTCTGAGGTCAAACGAACCATCACGATTCCCACTTGTGTTGAGCGGATCATGACACACACCCGGCATGGCTTTGGGCCTGTGTTGTGCTGCACAAACACCTTGTGCCCACAGAAGAACCTCAGCCTATTGTAAAGGAGGAAGCTGCTGGCAGCTGCCCCTCCATACCAGCCATTACACTACCTGTGAGGCCTTTCCCTTATTTACGGATGCAGTTAGGAGTTCTCATGTGAACATCCCTTCTGTTTGACAGCAGAATTCATGAATGGATTTTCTTTCATGCAAGAAAATCCTACAACAGCTTGAACGACCTTAGGTAACCCTTGAACGACCTTGAGGTAACCCTTTCTGCAGACAAGGTCTGTGTGGTGCAGTGCACTTGCACTGGTGGCCCATTCAAGGCTTCACAACTTAAGGCTCCCAGTATCAAAAGGGATGCAAGATTATCTGTAATATTGTCTTTTCCTTTATTTTTCCATCTCAAATAATAGATAGTACTGGGATGGTAGCAGTCCAGCATCTCCTGGTAAGCAACAGCTCTTCACTGCATTTCCCTAAGCACAGTAACCACTGCTACTTTCAGGCAGGCTGTAAATGGGGCTTCAGAGAAGCAAAAGCTTCTCCAGGATGGCAGTGTCACTGCTGTGCCTTGTCAGGGTGATGTAGCAAGTGTATTGTTAGTGTAAAACACCAGAGTATATTAATGTTTTTTCATGTCTTACTTGTAGCTGCAGCATCAAGAAATGGACATCATTCCACTGAAAGATGCTCTACAATTGGCATTTCTTAACCTAGTGTAATGTAACTTCAGCTTCTTCTCATCCTCTTCATAAACATCTATCTTCATCTTTGAAACTGTACACTAATTTTAAAATACTAACAGCATTAAACAAAGCAGTTTTCATTTTGCAGCAGGGAAAAGAAAAAAGCCTGTCATGAGAAGTATCTCTTCACAGGTGTTACTTTAAACAGGATGATCCTGACCAAGGGCATGAAGAAGATAAGTTCCTCTGAGGAACATGTAGAATAAGAAGCAAAACCCCTTCTGTGAGTGTTAAGTGTGTGAGACCTGGATTGGTGACACCTTACTATAAGGTGCTTTGCCTTCCAAGGACATTTTGTCCTCAGCATTGTCTGGGAGGGTTGCTACAAAGTTTCACTCTGTCTAATTCCATTTGTACAGGTGCCTGCAGTGCCCCCAAAAATTGCAGATCTTCACAAAAGTCCCTTTTGAGGCCAACTTCATGTTCCCCAATTTTTGACCTTGGCAAAAATACCCGGATGGAAGACAGCAGTCCTGCCCCACCACCTCCCTGCCTGTGGCTTCCTGAACCTCCAGGTTGTAGTGACAACTATCTTGGCCATGGTGCACTTTTGTTTTGACTTGCAGGAAAATATTCAGGAACTGTTAGGATGAGTAGAGCAGGTGAAAAAGGATTAATAGGGACAAAGAGAGGGTGATCTACTTCGCACTCACCTTGACTGTGTACTGACCTGAACTTCAGATCCAATTAATCTGGCTCTGCTCCAGGATCTTGAACTTAGAAGAGGAATCTGTTTTCAGTGGCCTTGGACAGCCACAAGCATCACCCAGAGCAGCTGGAAATGGGAGTATGAATATTCTGGAACTCAGCATTCAGTCAGGGACAGAAGACATTTTCTCCAACTCTTCCTTGTACATGCTGCTGCTGACAGCTATTTGCACTGTCAGTATCTGCCCTGACCAGCCAGTAGGAAAATCTTCATGTTTTTCCTTATCCTAGTGTTGTAGCACAGAGATGCAGCTCATTTTATTGGATGTCATTTGCACAAAGCTTTAAAATTTTGTGCTGTCTGTGCCAAAACCCTAATTTCTGTGTGGAAGCAGATGTGAAAAAGTCTATTTCTCTGGCTGCAAGCAGCCACCAAAAGACTTAATATTTGCATGGCAACTGCTCCAACTGAAGATCAGCCCTCCCTGCTCATATCTTGCAAGTTTGCTCTGACCCATTCCAGTTTGGACTATTTTCTGTGACAGTGCATTAAAAATGAATTTGTTTTTATTAAAGTAAATAAAAACCAAAGTATCTAGATTTCATTTTAAATAATTTAGGAAGATATAACCAGGTTTTTTTGGTGCCAGAGCTCAGAAGTAGTGTTAGGGCAAAAGAAGTGAAGAATGAATGGGAAGAACCTGTTGGAATCTTAATGCTCTTTAAGATCCCAGAGAGGAAAGCTGATATATTTAGTAATCAATGCTATGAAATTTCAGAAGGCAATAATTAATTCTTAGAAAGACATGAAACTCAAACAGTCCCACAGTCGTCAAGAAGTATAGTGAGTTGTTTCCCTTGAAACATAGAGGATCATTTAATTTAAAAAAAAATTAAATAATGCAATAGAAGAGCTGCAATCTTACCAAAATTTTTCTTGTGTTGGGAAGAGATGGCCTGAGTGTCAGTAAACAATATGGATTTGGAATGTTTTGTTTTTTATTAGAAAATCTATTTTCTTAAATACAAAACTGTATCTAGTTGTGGGTCTGATAACAATGAAGGTGGTTGTCATGGTGTGACTTGAGTTTTGCCAATTTTAATATATTTAATTTCTTTTAGAGATAGGATTTAGGAGTAAAGACAATGCAGGCTTAAAACTTAAAAAGGTACAAGAAGAAATTTATTAATAACACAAAGAGAATTTAGAATAAGATTCCTAGATTGTTCCCTCCTCCACTTTCCTTCATTCCACATTCCTTAACAACAACATACAAAGAACACTTCAGTCAGTTATCCACCCAAATAATTATTTCAGTTCACTTAAGAGAGAAAAGTCCCTTTTTTAGTTATAGCTAAGGGGGTGCCTTCACCTTCAGAGTCTGCATCTGCCTGGGACCTACAGAACCATGAATTTTCCTCTCATTTACACAGTCCTTCCAGAGCTGTGCTATAGGTTATGATGCACACATGGGGTACTACTTAAAAGACTGTTTTTTCACAATTGCTTTGCACCCTCAGGATATGCAACGATTTGCCTTTACCTTGCCAGCCATTAACAGAGAGGCAATCGCACAATGGTATGAATGGACTGTTTTGCCTCAGGGCATGCAAAACTCACCAACACTTTGTCAACTGTTTGCTGCAGCAGCATTGCAGCCCTTGCGGGTACACTGGAGAACTACTTTGATTTTCCACTATATGGATGATATCCTGTTCGCAGAGGAAAAAGCTTTTACCAGAGAGCACGAGCACATAATAATTGACACTTTGGCCCAACACGGACTAGTGGTTGCCCCTGACAAAATACAATGAACTGCTCCGTGGCAGTATTTAGGATGGCAGATATCTGACACCGCCATAAGACCCCAGAAGTTGGAATTTAAAACAGCTATCAACACGTTACATGATGCTCAGCATCTCCTTGGTGACCTTCAGCGGCTCCATCCGGTAATTAGATTCTCAAATGATGAACTGGAAGTCCTTCGACCTTTGCTGAAAGGCACCAATCCTGCTGCATCTCTATCTGTAACTCCTCAGCAGAAACGTATGTTACAGCAGTTAGCCACCTCTATCAATGAACGGACTGTCTCCCGTAAAGTGGCTGAAATACCCATTGACATCACTGTCTTACAAGGAAAGGTACATATGATAGGTGTCCTCACACAGGCCACGCCTAACCATCAAACCCTTGTCTTGAAATGGCTTTTTACACCTGTGCAGCCTTGCACTACGATACAGAGTCGTATAGCTAATCTGGCTGCTTTAATTAAAAAGGGGAGACTTTGATGCTTACAAATAACAGGACTTGAGCCAGCAAATATTTATGTGCCCCTACAAGCTGAGGACTTGGCATGGTATATGTACCATTCTCCAGAGCTACAAGCAAGGGTTCTGGAGGCCGCACAGAACATTCAACTAAAATCAATAAAGAATCCTGTTTTACAATGGATGCAATGCCATGTTTGGATCCTTAGACCAAAAGTCAGGGATCGCCCCCCTACAGGATGCCATCACCGCATATACAGATGCAGGAAAGAAGTAAAGACGTGCAGCAGTTGTTTGGTTGAAGGAAGAACAATGGAATTACAAAATACTACCTGCACAATCTCAAGACTCTCTTCAAACTTTGGTACTTCGAGCAGTCCTTAAGGCCATTCTGAAATGGCCTGATCAAAACTTGAACGTAGTTACCGATTCACTATATGTAGTGGGCATAACACTACGGATTGAGGATGCGCTTATATTAGAAATGCCAGACTTTTGGAACTCTTGAGACAACTACATCAAGCCGTTAACATCCGAACAGCGCCAATGGCTATGCTGCACATACACAGTCATAAATAGACTGATGGCCTAGGCAAAGGCAATGAAATGGCAGACCAATTGGTATCAGTGTCTGTGCCCCTGAGTGAATTCCAGCAGGCACGAATGGCACATGAAACATTTCACCAGAATGCGCGCGGCCTCCACAAGCAGTTCTGCATATCACTAACTGAAGCCAGAGGAATTGTTAAAACATGCCCTGTTTGCAGTCAGCAGGGCCCAGGCTTGGGAATGGGTGTAAATCCAAGGGGGTTAGACCCCAATGAAGTCTGGCAAATGAATGTCACGCATGTTCCCTCCTTTGGAAAACTAAAATATGTACATGTGACAATTGATACCTATAGTGGGTTCATTTGGGCAACTGCGCAAACAGGAGAAAAGGCACTTCATGTGCCCTGACATTTGTCAAATTGTTTTGAAGTAATGGGGGTCCCTAAAAAATTGAACACAGATAATCGTCCTGCATATACTAGTAAGAAAATCAAGAAAATTTGCCAGCAATGGGGTATTTCTCATGAAACAGGTATTTATCATTCCTCAACAGGACAAGCTATTGTGGAACGAGCCCACCAAACCTTAAAAAATTATTTGATGAAATTTAAAGGGGAGACAAATATATATTTGTTACTTGCCAAAACTTTATTTATATTAAACTATCTGTGCATTTTGGGGTCCCATACTGAACCTCCAGCCATAATTCACAGTAAAGGAGCAAGGCAGGATCCAAAGGGAACACCTATGAAGGTCATGTACCGAGATCCCAAAACAGGAATATGGCAAGGTCCTGCTGAGGTACAATATATGGGTAGAGGTTACGTGTGTGTCATTACTCCTACAGGACCTATTTGGGTGCCCAGCAAATGGATCTGATCAGTGACCAATGGCGATGCCACGCTACAACCCCCGGCTGCACATAGCCTCACTCCTGACACACCAATAGAGAGAACGACTGAGGGATTATCTAGCAGTACAGCCATTAGTGTGTCAACTCCAGAAGCTTCTGAGGAGGAGGATTGATTGGTGGACCCTTCCTAATTTAGAGACATTTGCTCTTCAGGAACCATCAAGGCTTTGTAAACGCATTGGACTCGGGAGAAGGCGATGTTTGAGCTGTGTTAAAGGGTGTGGACCTGGTGCTAAGGCTGATAAGGTGTGGGGGATGTAAACAAAAATTGTGGGTACATCAGTCACAGCTGTGGGTGCCTGTATGTACATACTGCAGAAGGGAAATACATAGAGCTAACTGGCAGCAAGATGCTCAGAATGAAACCAAGAACCGCTCATTAGGAGCTGCTGAGTGAGTTTTTAATAATCGTGATAATAGATATCGATTGCTAGTATGTTGGTACCTTGTGCACGCTACAATAAGGATTGAATGGTACCTTGCTACAGCAGCAATTAAGTACCTTTGCTCCCAAAATATAGGCATTTCATGTCATCTTAGTATACCTAAAGAACAGTGGAATGATACTGTTAGGAGGCATCAACGGCTGGAGGTTGGAAATGCTAATCCTTTACATCTTCCCAATACAGGCATCAATACCGGCACAACTCAAAACTAATATTTGGGTTACCCTGACAAATAAAACTGGGCAGGACACCATATGTCTGTCCTTAACATCACCGGGTAATCCCTTTTCCACATGCTTGGTTGGTGTACCCCTTGATGCTTGGCCATGTCCTAGTAACATTCCAACCTGCAACATTGCTGGGCCAAAAGGCAATGTTGATTCTTGGGACCAGTGGGTTCTCTATTTGAGGCATACAACTTTAGAGCCCCAAAAGTTGGAGTTACTTGGGTCGGTTCAAGCCGATGCATGTGTGATCTTCAATTACTCCAGCAAGCCTTTACAAAAACCAAGACCAGACTATACAGTTTTGGTAAATGCCGCTCTTCCGGTGTATCGAAATGCCTCACAATGGTGTAACTATACTTCTGCCAACATTTCAGTGTCTACAAACACTCCTATTGCCCTGCCTCTGGGGATATTTTTGGTTTGTGGGGACAAAGCTTGGCCAGGTATACCATCCAAATTAAGAGGAGGTCCATGTAGATTAGGGAGACTTACCTTACTTACACCCAATACATCAATGATTTTGCAAGCTCATCGGAGGCACCATCGCCCTAAAAGATGGGCCCACGCTTTTAAGCCTAACTGTTGGGATGATATAAAATTTTGGTCAGTGGAACAAATTGTAGCAGCATCCTTTTTTACTCCAGGCGTGGCTAGCGCTGGAGCTTTGGCTCAGCTTAATAGACTTGGCTGTTAGTTGGCAAAACAAACTAATGCAACTTCTACAGCTCTTTCTCAGCTATTAACTGATGTTGATTCTCTTAGACACGCCACTTTACAAAACCTTGCAGCCATAGATTTTTTGTTTTTAGCACAGGGCCATGGATGTGAGGACTTTAAAGGAATGTGCTGTCTGAACCTTTCTGATCATTCTGTTTCTATACACACATAGTTAAGCAAATTGCAAGAGCTTACCAATCATTTGCAACAAAACACTAGGCTAGAATTGACCGATTGGTTAAAATCCTTACATCTAGGACCATGGCTAACCTCATTGCTTCAGCAAATTATTATAGTGGCACTAGTCCTTATAGTGGCACTTTTGTTTATTCCTTGCATTTTACAATGCTTGCAACACAGCATGGCACGTATAGCAGAATCAGCTATGAAACGAGCTTTTATTGCACAAAATTAAAAAGGGGGAATTGTTGAGGCTTGGTTAGCAAGTAATGGACATGGCCCGGCCGAAGCCCTGTTAACAAGCAATGAATATGGCTCGATTGAGGCCCTATGGCAAGAAACTAGCTGCTAGGCCGCATGTATTAGCAAGGTCAGGATGTGTCAGCATGTTCTTGAAACCAATACTATTTCAGATACTATTTCAGCAAGAAGATGTGAAAGAAGGAAGGTGCAGTTAGGCTTGTTGCTAAAAAGCACGTATCTGTGGTTAGGCCTGCTGCTAAAAGGCACGTACACAGTTAAAATTGTGAAAGCTTGCAAAAGCCAATCATAGAAGAGGTATATATAGCAGAAGCCAAAAAGATAGTGCCAAAAAGTGCTAAATCATTGTGCTTGAACTATAAATGTGGATGGTGCCTTGAAGAAAGTGAACTATGCTTGATCAATCACATTGATTGTCTGCATGTTCCTTCGCCGAAGACCCTCCGCAGGGTACTACTTTTAAAGGCAGGCTGGTGTAAAAAGCAAAATTCTCTTCATCTCAAAGTTATTTCACGGTTTAAAGGAATTTTCGTGAAGTCACAATCCCCTCATAGCTCCACAAAAAAGGTTTTCAGCTACTTATCAGTTGCATTTTTTCAATCTCTTCCTATCAGAAACTTTATCTTCATTCCGCTGACCTCGGTAGACTCCATGCTTTATTTCTTCTCATTCAGGGGAGCTCAGGAGATCGAGAATCTTATCCAGGCATTAAAAGAGTTAAAATTACATCCAGAATGTGAAGAAGACATGTGGTCAGCTGGAGGCCTCTTCTCTCAGAATGAGGAGGGGAGGGGGGAAGGGAGAGCCTTTGGTGGCTCCCTGATCCCCCCGCTCGGCCATGCCACATGAAGAGTCGAGTCTGGGCCGCGCGGGGCCGCCTGGAGCCATGCGGTCGAGGGGTTGGGGGTCGGGACCATGCGGCCAGGCTGGGTCCCCCACCAAGCTGGGGCTGGGGTCCCGAGCTGGGCCCCTCAGAGCCGGGGTGTTGAGCAGGGCCCCCCGCAGAGCCGGGGTCCCGATCTGGGCCCCCCACCAAGCCGGGGCTGGGGTGCCGGGCCCGGCCCTAGGCCAAGCCCGGAGCAGGGCCGGAGCCCCAGCCAGGGACCACCACACCTCAGGAGGCCGGAAGCCGAAAGAGAGGACAGTTAACTTGATCCGCTGTGATTTGTGAAAGCAAAATAACTTTTAATTGGTTTCCCGAGCTGTCCATCACCAAATCAGCTCTCTGATTGGTGCCAGCAGCTCACAGGGGAAGCTCCCAGAGACGGGAGAGTCCCTCCCACTCCCCCCGCCTCATGGAGCTTGCCCTGAGGCGAAATCCACCCCTCAGCCCTAGCACGTGAAACCAACACAGTAGTAAAACATTGGAACAGGTTATACAGAGAGGTAGTAGCAGCCCCATCCCTGTAAACATTCAAGATCAGGTTGAATGGGGCTCAGAGGAACCTGGCCTAGAAGATGCCTCTGCTCATTGCAGGGGGAGTAGGGCTACATGACTTTTAAAGGTCCTTTCCAATCCAAACTGTTCTGATTCTATGATACTTTATTATCATTTTGAAGTCCTAGCCACTCATTACCTGCAGCATGTACTTACTATTCCAATTAAAATATATTAGGAACCCCAGAAAATAGATTTGAAACTTAGTGTAATTGTTATTGACCTCTTCAAAGTCAACATTGCTTTATTCACTTTGAGCCGTTAAAAGAGAGTATTAAGAAGTAGTAAATAAGGTTTAAGAAAGAAGTGGAGCATGGGATTGTAGCAAAGGGGAAGCAAATAAAGCCTGGTTGGCACAACATTGTCTTCTGTGCAAAACTAGAATCCAAGACTGCATTCTGTAACATAAGTCATGGCTGAAAAAAAGGCAGAGATCTGCTACAGTGAAGAAAGAACTGAAGATTGATGAAATAAATTTGAAAGCTTAGAATTATTAGGGTTGTAGACTGCAGCTCAAGCAGAATAGGAGGTTAAAAGATGAGGATTGCTTGAACAAAAAAAGCCTGATTTTTATTTGTTTTTAAAGAGAAGCAAGTTGAGCAGCATTCCAGTACACTATTACTTCTATATACTTCCATATATAGTATACTATATATACAATATATAGTGTATATATATAAATTGTATACTTCCAGTATACTATTACTTATAGAATTCCTTGTAAAAAACAGCTGTTTTTTTTAGGTAACATGCCTGTATCCGGAACTGTCTTCTCATTTGCCCTTGAATAATTTCCCATTATGTGCATGTTAGTGGAAAATGGCATCTTTCACCCTTCTTACAGTTTTTAATGCCAAACTGCAGCGTAGTTTATGACAGTTTCTCAAAAACATTTCCAGTTTTTAATGCCAAACTGCAGCGTAGTTTATGACAGTTTCTCAAAAACATCTCCAGGAAGAGATAACTGAAAGGATGCAAACAAGTAACTTGATTCACAGACCTCTGCTTCTTTTCAGCTTGTCTTGACAGGCACCAGAGTATCCAGGCAGTATCCAGAGTATCCAGTACCCAGGCAGTTCTTTTAACCTTCATCATTGCAGAATACAGACCTACTCTTCTTGCAGTGAATTTCTTGCATCTTTAGGAATCAGAATAAAACATTAACACAAAATTTATGCAACAAAGGTTGGCTGTGTATCAACAGCAGAATAGTACTGGCAGTACTGATGTGTTACTAAACCTATTTACAGAGAGAAGGAGCTATTTTGAGTTAATGTAATGCCTACCTAACCCCTTCCCACCTCCCCCCCCCCAAACTTCCCCATTCCATGACAGAAAAAAAGGTCTCAGACTCATGTTCCACTGAAAGATTATCCCATATATAATTCAGGACAGTACCTGACACAAGATCACTTATTAGCCACAGTAGTTTTATTCTGAGTTGCTCACTCATGGCCAGGGGTTTGGTGAAAAGGTATTTCTGTTGTTAGAAAAGCCGCTCAAGACTACAGGTCACGTGCCATTATACAAAGCCTCAGGCATTTGCATGAGGCAAGAGGAGTATCTGCTGCACAATAATGCCTCAATGGAGATTTTTGTCACCCTAGTTTATAGTGCATTTTTGTGAATTCTGAAGGAAGGCATGTTCTGGAAGCTCGTGAGGAGAAAATAAGTGAAGTATTTATATCCCCTCATCGCACCCTATGTATGCAGTCCTGTCACGTAAGGAGTTATTATTAAGTCCTCTTGAGGTGGCCCTGGACCACTCAGATGAACAGCATGATTTGGGCAAAATCCTATAGAACATACCTGATAGAATTTGGAATAATTATTTTTTGTCAGTGTGTTAACTTCTCTAGAACATGGGCATTTATTTCTATGGATCTTGAATAGCTGCATTTCCCAGGGAAAAAGAAATAGCGTGCTGTACAAGCTGAAGTTTTGTTACACTCCAAGTCTTACAGGAAAAAATGGTGAGCACAATATTCGTGGAGTTTCCTTAATGCAATGTGTGTATGGGAACTTGCTCTCCATTGGTTCTCAACTGTTCAAATTTCTGTTCTTTGATTTATATTTGAACTGGTTGAAGAAGATTCTCTTCCTGTAATTACCACTGTGGTTTTTAATGACTCACGGACTGGGACTGCTGATACCATCCCATTTTTAGTTCTTTTACCTTCAATGTTGTTTTAGGATAACAGATAACACAGTCAACAGAAAATAACTTCCAGTTGTTACAATCAGCTAAAGGGAACCTAAACCCAACCTGACCAATGGGTAGTTCCCATCACTGCTAAAATCAACCAGAATCAGCTTGGGCTAACATAATGCAGACAAGTGCTGAGACCCTGCCCTGTCAAGCTGAAGCAAATCCTTCAGGCTTTCATTCGTGACAGCAAAAATGGAATTACTTGGCTGCAGACGAAGCCATGATTTTTAGAGAGGATATTGCTGTAAGCAAGGCAGCTTGTATTTGTCTTTGCAACTTGTTATGTCTTTGTCTGGCATTAAAAACTGTCAAAAGCAGAATGCTTATGCAAATTAATCACATTGCTATGAAGGCACTATTTTGCATGGTCCTAAAATAGTATAAAGATGGAAATTTTGAGACCAAATTTATACCAACTTTTCTTTTTCCACAGTGTCTAGGTTTTTCCAAGCTACTGCTCATGATGATAATAAGTTTTTTTTTCATATCCTACTTATATTTTCCTTTGAAACAGAACTTCTTCTGCAACAATCAGCAAGTATGAAACAAAAGGACTGTTTTATTCCTTCATTTTTTAAACTTACTTCCTGTTTGAATGTGTATTTTTTAGCATGTAAGAGTTACTTTTATGAAGTATTTTGTGAGGTCTGGATGGAAATACTTCTGCATAATATTCTATGTATTCCGTTACTGTTTTTTTTTTTTTTTTCAGGGATTTTGTACATTCTGAAAGATCTTTTTTTTTTTTGGTGTAGTGTCAGGGGAAGCTTAAGATAAACTTAAAAGTACTGCATTAACTATATAGAATTATTATATATTACCGGAAAAAATTTAGAGAAAAAAATGTAAATTATATACAGATGTCTTCATCTTGAGACATATGAAAGAAATTTTTTGCAATCAGAACAATCAGTCAGTGGAAAAAACTCCTCAAGCTTGCAGAAGATCCCTCCATCATTGGGGGTCTCCAAAGTGCAACTAGACAAAGTGCTAGATAATGCCTTTAAGGCTCCCTTTCCAGCCAAAAATTGGACTGGGTGAACTTTGGAGGCCCTCTCCAACTTGAGCTCCTCTGTGGTTCTGTGTTTATTGCATGACTGGACTGTGGGAAGAAAAAAGTAATGGTTTTCTAATATCTTCATTGCCAGTAAATACTGGCAGTGTGTTAACCAACTTTTTATTGTGATTGAAGTTCCATTTAGATTTTGCTCTTTAACTTTAGTACTTTACAAGAATAGACAAAATAGATGTGCCGAAGTTTCAATACCCTGGCCTTTCCCGTTATAGATGAACTAGCTCTTGAGGGACATCTGAGTCCTGGGCTAAGAAATCTCAAAAAACCTCAATTTTGTTGAACTTCTGAGGTAAAGTAAATGAAAAAAAAAAAAAAAAAAGTTTATTTCCGGAAAGAAACGCAGTCAGAGATAAGCCATACTTTTTCACAGTCAGTTAGTGATCTGCATGCTCTAAAATGTGCAAGTCACATTTTAGGACATAGGTTACTGGGAAAGGTCTGGAAAAATTTTACCGCCACTGTTCTCAGGGTATTAAGCCTCCTTCAGGACATGAAGAAAAGCAACAGCACCTCGGACTTCAGTCAGCCCTGCCAAATTTTCACTTTTGCGTTTCTCTCGTATGGAGACACCACACTCCAATAACAAGAAAGCCTAAAGAAAATAGCTACAAATGAAGAGGGAAATGCCTTACTGCAACATGGGCTATATTCTATAACTGTAAGAACACCATGACCTCTAGATTTAAATAAAATTTGTGTCATATTCTGCAGAAATTTCTGGGGATTTTAGATAATATTATCTACAGCATGTAATTCAGAATTGGTTGCCTGCTTGTGCTTTAATGAAAAATATAATGAAACCATTTTTAAGCCTGTAGGAGTTAAAAAAGCTGTGGAAATCTTTCTGAGACATTTGAATAAGTAGTATTCAGATGCTAAATTAAAGAGATTCTTGCTATTCTTGATTTGTAATCAGAGTATATTACAGCTATATTGTCTTCCTCTAGTGTTATGACAGTAACTGTGCAAAACAGATGTGCCTTTTTTTAAACAAGGCTCCTTTTTGGACAAACTGGAATGGACATTTAAGCAATGTTTTTCAGCACTTCTTATGTGAGTGAGAAGGTTGGATGTAGTGCTTGGTAAAAGCACTGGAGGAAACATCTTGCACAGATGCTCAGTTGTGCAGGAATGGTCATGTCAGCCATGCTGTACCCCTGGGATGGAGGGAAATCACATTGGCTCCATTGAAAAGGCCCTGGAAAATGGGTGGCAGAAGGTGTCCTTTTCAGTAGTCTCTGCCATGAATTGGTTTTGAGAGCTTGAATCACGAAAGGGTACAAGAGAAATTTGTAAAAACTGTTTGCACTTCTGAAACCATGATGGCAGTGCCCACTGTAGTCACTAAAAACAAATACCTCCTTCTTAAAACTTGGCATGGACTCATTACAAAAACAAATATGGAAAATCCTGCCAATCTCTCCTGCTGAGCTGCCAGAAGCATGCTAGTGCTGAGATCTGGATTGGAACATATTTGAATTAGTTGTCCTAGTAAACTTGCACAGATTCTTGACTAGTTTCCTGATACATAAAATCTCCTGACCATTGGGCATGTCTTCCTAGGAGCAATCATTTTTCTTTGTGTCACCAAGACTGTCACCTCTGTTTCTCATGAAGTAAGGCTGAATGCCACTCTCTCTTGCTAAAATCTTGTCCAGTGCTTGGTGTTGTAGATGGACATGCTCTTTGATGGTTAAAACTTGGTCTTCATGCTCCAAAGCACCTGATAACCCTTTGCTACTGTTATTTTCACAATTGGCTTCATACAGTCTTAGTAATCTCAAGGAGGTGACATTTGCATATCACACCATTGTAAGAGACTGAACTGTTAAAGGAGAATAACTCAAAACATTCTCCCATTTGTGGAGAAGCCAGGGTGCTTTGCTGAAATGGAGGAGGTGAGCTTTTGGGTGTGTAATGGCTTATCTCTGGTCTGATAAGACAGAAGGTGAATGATGGGCTATGAGTGAATTAGGACACTCCAATCCACTCCAAGGGATCTATTAACAAGAACTTGGCTTACCCTTGCCTTCTGCAGCAGGTTGTAACAACCACACATAGGTGTCTGCACCCCATTAGAACATATTGGGATTGAAGCCACAAGGACATGAGTCTGAAGTTATTGGCCCAAAAATACTTGAACAAGAACTGGGGAAAATGTATGCATTTAATTCAAAACAAAAGAGTATAAACCTACGTTTCTTTGTTTTATTATTGTTTCAAGTTTCTTCCAGGATTACTCAACTCTGACCACAAGCCTCGTGTTTTTGTTTGCTCTGCTGCTGCCAGCCATTGATTGCCTATTCTCTAGATCTTCTTTCAGGTGCTACAACTGGGGAGACTTGCCAGGCCCAGCCCACATCAATGAGTCTCAAGAAGTGCCTTTCCTTAAACCTTCATCATCCCCTTTGTCTCCACTTTTCTCTTTCTTCTTTTGTCTTTACTCGTCTTTGCTCAGCTCTTTTGCTTTCAAAACAAATAGGTTGAGGTGACAGGTACAAGAGGAGCATGTTTCTTTGCCCTGGTCACACTTACTGCTCTCCCTGCTCATTCTTCATCCCTTGCCTGGCTCTGTAACATTATTCGAACTGTTCCCACAGGAGTAACTACACTTTATATAAGCAGTCTTGAACTGGCTGGGCAATTCCAAATTGTTCAGCAGCCAGAAATAAAAATAACAAAGGAAGGTTGTTGGAGTCAGTGAGTCAGTGGTCTCCCAGAATTTTTCAGAGAGAAATCAGAGTGCAGGGATTGAATTAAAACCTTTGGATAGATTGAAGTATATTAAGCCACTCACACATAAAGTAGATGTTTAAGTAGAAGTAAGTTAGTAAGTTTTAGGATGAGTTCTAATGCTTTTAGTAAAGGTTTCAAATTTTAGAAACGTTTCAAATGCCAGAGTAGCAGAGCGAGTTCTAGTGAAGGTTGAAACATACTGATACCTTCAGCAAGAGGCTCCAGGCCCACAGTGGTAGAGAGGATTTAGTCATAATAGAGCTATAGTAAGAATATTGCTTACATTTTTCAAAGAGAAAAATATAGGGTGTATGCGTAGTCTTATAGGTAACCTGGTCTGCAAAGAAACTAGAATTCTAATAGGTTAAGGAGTGGTGGTCTAAGTTTGAGTCCTTGCTTGTTGGAAAAATGCTATATAAGACTATGTCTTGGGGAGAGTTGTTGCTTTTAACCATTCAGCTTTTAACCACTTGCTTTTAGCCATTCTGGCTTCTAGCCATTCGCTTTTTGCGACTGCTTTGCTATTGCTTGTCTGCTTGACTTTGAAACTGATGTGTTTTGTAATAAGATGTGCTTTGTAATAAATAACCTTTTTAACTATTAGCTACTTTGCTTATTTATAAGATTACCCGACAAAGTAGGAACCTAAGAGCTCTGGAGTTGATGCCATAGAACACCGGAGGTCTGAGAACCTCACATTTTGGTGCCCCGTCAGTGGTATGTTGCTTTGTTCGCTTTACTAATAACTTTTAAATACTGCTGGGTCTCCTCAAAGGCCTCAAATAAGTCTGGTAAGGAGAAAGCCCGAAGAAAGCCCCTGCTGACTGCTGGGAGAAGCAAGCACGACTGGGGAAGAGACTGGGACTTCTCATCTCCTGTCTTATATTGAGGTGAGCAACTTTGGGGTAATCTAGGAGCATGGGAAGTATTATGCCAAAAGAGCAAAAATGAGAAAAAATACAGAACTTATAATGATATATTTAAGATAAGATGTGTGTTGAGGTGTATTCATAGAGATAGGGGGAAAATATATTTAAAGAACAGAAGTGAGAGTATGGGAATTTATATGGAATTTATATGGAATTTATAATAATATATTTAAAACAAGCTAAGTGTTGAGGTGAGTCTGTAGAGATGGGGGAAAGTGTACTTGAGGAGCATTAGAACTCATCCTAAAACTTACTAACTTACTTCTAACTTAAACATCTACTTTATGTGTGAGTGGCTTAATATACTTCAATCCATCTAAAGGCTTTTTTGCACTCTGATTTCTTTCTGAAAAATTCTGAGAGACCGCTGACTCACTGACTTCAACTGAAGGTAACTATTATTGTGATACTAAGTGACTTTTATGCTTGTGCAGTTTTAATGCTGCTATCAATTTGTTGGGTTAAAGTCTAGCTAAGAGACATTCCTAGAGCAGTCTTGCCAAGCACAACAGTTTATATTGCTTTCCTAACAGGATACACAGTGCTTGTCACAGGACTCCAGTTCCCACTCAGGACATACTGTGACACAACTGTTCTAAGTGTGTAAAGAATCACACTGGAGAATGGCTATGTTGGTAGCAGACACAAGAGGAACAAAAAGCTTTGTCTTGGAAAGGTCACCAGAGATTGTGTGTGCATCACTGACAACTGACAACTGTACAATCATACAGACTTCTTCATGTGGACGAGTAGTCCTTCAGGTAGTTTATGAGTATACTGGTCTATATGATGCTGTAACAGACAATGGTTAAGCAGTTAGGTTTTAAGGAAAAGGAGTAACAGAAAAGAATAATATGCAAGAAGCATTAGACACAAGAGATGTGAAGGGGTTTTTCAGCATTAGGGCAACTAGCAGCAAAGTAACAAATTAGGCATGTATTTGCCGTTGGTTGCATTGTCCTTTAATTATTATGTGCTTAATTAAAAGTTCTCTTAAAAATATTATTCTGAAGCAGCTGATTTCTCTGAAACCTGTTTCTTGACGTCAGAAATAAACCAGGGCAAACAGAAGTCCACCACCAGTATTATTACGTCAGTTGGAGATAGCCTTTAAAATCCATTAAACGTCCTGAAATAATCATGCTGATGGAAGCTGCAACCTTCCACAAAGCCTCACCTACATCAAAAACTTTTACCCTCATAGCTGTAACAGCTGGAGATATTGTTTATGGCCAGCATTTTTTTGTTGCCTAGCTGTCTTGTTATATCAGGAAATACATCTTTTTCCATGTATGGTATTGTCACATCTTGAGGTGTCTCCTTAGACCTGAGATCACCTCTGGAGGACATGCAGGTGGTCTGGAACCCAGCTCTTTCCAATGCCCGCCGATGAGAGACTGCAGGAGGCTGTTCTTAGAGGTTTTCATGGTTGTTTATTGTTTCTTATCTCAGGAATGCTTGGTCTAGCGAACAGCAGTCTGCTCGCCAGACGTCCAGGGCAGAATCTGCCTGGCAGAGGCAGGACTTATCTTTTATAGTCTAAACTACGTACTAGGTATTTACAAATGACCCCCAATACAATACAATCTTGTTACATGGTCCAGATCTGTTCTCATCCAATCTAAAAGTGCCAGCGTGTCACCCAGCATGGATGACATGGAGAAGAAGGAGGAAGAGGTATCCACACCTCCAATTCTCCATCTTGGCCACGTGTCCCTTATCACAAACATTCTAGAAATCTGCTAATTCTACATTCAAACAGTCTAATTTACACTCTATTTATTTTTGTGGCTTGCATTTCTTCTCTCAATGTTGGTAAATTGTTCCAAGGAGCTAAATCCAGCCCCTGAGACACCTGGGTCTCATTCGAGGGTCTTTGGGGACCCCGCCAGGGAGGTCTTAAACCTTCCAGGGAAGCCAGAGGAATACTCTGGACTCCCACATCTCCCCCCTCTGTTTGCAATAAAAACATCTCTTTTACAGCTTTCTCCATGGCATGTCAAATGCACTGAATGATGCATGGCAAAATGACGAGAAGAACTACAAGCCCCACTAATATATAAAATCCTACTTTCAAAATTTCTTTTTACAAAGGTAAAAGATCAAAAAGGTCAAACAGACCATCCATCCTTGATCTAGTAACTTTTTCAAGCTTTGCCACACCTTTCTGCAACTCTCTTACATTCTTCTGAGTTGATTTTGAATGATCAGACAAGTTCATGCAGGCAGGGATAGCAGCCCAAATTTTGTCCCTACAAACAAAAAATGTTTCCAGCAGTAACTGTGCTAAAACTTGGAAGGATGGTTTGTTTGAAACTATAGTACAATCATTATATACATCTTGATTCAGAGTAACATTCATTGTTTGGTTTTTTGTCACTCCTGAAACATTAAATACAATACAGAAGTCCATTCTTGTTGAAGCAAAACATTTCTAATTCTTCTGGTTCGAAAGAGGCCACAGGGAGAAATTGAACCCACACATGTCATCCGTCCACAGGAGTTGTCACAACTCGCATTGCCCATGAAGGGATGCCCTCTGGAATGGGCCATTTTCTCACTGGCAATCCCACCAGACATGCCGAAAATGGCTTTCCTGGCCTGGAATGTCCCAAACAAATTGTGTCCAACCCCGCTGTCTCTGCTAAATTTCCCCAACCTTTCTCCCTTGGCTGCATCACTGATAAATCTGCTTCGTTATCTAACATAGTTGACAAAAAGATAAGATACAACAACATATAAACAAACATGTTTCACTGTCAGTCCTTAAGTCTTTTATGTCTTGTTTGAAGAGGAGTTCACATCCTTTGTCTTTAATTTTGTCTCACTTCCACGATTGGCTTCTGCTTGCGTTTGGGCCCAATACGGTTTCATGTATTTTGTAGGAATCCATCTCAATCCTTTATCTGTGAAAATACAAGCACAATCTCCTCCCTACATGATTAGTTTGAAAGGCCCTTTAGTTTTACCTGTTTCTAAATTTCTGATCAAAATCAAAGGATTTTCTTTTAGCTTTGCTCTTGTATCATTTGTAAAATGTCTTATAATTGGTGGAGTTCACTCTAAAAAAGAACTATTTAAGAAGTTTAATACATAATAAAACTTTTGTTCAACCACATGTGAGGCATAGCTTCTGTCTCCCCCTTTTTTGTTTTTCTAAAATTGCTCCTAAAATGATGTCAACTAAAATATAAATGTTTTTCAGTTTTCCAAAAAAAATGAGTATTTTGTCACATCTGTCTGCTACAGTTGAAGACCTTGCAGTCCCCTAGGGCTGACTCCCATAAAAGCTGGTGGCTATATCATTTGACAATCTTGACAGAACTAAGTAATTTCTTTTGCTTGGCTTTTTTGAAATGTGAAAAGATTCAATCAATGCTTGTGTATTTTGATAAAAAATGCATGGCTTAATTTTACCTGCTTAAAAATATCTGGCAAGGTTTGCAAAAGACATGGTCAATCCATCTGTCCATGCATTCCCTCTACCAAAATTCTGGGAATGATAAGCTTTAATATGTGTAATAAAATATTTATGTGTCCTGTTTTTCTGCAATGTTTTCATATATGATAAATATGAATATAGAATGTCATTGCTTGTTTTCTTTAAAAGTGACCCTTCCAATCTTTTAACTATGTTTGTCACATGCGCCGAATCTTTAATTAAATCAAGGGGTTGCTAGAACAATTCGAAACCTCTGACCATTGCTGCCAATTTCACAATTTGTGGTGAATTTTGCACTGTTTCCACATCCAATTCCTATTTTTCTATAATTTAATTCTGATATATAATTACTGATTTGTGAGTTTTCCCTGAACCATCAGTGAACATTATGATTCCGTCCAATGGTTCCTCACTCATTTTTAATTTTTCTCTTAACTTTAATTTTGCTTTCAACAACCTGTGACTCGGATAGTGAATTGTACAAATATCTGTATAATCTAACAATACAATTGCCAAATCCAGTGATTTTGGTGTGCCAAATCAAAACACTGCTTTTTCAAGGGTAAATGCATTATAAAAAATCTCTGCCTGTCATTGTCATCAGCCTTGTTTTTCCCTTTATTATGATCTATTATTTTTAAATCTGTAAAAATTGTCTTTGGGGATTGGTAAGATAGAAAAATCCACTCTATAATCAAAAGTTGGTCCCTTTAGGACTCATCTCATTGAAAAATTAAACCATATGACTGTGTTCCTTCTCCCAACACCACTAAACAAAAAGGCAATGAATCTAAATAACGATGTGCTTGTTTCTGCTATAAAATTTCTGCAACCTTTTCCAAAGCTCTTCGTGCTTTTGGTGTGAGAGTTTTAGAAAATTTGATATCGCTGTTCCTTTCAGAAAATTAAATAAAATGAAAGGTCTTCTCTTGTGATTTCTAAAATCAGTTTCATCCAGTTTATCTTTCCAAAAAATTGTTGTAGGTCTTGCAAATTGTTGATTTTTGAGCTGATTTCTATTTTCTGAGGCTTTACAGTCTCATTCAGCTTTCTGAGATCATGAAGCAATCTCCATGAACCAGAGGTCTTCTTCAGAGTAACAAACATAAAAAATTCCAGTGTGCAATTTCACAAATCTTGAAGTGCTAATTTCCAATCCAGCCTTTTGCACTTTTGTGATCAGACAGTCATGAGCTTTTTGCAGCTTCTGTTGCATGGATGCCGCAATGAGCAAATCACCATCTTGACTAAATTCTTCAAATCACTCAATTTCTTCCTTTTCAAGGCCCACTGACCCATCTAAAGAGGTTTATTAGTTTTTCGAGAAGTTCATCATCTTTGTTTCTGATTCAATCTGTGAGCTTGCCCCTTCACTTTCAGGGCTGGCATCTGCCTGCGTCTTGGCTGGACATTGCCTCACGTATCTCATTGGCACTCATCCTTGTCCTCTCTCTGTGGAGACACAAGCAGAACCCTTCCCCCAAATGCTTATTTTGAAAGCTTTTCAATTTTTCTTTGTTTCTAGATTTTTGATCAAAACTGGAGAATTTTCCTTCAACTATTTTCTAACAAAAAACAAACACGAAGTTTAAATCTTCTGAAGTTAAAACACAATTCAGCAATTATCAATACCTTAAACATCAAACATACATTTACAAGATTAGATAATCATCAATTTTTAAAAAACTGTGTAATCACCTCTTAAAAAACTGTGTCTTCACCTCAGGGTCTGCAAACAGCTGACAAACCTCGATTCAATGAGGAATCAGATGGTCATCTCCGGAAAATGAACACCAAATTCACTTCAAGGTTAGCTTCAGCTATTATATTAATAAGGTCAAATTATCAATCCAAACAATTGGAATATTATTTTGATGCAGAAAACACCTGGGTTTACACATTTTTCTCTTTCAGTTAGAATCAAGGCTTGGCCAGAGCCTAAACTCTAATTGGAAGAGAACTCCCTGACATCTTCTTATTAAAGAAAAAAAAAACCCCACAATTCTTAACAACAAAACTATAATTAAATATTTCAAGGTGAAGAAGAAATCAAATTCCTTTAGCAACTCATTTTCTCTAAAATTCTTCTTTAGCGTAAAATGCTTTGAACTTGGCAAGCTGCTGCAATGCTTCTGTGATAGCAACTCAGGAAAACCATAACACTAGAAATTCATTCTGAGAATGGAGCTCAAGTAATTTTCTGAAATTCTGCAAAATATTCAAAACTTGCACAGGGTCAGGTCACAAAAGACCTGCCAAAATAAAAGAGAGAATTAATAAAAGAAAGACAAAAAAGCATTAAGTTCACAACTTAACTAATTACACATTTGATTCAAGAATACACCTGGAGACTTTCCAAAACTTACTTAAAATGCTGA
Organism: Oenanthe melanoleuca; assembly: GCF_029582105.1. Lineage (NCBI taxonomy): Eukaryota > Metazoa > Chordata > Aves > Passeriformes > Muscicapidae > Oenanthe > Oenanthe melanoleuca. The sequence goes on along the minus strand of NC_079335.1, from coordinate 101,769,360 downwards.
CAGAGTTCAAATTAAACAATGAAACAGAAAATAAAATCATTCTGTGATACAGAATTCAATCTTATTAGAGTGTTTTTAAAATTAAATACAGAAACTATATTTAAATCTTAAAAATTGAACTGATAGATAAATACTGCTTTTCCAATATATGTGAAAAGAATTTTGATTCAAATTAAGTTTTACAATTCAAATGATGATCCTAGAAGTGGTCTTGATTTGTGTTTACACAACATTTCATTGATAATTTTAAAAATGTAGACTAGAAATCCATTGCAATTTGATTTGAAGGGAAAACTAAAATATTCATAAATCTGCAAAACATAAATCTGCAAGCTTCTTATAAGAATTCGAAATCTATTGATTTATATTGACAGTATTGCAAATACTTAGAAACTGGTTTCTTTGAAACAATTAACTATAGGAAAATTAAAACTCAATGTTGACATTTAAATAAATGCTCACTCATATCTGAGAAATAACAAATCACTAAATATAGATGATGTGTATTCAAATAAAATACAAAATACCTTATTATACCTTCAATTATTAAAATACCTAATACTATTAAAATACCTTTACCACTCTTAAAATTATCAGCATCTTTTTAACAATACAAAAACAAACACCTTAGTTTAACATACAAGAACTGAAAATAAAACTGAGTCTCTTATCAATTTCCTTCGTTCTGCTTGTTCTCCACAATATAGGTAAAAACAGCTCTTGGCGTCTCTCCATCCCCCATTCCTCCTCCCCTCAGCAGCACTTGACCCATGCAGGGCAGGGGAGAGCAGCGGGGGTACTGTCGAAGCCCTTTTTTGGGAGCGGGGCAGCCTCGCTCCCCCTCCTCTCTGTGAGCCCCGGGCTGGTGACCTCACCAGGGTTTTCTTTGAATCAGCACCGTCCGGGCAGCTGCCTGCAATTGCTTAAAAGTTGTTAATTTTTCTCTTTTGACTTTACAAAGCATGAATTTTCCCCTTTTGAATCTGTCTTTCCCTGAAACAGTTTTCCCTGCATCGCTGACATTTCTGGGTTTTGTGTTTCCCGCGCGCTTCCTGCCTGGGGCCAGGGCCGGGGCCGCTGCTGCCGCACCCCGTCCGCCGTGCCTCCGTCCGACACGGGCCGGCTCCGCCCTTCCACGCTGGAATCACTGCTCTCTGAACCAAATTTTGGCTTTTGGGCTCGCATGCTGTGATGTCTGTGTCCCTGTTCTGTTCCTGTTACTTTCGTGTTCGGGGATGTTGGCATCTCCAGGGGCTGCGCCTGCGTGTGTTCCCTACGCTTAGGTCGAACCACGCATGCGTTGCTGGCTGCTCTCGGGTCGGGCTGTCCTTCTGATCTCCCTCCCGGGTGTGACCCACCCCCCTGGACGTGGCTGGCCCCGCTGCCGCTTGTGTGCTGGCCGTCGAGACCCGCCCCATCTCCGGCATGGGCAGCGCCACCCCCGTGAATCCCGCCGCGCCGGTCCCGCCCGGAGCCACCTCCCCCTGGCAGCGAGAAATTCCCCCGCCGGCCGCTTGTGCGGCTGCCGCGTCTGGGATCGATCCCGCCGCCCCTGGGGGTCGCTCCGCCTGGGTTCCCCATGAGGCGCCACTGACCAACGGGGTCCCCCCGCGGACGATGAATCGCGCTGGGGTCTCCACACTCACATCCCCACCCCCCTTTTGGCTGAGAGCCGCCCTCACTGTCCTGCATTTCTGCGTCCTGGCCGCCACCGCAGATTGTCCCTCCCTGGACATCCCTGTGGCTCCACGCACTGAGCCCGCTATTTCTGGGTTCCGCGCTTCCCGCGAATCCCCCGCGCGTTTTTTTCCGCGCTCCCGGGGTGCCGGCACCGTCGCCGCGGCCGCACTGCCTTGCGTTACCACGATCGAAACCGGAGTCACAGCCCCTCGCTTTTTCCCCGCTTTTTGCGGTCCTGTCCCCCTCCCCTCTGTCCCCCACGGCCCGGGGAGTCGTCTATAGCACCCTCCCACCTCCTGGAGTCATGTTTTCTGAAGGGGTGAAGAAATAAAAAATCCGAGTTCTTTAACTCACTTGGAAATATTTTTAACTTAATTTTTCCTGACCTTGCTGCTGGCAAGACCTTTGCTGAACCGGCTGCTGCTGGCATGGCAGCTATAAACTTCCCTCCCCCAGCTCATGGCTAGGTGAGAATCCTTCCCCAGTCTCTGAGGGACTTTAATTGCTTTCTGCCAAGGAGAGACAGAATAAAGCTACACTTTTGGGAGTCCTTCACTCCCTTATCTCTCAGAATTACTGACTGATATCAATTACAATTAATTTTGCTAGAATCCTGCTGTAAATAGCATATTTGTTTCTGCCTGTGGGTACTGAAGCTTCACCCACACAAGTAAATCTCAGAATTCCTTCTCTGTGACAGAGACAGGATGAACAAAAGCTAAAACTTTCAAAGTGGATGGTAAAGTGAGCTGTTCCTTGCTGAGAGTTCTGCCTATAGTGTTCCTATGATGTATCTGAATCTGAACCGTCTTACCCAAAAGCAATTTGTCCAAAATCGATTCGGAGGTTCCTGAAACCAACCAGCAGTGCACAGGAGCGAGGCTTCCCGGGACACCTCCTCTCCAACTTGCGTCTGGACCTCGGCTTTTCTTGGCAGAGGGCCAAAAATCTCCTCCGCAGTCCTTTTCAACAGCATCTTCTCGAGCTGGGTTTTCTGGGTCCAGGGGTCTGCACCCACCTTTGCAGGCTGCAGCCCACCCAGGGACGCCAAATGTCACATCTTGAGGTGTCTCCTTAGACCTGAGATCACCTCTGGAGGACATGCAGGTGGTCTGGAACCCAGCTCTTTCCAATGCCCGCCGATGAGAGACTGCAGGAGGCTGTTCTTAGAGGTTTTCATGGTTGTTTATTGTTTCTTATCTCAGGAATGCTTGGTCTAGCGAACAGCAGTCTGCTCGCCAGACGTCCAGGGCAGAATCTGCCTGGCAGAGGCAGGACTTATCTTTTATAGTCTAAACTACGTACTAGGTATTTACAAATGACCCCCAATACAATACAATCTTGTTACATGGTCCAGATCTGTTCTCATCCAATCTAAAAGTGCCAGCGTGTCACCCAGCATGGATGACATGGAGAAGAAGGAGGAAGAGGTATCCACACCTCCAATTCTCCATCTTGGCCACGCTAACAGTCTAATTTACACTCTATTTATTTTTGTGGCTTGCATTTCTTCTCTCAATGTTGGTAAATTGTTCCAAGGAGCTAAATCCAGCCCCTGAGACACCTGGGTCTCATTCGAGGGTCTTTGGGGACCCCGCCAGGGGGGTCTTAAACCTTCCAGGGAAGCCAGAGGAATACTCTGGACTCCCACATGGTATCAGGGAGCAGAAGGGGCCAGTTTTCCTTCCCAAGAGTTGGGGCCATATGAAGACCCCGAGGAGACAGGCCAAACAGAGGCTTCCCCAGCCTAGGTCCATTCCACTGCCTTCAGTGAGGAAGCTGGCAGATGGAAGGAAACCAGGCACATCCCACAGCTCAGGGATGGGGATAGGCTGAGGCCAGGCTGGGATGTGTGCTTGCTGGCATGGGTCAGGAATAGGTTTGGTGAGGGGAACTAGGATAAGATTCAGCCCTATGATTGTCAGGTCCATGTGTTACCTAATCTCTGAAAACCAGAATAAGACTCCTTAGTGCCAATTTTTCTGTGTTAAAGGGGGCATAATTTATTTAAGTGCCCAGAAAACATGGGAGATACCACTCCTCCTAACATCCCTCTGATTGTTACAAGTAAGTTGCTAATATACAGTCACTACATGCGTATTATGATTTGCCTATTACCATAAAAACCCTCCCCATGTCTCCCAAGTTTCCAAAGTTAGTCCTTGTTTTGGCTGTAGCTGTACTTCTCAGGCGGATGTCCCCTCTTTATCTTCTAATGTCCTTAAATGGGAATAATTTCTGCATGCCTTGTCTCTCTGCTAAAGGTCTGCAGACACAGTGTCTTCTCTGCTAGAAGTTCACATTCACAGTGTCTTTCTATTAAAAGCTCACAGTTGCAGTAGAAATTGAATTCACCTTTTTGGTATCACATGGGGTGAAGGGTGCCTGCCCTAGGTGAGGTTGGTCAGGGCTCTTGAGGATGGTGAGTGTCCCCAGGCCCTGATGTACGGTGCAGTTTGTCCTCATGAAAGAGAGAGAGATGTTTGTTCCCCAGTTCCAGTTGTGCTGGTGTCAGGTGCACATTGCTACTGCAATGGATGCAGTGCCTTCAGTTAAGAGCTGAATCTGCTTCGCACTAGATAAGATAAGTGATAAGATGCATCAGATGTGATAAGATGCAACAATATCTGAAACAGGCTTGGCACTGTACTCTTAGGAGCCAGGATATGCTGACTGCACAGGAGAGTGATAGCTCTCAAGCTCAACATGACCTAAGACCTGTGATGTGGACTGCAATTCTCTTTCCTGGATGTGTTACGAAGGGTGTTCTTCCCATCAAAGTGAGATTTCCTCATCACTGAAAAAGAAGCAGAGACAAAAAGAAAGATTGCTAGCAATATGCCAAGACCCATCCCTACCATGCAAATGAATGAACCTGCATGCAGAGCTCAGTGGATGAGACCTGATGTACAGGAACATGTGTTGAGTGACAAGGAATTTGAGGGATCTATTCCTCAATCTCCCATACAAAATATATGTTTTCCCTTGGAAATATACCCACATGGACAGCTCTATTCTATAGTCACAACGGAAGTGTTTTAGGCGCTATGTATAAGTTACTTTATACATAATTTTCTATTGACTTACTGGGCTTTATGAGCACCTTCTCCCAGTGCTCTTTGTCCTTTATGAGCTCCCCATATCAACTACTACACGTAACTCCTTAATGCTTACATACAGTACTACCTCCCCACCCTTTCCTGTTTCTGGTGTGTCTCCACACATACAGACCAGGAAATGCAATAATTTGGAGACTCGGTAATTCACTCGGCAATACATGTGACACGCTGCATGATAAGGAAACACCCTGCTGCACACCAGAGAGGCTTGAAAGCTGCCAAGTTTCATTTTCACAGCTGAGTTATTGAAAAAAAAAAGTTTTAGATTTTGTCTCATGACTGTTTTGACAAACACACCCATAGCACATCAAGAGATGTAGCAAAGACTGGTGTGCCAGTGTTTAGGTCAGAATCCCTTCTGAGTCAAAAAGCAATGAGTTCCACTTTCTGCATCGATATTAAAGTGGGTTGGTCCTTGGTTTCTCTCTGCTGCACTGGAACATCCCTAAATAAGAATGATAGAGAGTTTGGACATGTCAGAGACTGGAAAGATTGACGTCTCAAGACATTTTGGGGTGCATGTGTATTGGGGAAGGGGCAGGTCAGGCCTTGTCCTGGCAAGTTGGTACACTGCCCTGTACACTCCCCCTGCCATAGAACCTGTATGGCTACTAATCCCTGGCACACCAGAAGCAACACTCTACACCCATATCTGGAGCCCCTAACCCAGCTCCTGAGTGGCCACATGACCAGAAGTCACACTTGGGGGAATGGCCCAGGAAGGCCAAGGTGTATTTAAGCCTGAACATGAGGCAAGCATATATCTTGACCTTATCTCCTCTTGGAGCTTCTTCTTGAACACTGCTGGAACCCAGTAGTGGGTAGCTGTATGTGTCCTATTCTATATCTTTTCTGTCTTTCTCCTTCTTGCAATTTCCTCTTCTTGGAATTTTTGAGTAACTTAAAACTGAAGCTTAGAGTTTGCTAAGTTGAATGGAGCAAGTTAATGCTTTGGTAAGTGTTTCATGTTGATTGAATTGTTGCTCTAAACATTCTCCTAAAGTTCTCTGATTTTCTAAAGATGCCGATAAAGTATTTTTTGTTGTTTTGACCTTTTGAGCACATCTTGTATTTCTTGTATTGAGTATTTCTCTCATTCTCCTAACTCAAGAGTAGATAAACAACCATAAGGTCTTCTAAACATCTCATCAAGCAAGTTTTTTTGGGGCCTTTACAGGAGGTCACATGAAATTCCAGTTATATTAGTATCCATCAGCCACTCATGCCTCTCAACATTTATATCATGTTGATTCACTCAGGCACTTTTGCCTGAATAAGAACTCCAAAATCCTACCTGTACATTGATTTCTTGAAGTCACTCAGGAAACAAGATTACACTCTATTTTCCCACCTCATGTGGATGCAGCTGTAAGACAATTGTGGCTGTATTTTGACTGCTTTCTTTAAAAGTAGCTTTGCCTATTCTTTTGATGCACTCCACTAGGAGTCAGGTGATATAAAACCATATGTGCTAAGGTTAGCATTATATTGTTTCTCTAGTCCCTAAATAACAGGATAATTTATGTGAAAATTCAGAGCAGAAGAGGGATGATTAGCAAAAATCCATTTTTATAATGAGGACAGGATGGGTTGATGCCAGGTGACCATGAAAGCCACTCTATCAGTTCTCAGCAGGAATGGATGGGGAGAATAAAGTGGGAAAAAAACCCTCATGGGACAACACAAGGGCAGTTTAATAAAGCAAAAACAAAGGCTAAAAGCAGAAGCAAAAGAAAACAAAGTATTTGTTTTCTATGTCCCAGCAGGCAATGCCCAGACACTTCATGGGAAGTAGGGTTTTAACATTCATAGTGCTTGCTCTGCCTCCAATACTGACAATTATTGGCACCTCTCTGTTACCGAAGAGATCCAGATATATTCTGTGCCCCTGCAGTCTGATGGCACCAGAGTACACTGTACAAAAGTGCCTACCAAGGCTTTTTGCTTCTGTGGGTCTGATATGCCAGGAAATTGAATCCACACGGTCCAGTAAGCCTGGCCATCCCTTTTCTCCTCCTGGTCACACAGAAAGAAACAGAGTGTGCCACGCAGCACATGCTTGGGGTTCCCTTTCCCTCTGAACTGGACAGGAGAAGACTAATTTCTTGGGGCAGGTCTAACTGCCGAGGCACTGTACAGAGATGCTCTTCAACGTTTTGGAGAAGACTTGACTCCAAAAATTGAGGTGTTGATATCTGGGCAATACATTATTGCCAAACTGTTAGGATACGAAACTAGAGCACTTCCTTCACATGAACGGTGTGCACAGGACATCCTTTGGATCTTTGAAGACCTCCTAATTGTTTAGATCACTGTAGATGACTTTCATCAACACTAATTCTTTCAGAATGGAAGCCTTTGTCTGTGGTAGGTACACATTCCTGGCAAGTTCACAAGATCTTCCTTGAATGGGTACCCTGCTCTCACACTTGAGAGGAACCATCTTCAGACACTGTATATTGCTGATTCTATTCCACTCTCTCAACTCTCTAGTTTCTAATGAAGGATCCCAGCTGTTGGATTTTCTTACTCACCAGCTGCTGACTGTTATCCCAGCACTGAAGCAGCCAGGCAGAAATCTGCTCACTTGTCTGGCAGTTATGATCTTCCCTCATACCTCAAAATTCTTACGAAGTTAGGGACTGGGTAGTTTTTGCTTCCTGTATGAATCCTCTGACTCCCTTCTCCAATTTGTGTGCATAAAAGGTACACTGTGAAAAAACAGTGCCCACAAGGAAACAGAATAATCCTGCTCCTTTATTTGAATAAAAGGAGAGAGTCCATTGGGCCATACTCCCTGGGCTCTTACTTGAGCTATTGAAGGATGTAGCCTCTTTTAATCCTAAACTCCTAACCAGATGTTGCCCTCTTCTTTTACCCTTTGGCTGAAGTACAGCCTTCCTGAACCGCCTGCTACATATTCCCCCCTTGAACTTGTATTGTCATTTTCCCTTGAAGTTTGGAAGTTCAGGTTGTCTGGTTTCTGCAGACCCATCAGCTCAGACTGTCTGGGATCTGGAACAGACTTGTAGCAGACCCATTTCTCCTAATACCCTAAAGTTCAGAAGTTCAAGCTCGATCAGACTGCCTGGGTTCTGTAATAAACTCACAGGCCTTGATGTTTGTAGAGACATTACACCCATTTTGAAGACAATTAACACCTGCTTTCCTAAAGACCCCCACAGCTGTTCTTCCAACACCTGATGGGTTCTTTCAGACCTAGGCCTTTGTGAAGACATTAAGACCCATGTCTCCTACCATCAGTGAAGAGCCTAAATCCCATCTTCCAGATCCAGTCATTTGTGAAGATGTTAAAGCCCTTGTTTTTATCATTTGTCAAAGGACCAACTTCTTGATCAGACCTTTCTTCTTCTTTTTCCTCCTCCTTTACTAATTTACAATATGGATCCATTGTTTTCTTCTTTCACTGTTTCTGTCTCAGTACTGGGAGAATTGCTGTAGCTGGTGTTTGAGTTCCTGTCTCAACCACGTTCCTCAGAGAGTACTGAACTTTTGCTCCATAGGCGCAGGCCAGGACCCGGTACAGTACAAGAAGCTACTGGTTTTCACCAAAATAGGCAAGGCACCTTTCTATTAATCTGTGGCATGTCAGTTTGGCAGGGTAACCTGCCTCTTCAGGTGTGAATTTCCAGGATTTGGTAGGTGGTAACTGCCCCAGGAACCTGCCCAAATCCTTCCACACACAGTGCCACCCCAGACCAGCTGTCCCAAGGCACATTTCAGTATCACCTCATCCAAAAATTGTCTTCTCCTACATCAGGATCACACCAGACTCCACAAATCCCATAATATACTAACCGTGTTAATAAGTAGTATTAAGCAGCTCATGTAGGAATGAACAAGGATCTCTGAGGCCTGCATAATAAAACCATCTGCATTATTCCCAGGTATGGAGAGGGATATGTATTTCCTCGTGCTCACCACAAGACACTTCCTCCAGAAGTGCAAGGCCAGAAATGCCAGAGCAAAGGACAGAGCCATTGTTTTTATTAATATGTTCTCAAGCTCAGCTAAACAAAGAGATAAGCAGTGAAGCCAATAATCTCTGTGACCTGCATGGGATCTTGATGCTGAATAGCTGCTATAGCACACTTCATACAAGAAATAACTCTTGTTATCTCATGTCCCATACTGGGTGTCAAAAGGACTGTGGTGGGTTCACCCTATCTGGAAATCAAGAGGCCATCGAGCAGCTCTGTCATTCCCCTCCTCAGCAAGATCACGGGGGAAGGAACTAAGATGGAAAAAACCCTCATGGGTCAACATAAAGGCAGTTTAACAAAACAGAAGCTCAAGCAAAGGTAAGAAACTCCAAAAGATTGTTCTCTACTTACCATCAGCAAGCAACATCCAGCCATGTCATGGGAAGCAGGGCTTCAGCATGTGTAGTGATTGCTCTGGAAGGCAAATGTAAATAATGAATGCCTCACCTTCCTACTCCTTTCTATTAGCGTTTATATTTGAAAAGGCATCACATATTCTGGAATATCCTTTTGGCCAATTTAGGCCAGCTGTCCTGGCTGTGTTTTGTCCCAAGATCTTGCACACTCCCAGCCTACTGGTGAAGGAGGAATGTTGGAGAGATGAGTGGCCAAAGAACTGGTGTGTTATCAACACCTTTTAGCTCCCAAAGCAAAGCACAGCATGGTGAGAGCTGCTGGCAGTGAAATTAACTCCATCCCAGCCAGCCCGGATACAGAGGAAGACTTGCAGGCGATAACAATGCCAGAGAAAAACTCGATCAGAAACGCGGATCACAGAAGGATGAATTATTGAACGATCTCCTGTGAAGTATTCATCTTTCACGTATTGATCCACTTTTCACGGTGTGAAAAGACCATGGGAAACGATAAATTAGCAAACAATTGCATCGCAGGAAGAGAAGCCTTCATTCACCAGGTGATCCTTGCACGGTGGAAGACCAAACAAGCCACGACTTCCTTTGAGCGGGGGCTATCGTGAGAAGCCAGAGGAACAGCACGGCGCCTCAGGACGCAGGGGTGCCCCTTGCGCGGACGAACCCTGGTTTTCCAAGTATCCTGAAGGCATGGCTATGACATTTTAAAAAATGGCACTCTATACACTTCCCTCTATGGAGGAAGCCCAGAGCCATTCCAGAGCCACTTCCTGAACGTTCCGGCACGGAGACGGACGCACGGTACCTCCCACCCCGCCACACTCCCTGCTGCGTGTCGGGACGGGGAGGCGGAGGGGACAACATCCCCCACGGGCGGGGCGGTCTCATTTCGATTCCCCGAGTGCCGTGGATTTGTTTCGATTCCCCCACTCCCGCTCCCACAGTGACGCGTGCGGTGGGGGCGGGACGTGGGGCAGAGGGTTTAAGGGCGACAAGCGGAGCAGGCCCCGGCGGCGGGAGACAGGGAGTCAGGTAGGTGTGCTTCCTCGGCCACCCCTTGTACCCCTTCACCCTCGCCGGTAAGGGGAGCACCGCTGTCGGCCACCCGACCCCTGCTCCGTGCGGGATTTAGGGGTGCGGCGGGCGAGCCGCACTATCGGGAGCTGCCGCCGGCTCCTGCGCAGCGCGGCGGTAGCCGCGGCCTTCTGGGGCTGGATTCCCGTCTCGGTGGAGCTGGTGGGAGCTTGCTGCATATTGGAGCAGTTCCGGAGAGGGGATGTGCTGTCCTGACGAGGAGCGTGGGTGCGGGATTTGGCGTGTGGGCAGCGGGGGTGGCTGTGCTGTTTGGGAAGCCTGCCAGGGAATGTGTGGGGTAGTTGAAGGAAAATGAGAAGAGTGCATTCTTGCTCCGGCCATGCATCTGGGAGTGTGTATTGGGCTGGTGTGCTTTGCGCGTAGGAGCTGGGGGAGATGTCTTGCCGTGTTCGTTCTTGACAAGAAGAGACAGAACTCCTTTAGCATAACCCGGAGCGAAGCTTTGTTTTCAGTGGTTTTGGATCCTTTCTCTGAAAAGCAAAACACTTGTACAAGGTCGTGGAGTGGTCACTAAACAAAACAGACTTTTTCAACTGTAAAGGAGTTTGAACAAAGTGTGCACTGCAGAAGAATAAATGCAGAAGGATCTCTCACCAGCTTTTATATTTTTTCTAACGATTTGCAGAGAATTAACTGCAGATTTATTGAGAATGGGAAGAGCTGTTGCTTTCCTATGAAAATATGCCAGAGGGAATATTCCCTATCAGTGTTTTTTTAACAGCGTTCAATTAAATTTGTCAAGCATTGGCTATGTACTGCACAAACTTGAAAACCTTGATATTAGGGCAGTCTTGATGTTTTGGTCTTGGGGTGTTTTTTGTTTGTTTTTTCCTCATTCCAGTGTCAGTACCCTCTGGAGTGAATCTATACAAAGGAAGTACAAAGGCTGTTCGTTGCTGTTTCTCTTAGCCGGTCCTAGATTCATAGAAAATGCTGAGTTGGAAGAGACTTATCAGGATCATTGAGTCCAAGTCCCGGACCCGCACAGGACACCCACCCTAATAATCACATAATGTGCCTGAAAGTGTTGTCCAAATGCTTCTTTAACTCAGACAGGCTTGGTGCTGTGACCATTTCCCTTGGAGAACCTCTTTCCAATATCCAGTCTAAAAATTTCCTGACTCAGCTTCAGTCCATTTCATCAAATTCTGTGGCTGGTCACGAGAGTGAAGAGATCAGTGCTGCCCCTCCTCTTTCTCTCATGAGGAAGTTGCAAAGAGATCTCCCCTCAATCTCCTTCAGGCTGAACAGACCAAGGGACCTCAGCTGCACCCCATACAGCTTCCTCTTCAGATCCTTCACCACCCTTGTGGTGTCCTTTAGATGCTCTCTGACAGCTTAATGTATTTTTTATTTTGTGGTGCCCAAAACTGCACATAGTGTTCAAGGTGAGGCCACACCAGTGCACAGAAGAGCAGGACAATGATGGCAGGAACATTGTCAGGCTGAGCAAACAACTGCAGGAGTGTAAACTCTCTCTTGGACTGAGTTAGGTCTTGTATGGCTGAGCTAGACTAGGGATTTCAAGATTGTTGTTATTACAGACAGAAAGATTAACTTTTCCTGCTGTTGTGAGGTTTTAGTGGTTTCTGTGTCGACACAGTAATGACACTGTGCAAACAGAATATTCAACATGCTTTTGCATCATTTTTTTATATAAAATGGGAAATGCAAGTCTTTTCTTAATTTATTGTAAATCATAGGTATTTGTACGTATAAACAGATGTGTTTCTTGAAAAAGCAACTCCAGACATGGCTCAACCGTACGTTTTCTTAGGTATGACTTATTACTGGTAGGTTACAAAGAGGGAAGAATCATTTGAAGCTGAAGGCAAAGAAGCCTACTTTGTTTCCCTTAACAAAACAGGATGTGCTGGGGAGCAAAGCTAGAGCTGTTGCTGCTGTAAGCTGTGAAACAGTCTTCAAGGAAGGCTAGTCACATATGCTTGGCCTGAGTTCAGTTTGCAAGGAAAGGAGGAAGGATGTTCTGAGGTGTTATCTGGTTTTGGCTGGGATAGAGTTAATTTTCTTCCTAGTAGCTGGTATGGTGCTGTGCTTTGGATTTAGGATGAGAATAATATTGATAAAACACCGATGTTTTTGTTGTTGCTAAGCAGTGCTTATCCTAAGTCAAGCATTTTTCAGCTTGTACATCAGTGGAGGGCCTGGGTGAGGGCACAGAATGCTGGGAGGGGATGCAGCTGGGATGGCTAACCCAAGCTGTCCGAAGGGATATTCCACACCATAGAATGTCATGTTGGTCTGTTTCTGTTGTCCATGGGTGTGAAACTCGTTTCCCAGGGTCTTAAGTAGGTACAGAGCTGGTGTTGTGAGGTGTAGTCACGGTGTGATGTGGATTTGCCAATTTTAATATATTTAATTTCTTTTAGAGATAGGATTTAGGAGTAAAGACAACGCAGGCTCAAAACTTAAAAAGGAACAAGAAGAAATTTATTAATAACACAAACAGAATTCAGAATAAGATTCCTAGATTATTCCCTCCTCCCTTCATTCCACATTGCTTAAAAATATCATACAGAAAACACTTCAGTCAGTTATCCACCCAAATAATCATTTCAGTTCACTTAAGAGAGAAAAGTTCCTTTTTTGGTTTAGGCTTAGGGGGTGTCTTCACCTTCACAATCTACATCTGCCCGGGAAAATATTACAGATTATGACTCTTCTCCCATTTCCACAGTCCTTCCAGAGCTGTGCTATAGGTTATGATGCACACATGGGGTACTACTTTTAAAGGCAGGCTGCTGAAAAACAAAATTATCTTCATCTCCTTCTCTCTCAAATATCTCTGTTCATATTCCAGTCCCAAAACAGAGAGCTCCATTTCCCTGAGGCAAAAAGTCTTCTTCTCAAGCACCCAAACCTCCCCAAGTATATTTCACAGTTTAAAGGAATTTTAGTGTAGTCACAGTTCCCTTAGCCCACAAAAAAGGTTTTCAGCTACTTATCAGTTGCATCTTTTCAACCTCTTCCCATCGGGAACTTTATCTTCACTCCGCTGACCTCGGTAGACTCCATGCTTTATTTCTTCTCATTCAGGGGAGCTCAGGAGATTGAGAATCTTATCCAGGCATTAAAAGAGTTAAAATTACATCCAGAATGTGAAGAAGACATGTGGTCAGCTGGAGGCCTCTTCTCTCAGAACGGGGAGGGGGGAAGGGAGAGCCTTTGGTGGCTCCCTCATCCCCCCACTCGGCCATGCCAGGTGGAGAAAGAGAGCCAAGCCAAGCTGAGCAAAGAACCGAGCAGAGCCGGGGGCCCCCAGGCCAGGGCCGGGCCGAGTTCCCCACAGAGCCGGGGCCGTGGTGTCGGGCTGAGCCCCAGGCCTAGCCCGGAGCTGGGCTGGGGGTTCGGTGCCCCAGCCAGAGGCCACCGCACCTCCCTGGGAGCTGGAAGCTGAAAAAGCGTTAGTTAACTTGATTCAGTGTGATTTGTGAAAGCGAAATAACTTTCAATTGGTTTCCCGAGCTGTCCACTACTAAATCAGCTCTCTGATTGGTCCCTGCAGCTCACAGGGGAAGCTCTCAGAGATGGGACAGCCCTCCTACTTCCTGGTCTCGTGGTGCTTCTCCCTCAAGGAAGCTCCACGCCTCCCCCCAGCAGTGAAACCAACACAGGTGTGTGAACCCATCTCCTTCTGTGAAAGGTGTTGTCTTGTTCCTAGTGATGTGCTTCCAATGTCCGTTTCCTTGCTATGTCACTTCCTTGCGTAGTACCTTTAAAACTACAAATCCTGCTCTAAAGATCAGTAACATTTCAGTGTCCACTTGAGATTTTGCATGGATTTCTGCTTGTCAGCAGGGCTGGCCCAATTTCTGACTGGGTTTGGGTCCTATTTCTGTAGTCCTGTTTGGTGGTCATGCACCTGAAGAAAAAGTGAGCTGCCAAGCTGCGTCAGCTGTGAGTTTCGTTGGAGACATCAGGTGGCTTATCAATAACAATTCCTTTCTGGCAATTTGCACAAATAGAAAGCAACATACAGTGGTAATCTGAAAAAGGAGGACCTTGGGAGGTCATTCAGGCCAGTTCTGCCCAGAAAAGGGCCCTAGCTCAGTCTTGTTTATGTATTCTGCTTATACCCCTTGTTTCATTCAGAGCTTGCACAAATCTTCGCTTTCTGGTTTGTATGTGGTGTTTGAGGCGTTCACAGGCCTTTGAGACATCTGTGCTAATTGCATCCTGGACTGCATTTGCCAAATGTTGATAAGGATGTTTGTCTTGTTTCTGACAATGTCTGTCCCCTACAATCATCAGTTTACTACAGAGCACTTTACCAAGGAAAAGTTTGGTATAAAATGAAGAGCAGCCTGAGATGTTCTGTCTCACTCTGTCTTTCTCACCCCAGCCATTTAACATCTTTTGAAAATATAGCCAGAACTTAGAAGTCTCACAGCTGACTTCCAAAATATGGAAATATTGCTTGCCTGCAGACCCAGTTCAGGTGAGAATTCCTTCTCAATAGTGAGAGATGCTTTGTGCTGTCAAGGTGTGCTGATTTGGTGTGGTACTGCATCGGTGAAGCTACAGAACAGTAGCCTGAATTCCCCTAGTACTGTTTCTGCCTGAAAACTTAGGAAGGAAGAGTATCTAGAGAAGGAAAATTCTGGAAGTGATGTTGATGGTTGCCTGTGATGGAGGTTGTGTACAGATCTCCAGTTCAGACTGAAACAACCTGATAAAATGCTCTCTCTGTTCACTTACCTGGGAAATGGTTTTCTTTGTCTTTTTAGAAGCAAACAGCTCCAGAGATGCATGCTGTCTTTATCTTTGGAGTACCGTGATGTGTATAACACTGACTGGCCATAGAGCCCAGAAGCAGTAAAGAAAGTTCATGTGGTCCAGTTTGTGCTGCATTCAGGACAACATTCTGATAAGAATCTATCCCTAGGATTCTCTGCTTGCCCTAATCTAATCCAAATCTGCTCTAGAATCTCTTTCATTATTTTCCAAGTGGTGAAGGCTTTTACTGGGAGCAAAGGGTCTTTGGCACTTCCAAGGTCTAGTACAAATCTGGCAAGGTGACTTCTTACAGAATTTTATTTCTTTTCTTGTTTTGTAGGACTGAGTGAGAATCTATCTAGATAAGGCTATCTCTGTCTATCTATCTGAATATATCTCTAATGATAGGGATGTCTGACAATGAGCTGTCTAAATTAGAGGCTCTTCATTTGAGTTTCTCCAAAATGAGGGCTGAATATGAGATCTTCATGTTCATTGTCATCTTCTTCAGTATCTCTCTTCATGAGATACAGGCTGAACATTTGATTAAAATATTGTTCACATAGTCACAAATGCTGCTATGACCTTTTTCAGACTAAACAAATCCATGAGGATGTCCATGTCTAAATTTCAACTTCTTTCCTCTCTTCTACATGAGATTTTCAAATGTGTTTGCTTGTAGCCTGGTCAGTTCTCAGCTGTTCATATTTGTCTCTGCTGTTTCTTCAGGGTCTCCTCTGAAAGTATAGGTGAACTCCAGATTTTTCGTTTGATTTTTCATTTTCAGCGTGCAATGGAAAACTGAGAGAAGTAATTTTTTCCCTGCTTTTCACCATCAAGGTTAGGCTTATACACACTGAAAGGAGACTGTGTTCTCTAAACACATCTTTAGTGTCTGCTGTTGTCGGGAAAACAGATAAAACTGGCTAGCAGGCATAGCGCTGCCACAGTTGCAGCCACTTACAGCCTTCTTGGCCTGTAATTTTCTTCATTTACTGGGTCTGCCCTGACATTCACATATGTCTATATCAGATTGTGAGGAAAATGTCATTTGGAAGACCTGAATGCAATGTCCTTTTGCTGGGTGACTGCAGGGCTGCCTGCACAGATCATGCCAATGGTGGGCATGCAGCTGCAGGGGTCCCTCTGGTATAGCAGAAGGGGTGACATGACAGTTCTGTCTTGGTGGCATCATGCTCTTGGTGCCAGCATACTTTTGTTGAACAAGAGCTAATGGAACCCTGAGGTTTCCTGTTGAGAAAACACGAATTATTCAAATGCTGATGAAATGTATTTAGGTGTAACTCAGCCGCAGTGTAAATACATTGTTGGGCTTTTTCTCTGCCTACCTATTTCCAATTTGTAATGTCTGCTTTTTGGGTTAAGGAGGAAAAAAGAACTATTTTCCTGCTTAATAGACTGAGGAAGGCACGGGTCTTTGGAAGTCAGATTTCCTGAAAATAGGAGGATTCTTATTTGTCACCATTCTTTTAATTCAGATGCAGAGCTCCTTACATTGCTGTGCTTCATTTGTTCCTTGCATTATGGAAACCTGCTGTGCCTGGAGAATAAAAACATTATTCTACCACCGAATATTGCCATAGGGTTGGATCCTTAAAGCTTAACTTTCAAGATAGAAAATAAATAAAAACATTGCTGTGAAGACCTATTTTTTTTTCTGTGAATTAAACAGTGTCATGCAATTTCTCTTTTTAAAATGTGCAAAGCAGATGCAGACAGAAAAACCAATGACTTGAGTTCACTCTCAGATTTGCAAAGCTTTTAGCACTGCCAGCTTCAGATGTTCAGAAAGCCGGTCTCTTGAGACCCATAGATGGAGTAAGGAACACAACACTTTTTGATAGTGACAAATGGCTTTTCTGGGCAGTCTCCATTTGTGTTTTCAAAATTATCTTCTGAAGTAAGAGGAATCAAAACTTAGCATTGTAACCACTCTAAAACTGCCCTGCTTCTGACAGCAGTCTGAATGAAGCAGTTCCGTGGGACACTGACCAGCACTGTAACATAAGAGTTGATGACACGTAAAGTAAATGGGAATTTTGACCATTGGCAGGAGTGGGATTTGGAGTAGATTGTTTCTGCCTTAGCTGTACAATCTTTTGTTTTAATTCTGTGAGTGAAAATTAATGTGCTTCATTTTGCTGTCACATTCTTGCTGGTGGTCTCAGGAATAATAAAAAAGTACACAGAGTAGATCATGTTGTCTGTTTGATTTTTTTTGTTTCTGTTTTTTTTCTGTGAATGATAAGGTCTCAACAATGCACTGGGAAGGGTCTCACAGACCTTAGGATGTCCCCACACCTTTATGTGTTTCATAGAGTCCATAGTTTAGGAGAAATCCCTGCTTTGTGAGGGAACCTCTGTCTGTCTTGGATAATGTTAAATTTTCGTCATAGCAGCCGGTATGGTGCTTTAAATTTGTGAGCAAAACAATGCTGATAGCACAGTAATGTTTTAGCTGTTGCTGAGCAGTGTTTGCCCAGTGTTGGGGCCTTCTCTGTTTCTCACTCGGCCTCCCAGTGAATAGGTTTGGGGTGCACAAGATGTTGGGAGGAGGCATGTTGGGGGTTAGGTTTCTTTTCTTTTGTTCCTTTTTACCTATAGAATTTTTCCCATGAGTTGCTGGGAAACGCTGACTGCTGGTACTTATGGGTACTTGAGAAAACAGAGTTGGCTGGGCCCAGGTAAAAGGAGGGCGGGGGGCAATGCTCATTCTCTCACTGTGGCTACGCTCAGAGCTGCTGTTGCTTGGGGAAAGGAATTCGCCATAACCCAGCCCGGAGTGTCTTCTTCGCCTTCTTGTTTTTCTTCGTCTTCTTCTTCTTCTGACCTGGGATCTTATTAACACTTTCCTCCCTAAAAGAGGGCCCTGTGACCATTTGCTTGGGTGCCCTTGGGTGCCGGGTGCCTGCCTCTCCCTGACCTGCTTGGAGCCAGCCGTCGCTGGCGCACGCCCCCGCTTTTTCGGCGCCGCTCTGGGTTTCTTTGCGCTGGAGCCCCACAGCCTGTCCCTGCCGGGACATCCCCGCAGTTCCAACTACTGCCGCAAAGTTCTCTGATACATCTCCTCCACCAGCCCGGGATCTTTTACTCATTCCTGCCATTCCAGCTTAGTGCTCTTCAGAGTCGTTCGGGGGCACCGGGATCGACCGCCCCAGGGCTTCGAGAAGCAAAGCCTCTCCTCCCTCCTTTCCTGCCTCGGCCGAGAAGGCTGTCACGGGTCCCTGGTTCTGTTTGTTACTAATTCCTAATTACTAATTACAATTACTGTTACTAATTGTTGTTGTTTTGTTTGCCTTGGTGTGCATACTAGCAAAGAACTGTTATTCCTATCCTCATATCTTTGCCTGAGAGCCACATAATTTCAAAACATAATAATTCCGAGGGAGGGGGTTTACATTCTCCAATCCAAGGGAGGGTCCTGGCTTCCCCAGCAGACACCTGTCTTTTAGACTGAGACAGGGCACAGCTGGGCAGATGACGCAAACTGGCTGTAGGGATAGTCCGTGCTGTGTGGTATAATGCTCAGCAATGATAATGGAGAGGAGGGGGTTTAGGGGGATTAGTCTTCCCTGTCTTGGGAGGTGGATGGGCATTATTGCATGTCAGGGAGTTGATTAATGATTGCCTTTGCATCACTTTTATTATCTTTATCTCTTCTTCCAGGTATCTTTTGGATACTGAGCAATTTTTATCTTGACCCACAATTTTTTTTTGGTTTTAGTTAATTTCTCTTTCCCCACTGGGTGTGGGGGGATGCAAGCACTTAGCTCTCCACTGGGGTTAACCCACAGCATTCACCCCCAAAAAATCTTTCTATATCCAGTTATATCCAGATACAGCTGCAGCTTTTACCTGTGCCAGTTAAGGCAGGGTAATAGACAACAGTTCTGTTTAATGCTCCTCACGCTCGATAGACTTTACATAATAGGCCCTCAGTTAGTCCATTGGTTTTGAGTTAAAATTGTTTATGCTGCAGGAAGATGTTGGGCAATGGCAGGACATGCTATGCTAGTCTGCACGGCAATTCTTTTGGATTATTAACGTAGACAGATGTCAAATCTGTATGCCCAATGTATCTCTGGGGTCTACAAACTTGGACATAGTTCCTAAAGCCTGCAGCAGACGTCCTAGTTATTTAAAGGATCTGCACTTTGAAGTTTGGCTGGGAAACTTCAGTTCTGGAAAAGGATGAGAACTTGTGTTCTGGTGAAAATTCCTGCTGCCTAGAAGGGGGAGGGCATGCCGCCTTCTGAAGAGGGAGTTAAATTCCAAAATTTCTCAGTACTGGACACATTGGAAAGTCCTTTTAAAATGCTCATTGCTGCTTCTGCTGTACTGTGGAAAAATTAATCTTTTAAATATCTTGTAAATTCCTTTTATTTGTACTTGTATTTTTAGTATATTCCAAAGAAAAATAAGATAAAAATACCATTCTGGGGAAAAACAGAGTAGAAGCTTAGCTTTCTTTAAAAAAAGAAAAAATACCTGAAATTAAGCTATAATTTGGAAAACCACCAGTTCATGTGTATTCTTACTTGAAAAAACTCCTGTGTAGCTGACCTATTTTGGTATTATTCTTGAGAAAATAATTTGTCATACTTTCTTTTGATTAGGAATTTAAATCTGAAAGAATACACAAAAGATGAGGTAGAACTATCTTTTAGCACTTGTTTTTTTCTTCATTCTGTTGCTCTATTTTTTTTTTCCACCTTAATTATGCTCATACAATGCAGTGTAAAAGAAGTCCTGAATATGTTATGAGTAAACTTGATTGGCTGGCTGGAGAAGTAGTATTTTTAAAGGATATACTATATGCACATTGCTCAATAAAGTGATGATTTAATTTGGAATATTATTTAATGGAATAAATGTAAAAATTACCCCTCTAGCATGACTGGTTGTTGTACCTCCCCCAGATAGATGGGACCTCTTTTTCTTGAGTTTAGTTCCAGGATTGCATCTGTTCTTGGTGCTTCCCTGTAAATTAGTAAGCTGATGGTTTGACTACAGACATCGTCATGGAGTGTTTATTTGGCGAATGAAGACATAACTTCTGACATGTCATTTCCCATCTGCTTGAAGCAGTGTGGGTCTGAGCTTTATGGTTTCACCTGATTTTTCTGCTGTTGACTCCTTAGAGTTTTGGGCTGCTGCTCTCCCATCTGCTTAGTGCACTTGTGAGCCTGACAAGTAATTTTTGTGCTTGGATAAATGTGCAGTGCCATCCACAGCATGCCTCATCATACCTCTGCTCACATGACAGCACTGTTTCAGCCTCATCATGAGGAGTACTACAGAGAAAATACATCAGTAAGGTTTCTTGCTTTGTCTGTAATTCATATACTTAAAAATATCTAGTTTGCTTTGTTGTCAAGAGATCTTGCAGATATTTTAGTCCTGCTTTCAGCTGGGATAATTTTCTATTTAATAACTGGTACAGTGTTATGTGTTGTATTTAATTTGAGGATAATGTTGATAACATACTCATGTTTTAGAAGTTGCTGAGCCGTGTTTGCCCTAAGTCATGGATTTTTCAGCTTATGATGCTGCCCTGTCGGCAGCTTCAGTATCATTCAGGAAGCTGTAAGGAGAAACAGCCAGGACAGCTGACCTGAACTGGCCAAATGGATATTCTGTACCATAGAATGTCATGTTGTTATAAATTTATCTGTAATAAATTGATCAGTAGATGGGAATAGAAAATTTATTGAGCAAGCGGCAGCAAGCAAATCAGTGCTGGGCGTCCGAGGAATCTCCACTCCACCAACGGCACGCACCCCACTCCATTTCAGTCTGTCTTTTATTTTCATCTTCTTCCATGTACGTGCCTTTCAGCATCTTCTCACATTCTTTCTGCGTCTGCGCAACCAGTTGCTAGGGGGTCTTCTCGTGGCTCCTGGTGGTCGTGGAGAGGAAGGCTGTAGTCTTCCTCTCTTAGCTGTTGGTTGACTTTTTCCTGTCTTTTTTGCAAGCATCCGCAAACTGTGCTCATACAGGATGTTTGTGGTTATTTGAAGCATAATCTAGTTTATGTAAGTTTCAGTGGTACTTTCAGTTCTCTTCCAAAAGTTATTTTCTGTGCTTCTCCTACCAGAGGAACTGCGGCCACCATGGCTTGTAGGCACGTGGGCCAGCCTCTGCTTACAGGATTTAAAAGTTTTTGAAAAATATGTTATAGGCTTCTTTTTCCCAGCCTAATTCTGTGCTAATACCCCAAATGCAGTTCCTTCATCTATGTTTATGAATAAGTAAAGGGGTTTCCGGACATCTGGCAAACTTAATACGGGGTGTTTACCAGATCTGTCTTAAGAACTTCTAATTATTTGTCACCTTCTTCTGACCACTTCAGTAATCCTTCCTTTGTAACTTTACGATATAAAAATTTGACCTTTTTACTGTAATCCTTAGTCCATTGCTTACAGTATCCCAACAGGCCTAACAGCTGTCTCACTTGTCTCTTATTTTGAGGAGTTGGTAGTGATAAAATACCGTTGACTGTATCAGGGTCTAAGGTCTTAGTTCCTCTGCTCAACCTGTGCCCCAGGTTACAAATTGCAGTTTTAATCAGGACACTTTGAGTCCCTGTAAACTCAAATAGTTTAATAATTTAATAATTTCTTGCCTCACCTTTGCCTCATCCTGTCCAGCCAGTAGTAAATCATCCGCATATTGGACTAAAATTACTCCTTCATCCAATTCATACTCCCTCAAAATTTGTTCCAGTGTCTGGCCAAACAGGTTAGGAGACTGTGAATCCTTGGGGCAACACTGTCCACCTCAACTGTTGTTTCCTGTGTGTATCTGGGTCTTAAGTAAAGCCTGCCCCACTGGGGTGGAAGGATCCAACCCTGAATATAATTGCAAGTTGTTTCTAAGTCTTTCCAGCCAATCAATGGGAGTCTTATTTTTCTTTTGCTGTTCGTTAAAGGCCTTATTGATATTTTTTCCTCTAGGAACATACTCCCTAATCCCCTGGAAAATGATGGTCCTTAAATCCTGCATATGTACCCTATCAGCATCATTCTGATTATTCCAGAGCGGCCTCTGTAGGGGTCATTTGATATGTGCTGCAGGCCCCTGTTGATGTTGTTGATCCCAAAGCCTCATTCCTGCCCTCCAGATCATATCTTGCTCCTCTGCCGTGAATGAGATTCCTAATATGACCTAATTCCTCCCAGGTGTATGTGTTAGGGCCCAAGAATTGATCTACCCGTTCAGCCACCCCCAAGAGATCCTTCAATAAACTCCCCATTTCTTTCTTTAAATCTCTCACATCCCCAGAGTTCAGAGAACCAGAAACATACTCCATTCCTGGCTGGCACCCTGCCCCCCCCTTCCCCCCAATTGCTACTTCCCTAAGAGGATACAAGGTGTTCCCTGCCTCCTGCTTTCTGGCTCTACTTCTGGTAATTTTTGGGGTTGGTTCGGGTGCGTCTGAAGAGGAGTCGGAAACCTCTGCCTCGTGAGGGGCAGATGAGACAGCTGGAGAGGGCAGAGGGGGAGGAGGCGGAGGGACATATGGAGGGGGAGATGTTAGTATATCTTTCTCATTCTTAGTTTTCTTCCTTCTTCCCCCCGTTTTTCTTTCAATAGAAATAAAAGTGTTCGAGTTTCGGAGCCTATCCATAAAAAAACTATATTCACTCTCTTCTAAACTAAAGGGTTCCTTTGAGTTTACATAAATATTTAGGGCCTGGCATATCCAGTCCTCAAAGGCTCCAAACACTGGCCAGAAAAGATGATCTCCTCTAATCTGCTTTCCCCCTCAACTTCCATACAATAATGGACCATTTTTGTTTTATTCTTAACCTGCCTAGAAGGATATGCATCCCAAAAGTTTATCATTAGTCCTAATGGGCTATCTGGTGGGATTTGTGGAAGTCTAGCCTTCACTTCCAAGCCCATGGGATCCGGGGGCTTGCTTTTCCTTTGTCCCATCTTCTGAGATGCATTATTTCACTCACACATGCACTTCCCCTGGTTCATGGCCCAGTTCCTCACAGAGTTTGGGAGCCGCATTACTGAGGGTCCACACTTGCATCGCCCTCCCTGGGGCATCTCACACAGGCACACCTCAGGAAACCCAACCCCAACCAAATGGATAACCTGCCTATACTCACGCGTCCTGTGTCTTCGTCCGGACTCTATGCACAAAGATTATGAGGCTTTACCAGTTTTATTTGCTTAGCTGCCTAATTTTAGGTTCATCCGTAAAGGTTTTGGCGAAGGAGCGCCTTAACAGAGGCCGCTTTTCAGCGGGGCGCCTTCCCTGCAAGGGTTCTGGGCCAAAGAGCCTTTATCCAAGTCATGGGACCAAATTTGGTATAAATTTGTCTGTAATAAATTGATCAACTCCAATAGATGGGAATAGAAAATTTTTTGAGCAAGTGGCAGCAAGCAAACCATGCTGGGCGTCCGGGGAGTCTCCGCTCCACCAGCGGCACGCACCCCACTCCATTTCAGTCTGTCTTTTATTTTCATGTTCTTCCGTGTACATGCCTTTCAGCATCTTCTCACATTCTTTCTGTGTCTGCGCAACCAGTTGCTAGGGGGTCCTCTTGTGGCTCCCGGTGGTCGTGGAGAGGAAGGCCGTAGTCTTCCTCTCTTAGCTGTTGGTTGACTTTTTCCTATCTTTTTTGCAAGCATCCGCAAACTGGGCACATACAGAATGTTTGTGGTTATTTGAAACATAATCTAGTTTAAGCAAGTTTCAATCGTCTTTTGGCTGTGGTCCCTAATTTAGCAATGTTTGATTAGCAAAGTCTTACATATACTCTGTTACAATGAATATAAACTAGGAGGCAAAACTGGCCAAGGGCCGCTTCTCAGGAACTGGCTGGACATAGGTCTGTGGACAGTGAGCAATTGCACTGTGAATTAATTGTTTTGTATATTCTAAATTTATTATTAATAGTGTCACTATTAGTATTTTCCCTGCTTTTTCTGTCCTGTTAAATTGTCTTCATGACAACACACAAATTTTACTTTTTTTTCTGTAATTTTTTCCCCCATCCACTCAGGGAGTGGGGGAGTGTAAGAGTAAGGGGTTGGGATTATAGCTACCAAGACGGGCAGACAATCCTCGTGGAACCAGCCAATAGATGTCCGTTGCCATCCGGGGAGATCTCGGGGGTCTTTAGTTTGAGGGTGTCTATTACAGTCTTTTCCAAGGCGTCGGGCGACTGGCCAAAAGGTGGGAAGATTTATGGACTATTGTATGTGGAGATCGTTGCTCCAAGAAGCAGGTGGAAACAGGACACTGCGCAAGTAGCCTGCGTAGGAGCAGTGCATCATGGCAAGCTCCAGGCACACCAACAGTCCTTGTGACCAGTTATGCAGCAAGTGGCCTGCGTAAGAGCAGCACACCATGACCAGTTCATTGTTCTCACACCTGTGGGAGCAGATCGGCCCTGGTTGGGATGGGCACCACCTGAGAACAGTCACTTGGCATTCTTCTCTTCCCTGGCCAGCGCCTTTAAACTGTAGTTCTTTAGGCCTCAGTCGAGGGTCATTGGGCAGAACAAAGGAGAGGCTTTTAGATGGACTCTTACACCACCCTGTGACCAACGAGCATCGCTGAGAAAGTCCATCAGCATGATGTTGTGACGTTGTAGCATCTTCAGGACTCGTCATTGGTAGCATATCCCGGAAAACAGGGACAGAAAAATTAGGGATAAGAGGGAAAGAGGAAAGGAAAAGGAAAGAAATAGACACAAAGATAATAAAGCAGAATAATCACAACAAAGTGATTGAAAAACAATTTTTCAAACAAATCACAAAACTTTCGAACAATCAAAATTAAAACAAATCAATAAAATAACTTTCAAACAATTTTAAAGCAAATGAATATTGATTATAATATGGGGTTTTTTATGATTAAAACAATTTTTTTAAAAAAACAACTAAAACAAGCCACAAAATTTAAAACAATTGTTCAAACCAAAAACTTAACATTACTAAAACTAATAATACCAATCATAACAAACAACAAACAATTCTAATTAGTTTGCTATTACAGGCCTAACTTTTACTGCTTGTGTAATTTGTCTGGTGTCAATAACTTTAGGGGTATCTTTAGCAAATGGGGTAATGATCAGATTATGTGCTTCCATTTTTGATGCCAGTTGTGTCAGCCGTTTCACCATTCTCCAATTCAGGATGTATAGAATGGCTGACAAAACAAAACCGATCAAAACCAAAATCAAAAGCACAACAATGGGATGACACGCTTTGTTTAGGATGCCGGTAGCAGTAGGTGATCACCCAAAAAGAGTATCCCACCACCTGGGTTCAACATCCCTTTTTACCCTTTCTAAAACCTGATGTATCTCTTTCACATCATGATGAACTGTTACCAGGGACTTCTGTCCATTTTTCTTGATCTTTTCTAAGATTCCAATTAAGTCCTGGTGAAGCAACAATTGTATAATTAAAGTGAGGTTCATCCCAATGGGAGCAGGCACTAACTGATGAATCAGTGTAAAATTGGATTGCAAAAGGTGATAAGACATAACTGGGATGGTATAGGGAAAGTCACACCCCATAATTGTGGTAAAATTACAAACACAAAAATTTGAATGATTTTTTTAAATCCACTGCTACATTTTCTATAAACACTAAATCACAAGCAGTTCTTAGGCATGCACACCCCTTGCTCATATACCCCAGTAGTGTTTCAGGAGTCTTCTTTGGATAACTTTCAAAGTTACAGACATTCTATTTTATGTCTAAGCAAATATCTTGAGCTCTGATTGCATTACTTTTACAGATAAACCCTTGTTGTTCCTAGACAATGTAAGTTTCCAAATTAATAGTTTGTTTCTTTTCACCAATTTGACAGGCCCATTCTCTATGCTCAAAAGGATAGAGAATAGCTCTGTCATGATTCAGCCCTAATGCAATGAGAGGGAATATTGAATGTATGAAGCATTACATATGGTCAGTGCAAAGGCTGTGGCTGTGCTTATGCTGGGGTAGTAGTTTCACCAGGATTGGAATTCTTTTTCAAAATCATGGGCATTATCCCAAATTATTCTCCGAATTTCAGTAGGAAAATTGCCTTTCTCTACTTCTCATATAATTGAGGCAGCAGCTGACTGCATCCACAATTGAGCCTGGATACAGCAGAGAGCTAAAGAAATGTTAGCCAATTTATTCATTGATACTTATAAATCAATACTATTCAAAATTCCCAATCTTGTTCCCACAACACCGGTTATGTCTCTTGTTTGTTTCTTGGAAGGATCGTCCTGGTCTTGCAGCCAGGAAAAGGTAAACAAGCCAGCTGAATTACTGAGACATTGTTTGGCATTGGCAATTTGACTTGTTTAAAAGACCATGCCAAATTAAACAATATTTGCTGTTGGCCAGTTTACTGAATTACCCAAGGTCCAATTTCAAAAATTTTCAGGCTCAGTATAACCGGTGGTTGGGTAGCAAGTGTTACAACCTTAACATCAAGTTCCCCTCAGTATTTTACCACACATAATTTCATAGGAAAATTGTACAACAGTTCAATTTTGATTTTGAATCTTCACAAAATATACAGGTTCAATGAGGGATTCAGCAGTTAATCTTCATATTCCATGGTATTATTCTGTGAAAAGTAAACACAACAGAATCTGCCACAAAGAGGCAGGAGGTTAAAATGATGGAACTATTCAGCATATAACGCAGACTGGAATTCTGTTAACTTCCCAATCATTTTGCTGCCAAAAAGGGAGCCACTCTGTACCTCCTTTAAACACAGGATAAGAGTCAGTGTAGTTGCAGACAAAGGAGGCACTCCACGCTTCAAGGTGGAAGACACTCCAAATAACCATCAGCGCCCCAACCCGAGAGCCGCCCCTTCCCCCAGCAATAATTTGTTCAGCAGAAACAACATTAGTAAACAAAGAATTAGTGAACAAAGATTGTTTGGGGGAGAAAGCAGAGGCTACTTTAATTACTGAGGCGGGTTTGTCATAGCTGTTACCCAAGCTCTCAGTTTCTGTTATTGCCAGATTTTTTACAGTTTCTTTTGTTACTGAGAATTTCTGGGCCGCCACCCCATCGGGGGGGCAGTTCCAGTAGTGTCTGTCTTCAAAAATTTCACTTGCTGAGAAAGTTTTTGAATTTTCTCTGAGGCAATTTGCAAGTTAGGGCTTTCCAAATGGGAGATTATTTTTTGTTGGGTATCCCCCACTACTTGTATTTCATCTCCTCCCACAAGGGTATCATCAATATATTGATAAACAGCCACATTGTCAGGTTTGGGTTTTTGGATTGACCATATAGGGAAGTTTCGCAAGTCCTGTATAACCGGTTTGAGCCCTTCATTGGCACCAGAAGGAGGAGGGTATTGTTTTACATTTACAGGTAATTGCATAGGTGATTTATAGCCAGCAGTGAATTTTATTTCACATATAATTTGCAAGCAGGCAGCTTTGTGAATGTTTTCTAGGAGGTGGTCAGGGGTACCAACTAAAGCTACAAGGTCTCCCCTTTCCAAAGGGTTAAGCCCCCCTGCCCAAAAAACAGCGTGCTGAGTTAGGGACCATAAGTTACTTTTGACTTCTGTTGTTAAGAAAGTCCCATGTCCCCAGTACCCACTAGCTGCTTCTTCTGATAATTTAGTAGCAGTGTACAGGATTTTTGTAGTGGTTATTTGTGGGTTAAAATTCTCATCATTGATAAAATTGTATTCTGTTTTAATCAAAGGTCTCAAGCTAGGGCAGCAATATTCTTCATTATTTTTCATCAGAGTTACTTCTTTTTGAGGATATATTTGATTAGTTTCATTCTCTTCTATTTCTTTTGGCAAATCAGTGTGTTTTAAAGTGTTGATGTGTTTTTGTCTTAGGGCAGCTTTTAAAGAATGATTCTCATCTCTTAAAGAATGAATCTCATCTCTCAAAGCATGATTGTCATTCCTTTCTTCATCTAATTGTTTTTGCAGAATTTCCACTAAATTTTGTAGGGAGTCAATAATTGGTCTTTCTTCACTTCTTCGCGTAAAGTGAGTTTCTATAGCTGCCGTAAGACAGGCGCCCAAAACTGAGCAGAGAATGGTCTTATTTTTGCCCAGTTTGAATTTTGTTTCATGTTGCAAAGAATGTATCCTATCAATCACATTTTCTAAATTAAACCAGTTACTGTATGCCCAGTCTTCTCTCCCTTGGGAGGGTCTGGCATTATACTTAGCTAGCAAAGCATAAAAAACATCTTTATCCTTTTCAGACATTTTTACGAAGGGACTAAAACCACTCTCAGGGAGGCACGCTTAAAGTTACACAAAAAGCACAGCTAAAACTGTGTTTCCCTTCTCTTCCCTGGAGCGGGTGAAGAGACTACACTACTTGGGAGGTACTACCTTAGTTACAAAACAGCTTCTCTCTTCGAGATCCCAAGTAGTCAACAACAAAACAACAAACACCCAGCCTTTCGCTGAGGACAATCCCCTTTCTTCCCTGCCTGGGTTTGGGGATCAAAAACTGCCTGGGAGGTTCTCTCCTCAACTAAAACAAGCAGCTCAACAACACATACACTACAAAAAACACAAGTCCCATCTTTTGCACAGTTGAGATCCTTTACAAAAAATTCTCCGATAACTGAAATGGAGTTGATTCTCCACCTGGGTCTGTGTGCAGATTGTGGGAAGAACCCAATACCACCTCCCTTGCCTTCCAACACTGTTCAGTCCTTACGGTACTGTCAGGCTGGGTGCGGCTGAAATGGCACAGGTCTTCCCCTGGTACAAAGTGCACAGAAAACCCCCAACTCCTCCAGTATCAGGGAATCCTGTCCGTGATGCCAATTTAATATCAGGACTCCGCACGTGGTGTGGACCCTGACAGGGAGTGAGCTGAGGTCTGTGTCATGTTTTGCTGCCTGCCAGACTAAACCTTGACATTATGTTAGCAGGTTGCGAAGGTTGCAGATTTCATGTGTTTTGTTGCAGGCCTGTTAATACCTGGATAATAAGTAAATCTGTGCATTCCTATTTGGTGAATTAATCTTACTTAATTGCACTGAGATTTGTGAGATTCATGTATGTAGGTTTTAACAGGTAATGGAAACAGCTTTTAGTAATAAAATGAATCTATGAAGAATGATTCTACGCAGCACTTTAGCATGGGATATTTCTTTTGTCTGATTCTTATGTGCTGTTTCTCATACATGTAGCTGGTTTTCCTCTTGTGTTGTTTTCTTTCATCTAGGTGGTTGACCATGTGATTAGTTTTGTTTAATGACCTGAGTTTAGAATTTTAATGATGAACTAGTATTTCAGTAAGTTACAGTTGATGCTAGTTTCAACCTTTGTTTTCTTTGACCACTTCCTATATTCATTTTAATAACGATCTTAACTCTGATTTGAGGTCCTCAAGCACTATTTATGTTACAATATTTTCTTGCAGTAATTATGTTTCTAAGCAGTCCTGTATACATTGGATTGTTGAGTATCTAGACTCATAAATAAAAAGCAAGTAAATTGGCTTTGAGTGTAATTAATTGAAATTTATAGCTTCATGTATTTCTTAAGTATATAAATGCTGTTTGATTTCTCAGATATTTCCTCCTGCATTGAGTATGTGCTCACACATTGTGGTAATTTGGGATCTTAATTTAAAAGACACAGTTTAATACCCGAGGATAAAAATTGAAAGCAAATTCATACCAGTGGTCGATCTGGTTAGCTGAAGTTTATTAAAAAGTAGATGAAAAGTTGAGGAGGCATCAACAGCAAAAATGAGGCTGTCACCAGAGCTCTATTTTACTAGTCCAACTGCAGAAAACAAAGATCATGTGCTCTTTTGTCCTCCTTTTCAAATATGCAAAAACTAAGATGAAAATTTAAGTCAATTTTAGGGAAAAAAGTCTCTCATAAGTCAGTTTTTTTTGCTTTTCCTTAGCATGGATCCCATTGCATATGCACAGTTGAAGAGGCAAGCTGGGAACCAGGATTTTAAAAATGGAAATTACTCTTTGGCCATCAAAAACTATGATGAAGCTCTGCAGACGCTTGGTTATTTAATGCAATGGGTCCCGTAAGTATTCTTGAATTATGAGATGTAAACCATAAGACAAACCTGAAATATGTAAATATGTACAGTTGCACAGTTAATTCAAAACTCTGTTTTTTGACCTAACACTTGATTTTCTTGTATCTTTTTTCACACTATTTAGTGTACCAGTTTTATAGTTATTCTGTTCTTTACATATATATGAGAGATTAATTAGTGACTTAAATCTGAATGTTCTTCATAAACATAAATTATGAATTAGTGCCATTAAAGCTCAAATTAATTTTCCATAAACTACTGGTTTCTGTTAAATTACTTCTGTTTCTTAGCTGACATGTGGATTACTCCTGTGATTTTGCCATGTCTTGTCCGCTTGTTACATGAATCATCTGATAATCTACAAAATGATTCATGCAAGTTACTTTGTTTTTGTTACTTGGTCATTTTCAGTATTCTGAGACTTGTTAAAAATAATTTTTCAGCAGAAGATTCCTTAGGGTATTTTTTTCCAGATGTTAAATGCTTTTCATCAGTTAACATAAGCTGGTAATGTTATTAATTATTAAATATAGAGTATTATGTTAACTATTAAATATTAATTACTATTGTATGTTAACACTGCTGTCAATCTAATTTAACACCAGCCACTCATATGTTTTAAATGTGGATTTTTCTGTTGTCTTCACCAAATAGTAATACACTAAAATGCATTGAGGGTTTTTTTTGGTGATCAAAATGCGTTTCCATCCCACAGCTTCCATTAATTTTTTTATTTTCCCCCATTCCTGGCTGTTGGCTTTCACTGAGACATATGTAGGTGTATTGAGGTGGTCTGAACTTTTGCCAAATCCTCATACTTTATTATTCCAGTGGCTTGGCTTTCTGCTTCAGAAGGAACTAGATTATCACTACAGGTATCACTATGGTATCATTAGGATATCTCTAAGACATTTCATAGCCAATATTCAAATATTTATTATCTTTATTAACTACTACTGTTTTTTACTTCTAAGTTCGTCAGGTGGGAGATACATGTAGTTTTTTAGTTTATGCATATCACTAACTATAAAGTATGATCCTTTTTCAAGTGAATAAACAGTAATGCTAAAACCATATCTTTAGGTGTTCCCGGGACATAGCTGTGTTGTTGTGCAACAAATCAACTGCCTTGTACTGCCTGGGCAAATGGAAGGATTCAATGGTTTTAGCCCACCAAAGCTTACAGTGGGATCCGGAGTATGTTAAGGTATTCAGATGCGTAAGCTGGCAGTTTTTGCATGCCTTCCTTGGGTTTTTTTTGTGTTTTTTTTTTTTTTTCTTGTTTTGTTTTTTTGGTTGGTTTTGTTGTTTTTTTTTTTCTTAAATTTAATAATGGTGTCATTATCTTCATTTTATTATGTTTTTGCTTTGGGCCATGATGAGTAAATATACTATAAAATTCCAGAATCAGTGTTTGATTCTATACATAAGCATCAGATTCACAGCTGTAATAGTATTTTTCATGAAATGAAGCAGCTCCCTTTTGCACCAGGTGATGCTGGTTCTCTCTGGGTCCCAGTGTGAGAGTTAGCAATGCTTTCAAGAAATGTAACTATCAATATCCTAAACAAGGGTTACATGTTAATAAGTCTCCGGTTCCTGGGAGTGGTACTTGGTGATCAAGGTCATATTGTATTTCCAGTGGACAGAACAATACACTACACTTGGCTTGTGATTAAATACGTGTTGATTAAGTACATCTTGACTCAGATAGCAATCTGTTCGAAATAAGTAAGAGTTGTATGGTATTTATGATGTGGAGTCATACACTTGCATTGGCTTTTATATGCAATAAACAGTCATCTGGTCTAACCACTTAAGACTCCCAGAGCCTTTAGTAGAATGTTTTTTATTTAGATACAGTACAATTGCATTGGAATGCCCATTTAACTTGTGCTGTGTTACAACACGTGTCTTGGGTTGCAGTGCAGGATGTGACCAGAAATGTGTATTCTATCACCATCTGTTGAGGCCGTGTGGGGCAGTGACCCTTATCTCCGTGGCACATATTATCTGGCAATGTGCCATCTTTAAAACCAGGTGGGGCAATCACTTTATTTTTTCCACAACCCATCCTCCCTCCAGGAATATATCATCTGCTGCTGGGCCGTTAAGTCCCCCTGTATGACTGATAAAATTACATCATCCATTGGGAGATGCTCCAGCCAGGGGGAGGAGCCAAGCCTTTCCTACCTAGATAAAAACTGAGATTTTTGAACAGCAAGGTATCTTCTTTCCACTGGATTCCAGAGGAAAGCTGGACATTTCCACATCATCCCAGGACCTTCAGAGAAGAACTGCAGCCTTCTACAGGACCACTGCTTCAACTGAACCACATCTGCCACTGCAGGAGGACTGTAGCCACCATTTAATTGGACTGCTACCAACACCCTGACTGATGAGGTGTCAGGTTGTATTCTGACTCTGTCAGTGTTTTGGGATTGTTCTTTGTAATACTGTACTTCTATTTTAATTTTCCTAGTAAAGCACTGTTATTCCTAATTCCTGTATCTTTGCCTGAGAGTCCCTTAATTTCAAAATTATAATAATAATTTGGAGGGAGGGGGTTTACATTCTCCCTTTCAAAGAGAAGCTTATGCCTTTGTTGGGAGACACCTGTCATTCAAACCAGGACACATTTTGGCACCCAACGTGGGGCTTGAGGGCACCAAGAGATAAAAGGAATAACAGTTCTTGACTAAACTAATTTCTGTGTGCTGGACATCATTTTGTGGGGGAACATGGCAGTGGAGGTATTTGGGAAAGAAGATCATCCAGATTTTGCTGGGAGCCAGCTTTGCCATTAAAAAGAGCAAAGTCAAAGGACCTGCCCGAGAGATCCAGTTCCTGGGAGTGAAGTGGCAAGATGGACGGCGCCAGATCCCCACTGAGGTCATCAATAAGATCACTGCAATGTCTCCACCAACAAGCAAGAAGGAAACACAAGCTTTCCTAGGTGCCATAGCCTTATGGAGAATGCACATTCCTGAGTACAGCCAGATTGTGAGCCCTCTCTACCTGATTACCCGCAAGAAGAGCAATTTCCACTGCGGCCCTGAATAACAGCAAGCCTTTGCCCAGATCAAACAGGACGTCGCTCATGCAGTAGCCCTTGGCCCAGTCAGGACGGGACCAGAGGTAAAGAATATGTTCTACTCTGCACCTAGGAACCATGGTCTGTCCTGGAGCCTTTGGTGGAAGGTGCCTGGTGAAACTCAAGGCCGACCTCTGGGGTTCTGGAGCCGAAATTACAGAGGGTCTGAAGCCAGTTACGCTCCCACAGAGAAGGAAATCTTGGCTGCCTATGAAGGAGTTCAAGCTGCCTCAGAGTGATTGGCAAAGAAACACAATTTCTTCTGGCAGCCCAACTGCCAGTGCTGGGGTGGATGTTTAAAGGAAAGGTTCCCTCTACCCACCATGCCACCAATGCTGCATAGAGCAAGTGGATTGCTCTCATCATGCAGCACGCCCATATTGGCAACCCAAATCGTCCTGGGATTTTGGAGATAATTACAAACCGGCCAGAAGGTGAAGATTTTGGTCTCCCTGATGAAGAGGAGCAGGAACAAGTTACCTGGGCCGAAGAAGCCCCATCACACAACCAACTGCCAGCAGATGAAACACGCTATGTTCTTTTCATTGACGGTTTCTGCCGCGTCATGGGGATGAACTGGAAGTGGAAAGCAGCCGTATGAAGCCCCACACGACAGGTTGCACAAGCTACTGAAGGAGAAGGTGGATCAAGTCAACTTGCTGAACTCAAAGCTGTTCAGCTGGCCTTGGACATTGCTGAGAGAGAGAAATAGACAAAGCTTTACCTTTACACTGACTCAGGGATGGTAGCCAATGCTCTGTGGGGTTGGCTGGAAAGGTGGAAAAAGGCTACCTGGCAATGTAGAAGAAAAGCAGTCTGGGCTGCTGATGAGTGGAAAGACATTGCCACTCGAGTAGATCAGCTACCCATGGAAGTCCTTCATGTGGATGCCCATGTCCCCAAGAGTCGGGCTAATGAGGAACACCAACAAAACAAGCTGGTAGATCAGGCTGCGCAGATAGAGATGTCAAAGATAGACTTAGATTGGCAACACAAGGGAGAATTGTTCCTAGCTCGATGGGCCCATGATGCCTCAGGTCATCAGGGCAGAGATGCCACCTATAAGTGGGCACGAGACCGAGGTGTGGATCTAACCGTGGACAGTATTTCTCAGGTTATCTATAACTCTGAGACGTGTGCAGACATCAAGCAAGCCAAGCGGGTGAAGCCCCTCTGGTATGGTGGGCGGTTGTCCAAATATAAGTACGGGGAGGCCTGGCAGATTGACTATATCACACTGCCTCAGACCCGCCAAGGCAAGCGCTACGTGGTGACCATGGTGGAAGCCACCACTGGGTGGTTGGAGACCTACCCTGTGCCTCATGCCACTGCTCAAAACACCATCCTGGGCTTGGAAAAGCAAGTCCTTTGGAGGCATGGTACCCCTGAAAGAATTGAGTCAGACCACGGGATCCATTTCTAGAATTGTCTTATCAACACCTGAGCCAGAGAACATGGCAATGAATGGATATATCATATCCCTTTCCATGCACCAGCTGCCGGAAAAGTTGAATGGTGTAACGGCCTATTCAAGACTATCCTGAAGGCACTTGGTGAGGGAACCTTCAAGAATTGGGAAACAAATTTGGCAAAGGCCACCTGAATGGTCAACACCTGAGAGTCCATCAATCAAGCCGGTCCTGCCCAATCTGAACCCTTCCACACAGTGGATGGAGACAAAGTCCCTGTGGTACATATGAAAGGTATTTTAGGAAAGACCATTTGGATTAGTCCCACCTCGGGCAGGGACAAACCCATCCGTGGCATTGTCTTTGCTCAAGGACCTGGTTACACTTGGTGGTTAATGCAGAAAGTGGGGAAACCCATTGTGTACAGCAGGGAAATCTAGTCTTAAGTGAGTACTGTGTGTAAGATTTCATTATGCAGATGGTAATAGAATAAGATGTGGATAATGTCTTGGGTTGCAGTGCAGGATGTGACCAGAAATGTGTATTCTATCACCATCTGTTGAGGCCGTGTGGGGCAGTGACCCTTATCTCCGTGGCACATATTATCTGGCAATGTGCCATCTTTAAAACCAGGTGGGGCAATCACTTTATTTTTTCCACAACCCATCCTCCCTCCAGGAATATATCATCTGCTGCTGGGCCGTTAAGTCCCCCTGTATGACTGATAAAATTACATCATCCATTGGGAGATGCTCCAGCCAGGGGGAGGAGCCAAGCCTTTCCTACCTAGATAAAAACTGAGATTTTTGAACAGCAAGGTATCTTCTTTCCACTGGATTCCAGAGGAAAGCTGGACATTTCCACATCATCCCAGGACCTTCAGAGAAGAACTGCAGCCTTCTACAGGACCACTGCTTCAACTGAACCACATCTGCCACTGCAGGAGGACTGTAGCCACCATTTAATTGGACTGCTACCAACACCCTGACTGACGAGGTGTCAGGTTGTATTCTGACTCTGTCAGTGTTTTGGGATTGTTCTTTGTAATACTGTACTTCTATTTTAATTTTCCTAGTAAAGCACTGTTATTCCTAATTCCTGTATCTTTGCCTGAGAGCCCCTTAATTTCAAAATTATAATAATTTGGAGGGAGGGGGTTTACATTCTCCCTTTCAAAGAGAAGCTTCTGCCTTTGTTGGGAGACACCTGTCATTCAAACCAGGACAACATGCCAGTTATCTACTTTGAACAAATTAACTCCATTGTGATTCTGAGCTGGTAAAATCTAATTCTGGGTGAATATAAACATGTTCAGGTGCTGAAGAATATATGGATTATGGGAAATACTGCAAAATGCAGTGATGTGGAAACATAAATATATATTCTGGACCTTGTGACGAAAACCTCACAGTCTTATCCAGAGGAGGTTAACGTAGAGCTGCTGAAAGTGTGTCTTTCATCCTGTATTTATTTCCTAAGCTTTGAATATCAGGATTTCACTTTTAGTATCTGTGATAATATCAGTAACATATTGTGAATTTCAAGGGATTAGAATAGAACAGTTTATTTCACTTTTTTTTAAAATCTGTGTATAAGAAATAGTACTACATGTAATATTTATAATATAATGAGAGAATTTACAAAAAAAATACTTTTTTTTGGTAGTAAATATCTCTGAATATTTTCCTAACATCTTTTTCTCTTTTTTTTCAGGCTTATTATAGAGCTGGCCACTCATTCATCATGTTATCAAAGTCTTATGAGGCAGTTTCTATGTTCCATAGAGGTCTGGTTCTACTTAATTCTTCTGCACATCGATCTCAAATTGCTGAGTTTATTGCAGGAATCTTCATAAGTGTTAATGGTAAACTCAAATTAAGACCTTAATTTTTCTAAGAGCTTTTCAGTAGTGATGATGGCACTTAGTATCATATCCTTTGTCAGACAATTCCTTTGTTCCTTTAGTGCCTCAGGCCTGTTTGAGGATTATGAATATATTAAGAATGTGGTGAACTTGGTCCAGTTTGTATACAGCAGATGCCAACAATCTCAAAATACTGAAGGGAAGTGAGTTGTCTCACAGGAGCAAGTCAATTATGGAATAGTTAGAAAAGCTCAAAATTTAATTTTAAGATTGGAGATTGGGAGCTCTAGATCCCAGAGGCTTTAAATGGGTTTTGTCCAGACCACCCTGCTTTTCTTTCAGCCAGGTAGATTTGAAAATAATTAGAAGATAGACTGTTTAAACTTTTTTACAGTGAAGTGTGGAGGACTTTCCCTCAGCTAGTAATGAACAGCAGTGAAAAGAGGAAATGTGGTCTTTCTGTGGCATTGTGTGGGTTTTTCTTCAGCAACACCCATTGTCTGTCTTCCTGCCCTCTCTCCTTCTCTATTTGCTTTTTAGTCTATTTAACCTGCTTTGTATGATGGGCCTACAGGCAAGCCAGAAGATTTCAGTTTGTGCCTCTGCTGCCTTTTGTTGAGTCTGTAGCCCCATGTTAAGGTCTTTGATTAGCTGTTGCAGAGTCAATAGCTGGTTGACCCATAAGTGGAAGGAAGAATTGCCGTGAGGTTCACAGTGCCTTGGGGCGTTGAGGTATTTCTTGAGAGCAGGGATTAGATTTTCCCCTTCTTTAATGAAGTTTGGCCACTGATAAACAGGGTATCAGTTGGGTGACCGGTGTTTCTAAAGCCCCCACTGGGCAATTCCCTGGGTATTAACCAGTGCTAAAATTATTGCTATGCAATGAAGTAATTTAGTTTGACACTCCAACCTTTGAAAAAGTGCTGTGTATACCAAATAGTTTTTTCTATTGCTTATTCTTGCAGATGAACTAATCTTGCCACCAAATTTCCACCTTGTGTATGATTATATTTTCAGTGCGCGTTTTGATGCACTGATTTGGCAAGCAGTGATAGAAAGGCTGGCCCAGAAAGGGAAGTGGCGGGTAAGTGTGTCATGTGTCATCGCGTCACTGTGTCACCTCCCACTGCAGGTTGGGCACTCGCGTCTTACCACTTCAGCATAAGCTCGTTTTACTTTTAAAAGCCAAAACTGTGAATGTATATTTCTGCCTAGTTCAAATGTCTTGATTTTTAAGACCTGTGAAAATGCTTTTAGTGATAAATAATTTCTGAAACTCATTTTTGAAAGGGATATGATGGACTTGTAATCCTGCTTGTCTCTTGCTGCTGTCTGTTGGCTCTCTTACAGTACCACCTAGAGTCACAATATAATTATATTCAAATTAGAAGGGAAAAATACAAATTTATTTGGGGTCCCTTTAACTTTTCCTTCTGTATGACAAGCTGGATATCTGAAACTGTCTGTGAAAGACCTATAGTAAAGGAGCATCTCAGTGGAAGTATATGGTTGTTGAACAAAACGATATAAATTAGAAAAACCAGAAGGTGGATGATCTGAAATTATTTTAGTTTTCTCTCAAGTAACTGAGGAAAAAATTGATCATTGTCACAGTTACACCTATATGGAGTGTTGGTGGTGAGGTGCTGGCAGTTGGGACAGCGGAACACCTGTGAGGAGTGACCAGAGCTGTGTCATTTCCAGCTGGCTCCGACAGCCCTATTCTGGGGCGTGGCTCAACCAAGGTGGTGGTGCCTCAGAGAAAGTGTCCTTTAAAAAGGGCCAAACCTTGCCTAGAAGAATGATGGGGAAAGAGTGAGAGAAACAGCCCAGGGGGGCAGCCTGTCGCAGGCAAAATAGAAGCTTCAGTTGAGGTTTATCAGGGAAACCCTCCTGTTGAGTTGTAAGGTTCAGACAAGACCCAGTTGCTTCCTAAACTCCTCAAAGAGGTGCCTGGATGTGGTTGGATCCAATCCTACTTGTGGACATGGTTTATGTTTAAAGGATAATATACGTGTAATTGAGCCTTTATATGACTTTGTCCCACAGGATTAAGGATGGCAAACCAAATATATCTATATGAAGAAAATAACATATTTAAATTTATTATAATCAGACTAAAATACGTTATCGGAATTATTTACTACATGGTACAGATAGTTATAATAGTTAGTAAATATTATATAATAATATATGCGCTATATAATAGTGTATTGTTTATTGAAGTAATATTGAAACATTGGTATTTGTAGTGGTTTTGGTTTGCCAATTTGAAATTTCCCTGCTGTGAGATAGGATCAGGAGGAAGGCAAAACAGGCTCAACTTTAAATGGTACGAAGAAGAACTTTATAACTAGAAACTATAAGAAAAAAAACCTCAGAATAAAACTTTTAGAACACTCCTCCTCCCCTGACACACTTCCTTTTCTTTCATACTGACAACGTACAGAAAACCAATCAGTCAGTTGACCATCTTTTTTGAAAAAAGTCTTTCACCAATTCACTTGGGAGAGGAGACTTCTCTCTTAAATCTATGGAGATTTCTACACAAGAAAACAGTTTTCTTGTGGCCTCAATGTCACAGTGATCAGCCACGTGGGAGAATGGAAATCTGATCACCATGTAAAAATCCCTTCCTTGACTAAGAGTTTTCTCACAGTCATTATTGAGGACCACATCAACTTATGGAGCACACTGTAAGGATTATTTATAGTTCAAACAAAAAGCTCTCTTCATCTTTGAAAACAGAGGTCTTTCTTCTTTCTTCTTTCTTCTTTCTTCTTTCTTCTTTCTTCTTTCTTCTTTCTTCTTTCTTCTTTCTTCTTTCTTCTTTCTTCTTTCTTCTTTCTTCTTTCTTCTTTCTTCTTTCTTCTTTCTTCTTTCTTCTTTCTTCTTTCTTCTTTCTTCTTTCTTCTTTCTTCTTTCTTCTTTCTTCTTTCTTCTTTCTTCTTTCGTCTTCCTCCTCCCCTTCCCTGGGGAGCAGCAGGGGTCTTCATCTCCTGTTTATTCAAACTCATGTGATCACAGCCATTTTAATATCTACTCTAACACCAATGCCTCTGCTCCTATTTACAGTTAGAATATTCAATCCACCCCATAATTTCTTTATGTGTTACAGGGAAACAAGAGTCTCTTCTCCTTAGCATAAAAAAGAGGAATTTCAGTCCATGACTCTCCTCCTTCCCTCATCTGGGACTTGACTCTTCCTTTTGTCTGACCTCAGTGTTTTCATGCTGTTTCTGTGCATATCATCATCCTGGTTCTTTTCTTTCACTCAGGAAAGAGGGCAAAGTGTTTGCAGCAGAACATCCTGCAATCTATTCCTGCGATCTCTTCCAGGCAGCTGGCCAGAGCTATTAACGATAGAGTCTTTCAAGGCTGGGCTGGGGCAGGGCTAGGATTGTAAGGGCCCAGCCAGAAAGCGCTGATGAGTTTTCTGGCATTTGCTACATTCAATTCCAGCCGTGGCTGATGGTTTTCCCTCCCCGCTGCTCAGCAGGCAGAGGGTGGGGGGAGGGCTTGCCAGAATGGGGCTCAGTTGTCTCTCCCACAGGCTGCTCCAGGCCCGTGGCAGGGCAGGATTGTAGTGCTGGCTAGATATTCTGCTGAACCATGGGCTCTCTGCCTGTGCTGTGTGTGGGGGAAACCAAGATTTTAGCAACTGAGCAGGCCTGCCCTCCCCCTGGATATTGGGGTCCTTGGTTGAAAATGGGACTCGGCAGACCTCTACCTGAGCCTTGCGTCAGAGCCTGCCTGCCTCTGCCTGGCCTGGCCCAGGCTGCGCAAAGGGAGCTTGGGCCAGTATTACCTTCTCAGAAGCTGAAAATGAAAGAGACCTTCCTGGCCTTTTTTGTCTTTACATGAGTGTTTCACAAAGAGGCATAAACTTTCTTGTTGGTGTGCAAATATGTCCATATTAAAAATCCGATCCTAATTGGTCCTTATCAGGTCCAAAGGAGACTGCCCAGGTCCCAGAAGGTAAAAATTTCAGAAAATCTTTACAAACCACAACAGTATTAAAGATAGCAAAATAGTTAAGTAGAGATTGATGTTACTTACCTGTGCATGTGGCCATGAGCAAACCTCTAGTTCAGCCTCCAGGAGTAACCTGGAGGGGAATCTCCACTCAAGGGAGGAATCTGCACACATGCAGGAAGGGGTATGTTAGAAGGTCCTGTTTTTAAAAAGTATGGCTGTGCTTTTATAGTAAAAAGTGACTGTCAGTCATATGTTTGTAGGCTGGCTATGTCAGCTTAGCAGCTTTAGATAAGTTATCAGTGGTATCACCTGTTGATTCCTTTATCAGGCGCTTTGCTGCCTTGTCACTGGTACCAGTTTCTGTCAGGGAACATTCTTTTTGACATCCTCAGAATGTGTAACTTTGGGATTGTTGAGTCAGGCTGGTCTCAGCATTCTTCAATATCATAATCAGTGTGACCCTCCTTTCTCTATCCATCACTGATACCCTTTGCAAATAAGGTGAAGTTCAAACTGTTTTACCACCACTTAGCGTAGAGTATCCTGCTACACTCTGCTTAGGCAGAGCAGCTTCTGGAGAGACCATGAAGGGGTAGGCTTCTGACAGTAACCACAGCCTGTTGAGGACTCACACTGGAGCTGTGGACTCACTGGAGCCCCACATTCCCCATCCAAGCCTCTACTTTGGGCAGAGATATCTTTCACTAGATCAGATTGCTTAAAGACCAGCACAACCTGACCTTCAACACTCTTAAGGATGGGGCAGACATCCCCTTAAGAGCTTCGCTGGGCTGCCTTTTCCAGTGCCTCACCACCTGTATCATAAAATTTTTTTCCATATGTCCAATGAGAACATAGTCTCAGGTTAAAACTGTTGCCTCTTGTCCTGTCAGAAAGACCTTGTTAAAAAGTCTTTTTTCTAAGCCCTCTTTTCTCAGCCTTTCATCATGGAAGAATTGCTCCATCCTGCTTACAATTTTTGTGGCCCTCCTCTGGCCCCATTCTAACAGGGCCATGTCTTTTCTGTACTGGGAATCCCAGAGCTCAATGTAATGTTCAGGGTTGGTCTCAGCAGAGCAGAGAGGTAGAGTTACCTCCCTTGACCTGATGACCATGCTACTTTTCATGCAGCTCAGGATACTGTTTGTTTTCTCAGCTGCAAGCACACATTGCTGACTTTTGTCCTGTTTTTCATTCACCATTAAACCACACACCCTTCTTCCTCAGTCTGTATTGATACTTCACCCTCATCCAGGCGAAGGACCATGCACTTTGCCTTGCTGACCTTCCTGGGGTTCCAGTGGGCCTGCTCCTCAAGACCGTCAGAGTCCCTCTGGATGTCATCCCTTCCCTTGAGCATTATCAACTGCATCACTGAGCTTGGCGCCATCTGCAAACTTCCTGAGTGATTGAGGGCACCCCGCAATCACACTGGTAATGTTATTGATGAAGAGAGTGAATGTACTGGTCACAGTAGAGGCACTTGAGGGACACCACTCACTACTGGTTTCCAGTTGGACACTAATCCATTGACTACAGCTTTGGATGCAGCCTTTCTGCTAATTCCTTATCCATCCAACATCCAATCATTAAACTGATATTTCTTCAATTTAGAGCCAAACCTGTTGTGCGGCACTGTACCAAAGGCCTTAGAGAAGTCCAGGTAGATGGCATTCATAGTCCTTCCCTTGTCTTCTGGTGAAGCTAGGTGGATTTTCAAGGAGCAAGGCAAAGTTTTTTTGAGAAACTAATTAAATGGAAGAAAGCAGAAGAATGTACAGTATTCATTTCTTCCTTTCTGCTAACATCTGTTGATGTTAGCTGGGCAATCTTGTCCCCTATGTAAAGGTCCATTCCTAAAGCAAAGGGTTACTTCTAAGCACTAGAAGTATTCCAAGTATTAGAGAATCTTTTAGGGCCTAACCTTTTTAACATGGTTTTTATTTCTGAGGAAACTTTAATCACTTCTAACTTCCTACACTCCACTGCATATTACGTTAATTAAGGTGAAAATTAGAAACAGAGATTTAGTTGTGATATTACAAAAAGATCTGAAATACTGTTAGCTTGTGTTGGCTTTCTGACAAGACCTGCTGAGGCAATGAAAAACAAAGTTTTAAGTGTGCTTTTAAGAGCATTAATGTGTGGGGTATTTTTTCAGTCTTGTCTGTTGTTGTTGTCTGAGAAGCAAGAGTTGCCCCGTGATCTCAGAGTTTACCAGGTATCTCTGAAAAATCTCTTTGAGGTAAGTTCATGTTTTTTGTTTTTTCCTTGTACCTCTTTCTTTTCTTCCTGATAACTTTAGTAAGAGATTTTTCATCTTGAACCAAGAAAGATAAAATGAAAAATAATACATGGACGCTATGTAATTATACTTTATCATCTATTTGTTTGAAAATTTAACTTCATGTAATGTAAAATTTCTGAATGCAATTTAGTATTTCCAAGATATATTAGTATTACGAAGGTGTAGTTGGATGCTGTCTGTGAACCAGGAGCTGT
The DNA here is from genome assembly GCF_029582105.1 of Oenanthe melanoleuca. Lineage (NCBI taxonomy): Eukaryota > Metazoa > Chordata > Aves > Passeriformes > Muscicapidae > Oenanthe > Oenanthe melanoleuca. The sequence continues at coordinate 101,726,439 of NC_079335.1, read as the reverse complement.
TGGGAGTTCACCAGCGCTGTAGCTCAGGAGCAGCCAGTTTCCATAGCAGTGACATACCAGCTTTCTAAAGGCATCTTGAAATGTTTGTTAGAAATTGAGAAATTCCATTGGGCTTTACCCTATAGTCCTAGAATGATTCGGGTTGGAAGGGATGTTAAAGATTGTCTAGTTCCAGCCCCCTGCCATGGGCATGGACACCTTCCACTAGACCAAGTTGCTCAAAGCCCCATCCAACCTGTCTTTGAACACTGCCAGGAATGGGGCACCCAGAGCTTCTCTGGGCAACCTGTTCCAGTGCCTCACCACCCTCACAGTAAAGAATTTCTGTATTTCTTACAGTTTCTTTCCTGACAGGAACTTTAGAAGATGTTAACTGTAGGCTACACAGTACTTCTGCTTGGCATTAACTGGCTGGCAGCTTAAGGTTTGTTGGCATATGAATGTGAAACTCACAAGCTGAGAGCAAAATTAATCTGTTTACTGCAGAATTAAGGTAGTACTTACACACTTAATGTGAAAATCTTTGTTCAATCTTTGGCATGCAGCTTGGTTGCAGGCCTGTAATAAATCCGTTGGCCTGACAGTCCATTAGTTTCCTCAAGGTTTGCAGGCTTTGAAGAAACGGGATGCCTTTCCTGTTCTCAGATAGTGTGTACTTTCTCTCATGCTTCCCAGGAATTTTCTTCAGTGTCAGGCTTTGCTGTTTCTCACAAAGGTTTAAGTCATATTGGTGGAATATACTAGAATTTGCCATTTGGTTGTTACAGTCCTGGTGGTACTTTGATAGTGATAATTTCAAATTGGTGCTTTTTCCATAATTGTATTTCAGTTGGATGCCTGACAGAGTAAGGAAAAGTAATTCTGAGGCTAATGCAAGGGAAATAAATTTGGATCTCCTCCCAGTCTTGTTTTCAGAGCTAGCAGAAAAGTTAGTGAATGGATATATGAAGGCATGTCTTGGTTGGGTATCATTAGGCAGGTGTGCTGTGCCAATGCTAGCACAGTACCTCCACACTGGCAATGAAATGTGGCTACACAGCAGAAGACTCATGTAGAGTGTCTTAGCAAAGTGTCTTCCAGCAAAGCAAAATGCCTCATTGAGATGGGAAAAAATGGGCAGGCTTTACAAAATAATGTGGCCCATTTTTTTTTGTTGAATTGGTCCAACCAATCTTACCCCCTCTAGTGGGTTTGTTGTACACATGGAAGGCTGAAAGAATCAAGATGAAAAATCCCTAAGTACTGATTCTCCTTTGCAAAAATTAGAAAATGTGGCTTTCTGACAATTCGAACTTCCCCTGCTGCTGCTACATTCTCCCTGTAATCTGTTGTATTTTGATTTGATAATTGTGCTCAAAAAGTAATTCTTACCAGCCAAAATTTGGCATGAGGTATTAGGAAAAAAAAAAAAATTAAATGGTGGAAGCATGTGTGAACACTACTGTTTTAAAAGAAGACTGGCACAAATGGTGAAGTTCTGTCTGAGCACTGTTTCCGACCACTTCTTCATGTCCTGATCCTTCTGGCATATTGTCTCAATTTCCATCTGAGCTTCCTCTGCACACCTCCAGAGTATCCTATATTATAGGCTATACCCCTTGTAGACTGTGCTTCATGTTCATTAAGTTCTTGCTTAGAACATACTTTTAAACTTCAGCTGGCTTCTGCTCAGACTGTGTGCTTTCTTAGAACCCCAGAATCACCAAGGTTGGAAGAGACCTTCATGATCAACACTGCCATAATCACCCCTAGACCCCAAGTGCCACATCCAGATGTGTCTTGAATTCTTCCAGAGACGGTGACTCCACCATCTTGCTGGGCAACTTATTCCAGTGCTAACCACTCTTTCAGTCAAATTTTTTTCCTAATATCTGAACTGAACCTCTGCTGACATAAAGCCATCTCCTTCTTTTTCCTGGGAGATACTGAAAGAAACAAGCCCCCAACTGGCTACAGCCTCCTTTCAGAAGCTGTAAAGAGAAGTGAGGTCTCTCCTCAGCCTCCTTTTTTCCAGGCTAAACAATCCCAGTTCCTTCAGCATCTCTTCATCAGACTTGTGCTCCAGAACCTTTCACCAGCTCCATTGCCTTTTAATGGACATACTCCAGCACCACAATGTTTTTCCTGTAGTGAGTGGCCTGAACAGAACACAGGACTTGTGGTGTGGCCTCACCAGCGCCAAGTACCATAGTGTGGACCAGACCACACTATTCCTGACATCAGTTTGTTGGGAGTGAATCTACCAGAGGAGGCCACCAAGATAATTAGAGGAATGAAGCACCTCTGCTGTGAGGAAAGGCTAAGAGAATTGCAGTTGTTCAGCCTGGAAAAGAGAAGGCTTTGTGGTGACCTAACTGTGGCCTTCCAGTACCTGAAAGGAGCCCACAAGAAAGATGGTGAGAGACTTTTTAGAAGAACACATGGTGACAGGACAAGGGGGATGGATTCAGATTGAAAGACAGTAGGTTTAGATTAGATACCAGGAAGAAGTTCTTTACTCAGAGGGTGCTGAAGCACTAGAACAGGCTGCCCAGAGAAGTTGTGGGTGTCCTATCCCTGGAAGTGTTTGTGGTTGAATGTTCTGTGAAGCCTGGTGTAGTGAAAGGTGTCCCTGCCTGTGGCAGGTGATTGAAATTAGATTATATTTAAGGTCTCTTCCAACCCAAGCTATTCTGTGAAAGTCTATGAAATAAATAGTTCCATTTTACAGTGGCTATGTCTTGATTGTTGTAATGAGAATACAGAAAATACTGAAAAAGAAATGCTTTTCGTGTATGTACAAATAATGTGTTGTAATTGTTTTTTTTCTACCAGATTTCTGAGTTGTATGGTCATGGTGAGAAGCTGCAGGAAGTAGCAGAATTAGTGAAGTGGCTGATGTCCATTGGAGCGAAGGCTGAGTCCATCGGACTGTATCCATTGCATTCTGTTATCAGGCTGTGTATCAAAGCAAGTGAGTGACATCTGCGGCTAAAATGAAACAATGCTGGCTTTTATCAGAGGACTGACAGTTAGACCTTTTTTAAATTAAAATAAAAGCTAAGGTCAGATCATCTAGGCATAACATTGCAAAAGCCAATAAAGCACTCTTTCAGAAATGTTGTAAACACTCTCCTTGATCACCCATGCCTGATAGTAGTGGAAACCTTAAATAATTGTTCTTTTCTATGTTTTGAAGCAAAAGTGTGATTGATATGGGTCTTTTGTAACCTGAATATCTCAGCTTTAAAAAAGGTACAGTGTTTCTTTCTGCCATCTCACTGTGGAGCAAGAGTTTCATTGTGTTTAGTAGAGTCATGAGTCAACCTTAGAATTGCATCTTGACACTCCAAACAGGGAAAAAAACCTCAGAATCTGTTTCTTTAAGTGTGCTTTTTTATCATTTCAGCAAAGAACCATCTCTTCAAATGGTTACTGACTTGGAGGCCAGAACTGAAGGATAGGATCAACCAAAAAGACAGAGATGGACAGACCCTGCTGCATATTGTGGCCTCTTCCAGTGAATATGCCCAGAAACGCAGTAAATACTTTTTTTTTTTTTTTTGGTGTGTGTGTATGTGTGTGTGTTTTGTTTTCATATGGAAAAATCTATAATGGAAGAAAGTTTCAGACTCTGGTGTTAACTGTTTCATGCTAAGGAAGAAAATGAGAACGTGTCTGAATGTGTACTTGTAGTGTGGCAACTGATATTTAAATATTCCAAGAATTCCTTTTTTAATTTGTATGCCTGATGTGTGACCATTTTCTTTGTTCTTTGGTTTGTCTGGTTAGGATTTTCTCACAAGTATGCTGCAGTTTTTAGAATCGTAGAAGTTACCTTTTACATTTCGATGTGCCCTTAAAATAACATTATACCACCTGGGGGCCTGAAACAAAGAGTTTTAAATCTAACAGCAAAAAGCCATGAGGTGAACATTCCTAATAACAATTTTGAACAAAGAAACAAGAATTTTCAGTCATTTATATACACTATAGCATCCAACATTTTTGTATAGAAACTCCCAAAAGCCTGCCCAATTTATTGCATTATGGTGTTTGGTTCCTCTTAATTGCCACCAGAACATCTCATCTATCTTTTTTTTTAAATGAATAACCCAAGTTTTATCCAGTTAAACAGTGCTTTATTACATTTGCTGTCCTGGTTAAACAATTACTATTGACTGTGTTTTCTGGGATGTATAAAGCCTATGAAGTGGCTCCCTTACTACACCTGCAAGTTTTCTGTGGTTATAAGCCTTTGAATCTCTAACTCTCTCAAGATATCTTTCTTATTCTATGGCATTTAATTCATCTCTAGTTATAGGACAGCATTAAACAATCCCTTATTGAATTTTGCTCTTCAACTATTGATTAAGTTCTCTTAAGGGTATAGGTCCTTTGAGTTCCTTTCTGCAGGTTGGTGAGGTAATTTATCAGGGTTTTCTACTGACACAGATCTAAGCCAACACAGATCTAAGTTAAAACCAGCTAAAATAACAGTTGAACATTCCTTAACTAAGTAAACATAGTTCATTAAAATTTTTTAAAGGACCACAAAATTCCTGGCTAAGATATAACTTGCTGTCAGGCCTCTCCTGTTCTTTTAAATAGGTGAAAATTTAAGGCCTAGATAGCAGTGTGCCTTGTCAGAAGAGAAAAACTAAATTCTTTCCTTCACAGTTCATGTGGGATTTCATTTTATGTTACTCTGGCTTTTTGACTTGTGTTTTTTACTCTGCCCACGAGGTGGCAACAGGAAACAAACATAAATACCAAGGTAGCATCAGACTTTTGGATGCTTAAAGCTTATTTGGTAATATTTATGTGGTATTTATTACATAGAGAACACATATATTTTTAATATTTATTTATTTATGTTTATTTTATATAGTATATATAATATTTGAAAGTATGTATCTTTATATGTATCTATTAAAGTTTATTTCTTTATATATATATAATAAATATTATAAATTGTAAAATCACAGAATTATTGGAAAAAGCCTCTGAGATCTTTAAGCCTAATCTTTGATTTCTACCCTCTCAACTTATGCCACTGGAAGAATTTAGATTTCTTAAAGTTAAAATTATGCTAGAAATTGTGCTAGGTAATTAAAAATAAAAAGGAAAACAGAAATAACTTCTGAGCAACGTGAATTATTTTTTTCATATATTGCTTTAGGACAAACAGAAGATGTGATCATGCTCCTGAATTTTGGTGTTGATCCCACTGTTCCAGATGCACGGTCAAGATATGTTATAGATATCTTGAAAAAGAGCAAAAACTTTGATGCTGTAAAAGAAGTCAGCAAGCATATTGAAAAACACACTTCCTCTGGGAAACAGACAGGTACTACATGCAGCGTGTGCTTTTCCTGTTTTAAAATTATAACTGTTAGATACAAAATAATTTTATTTCAAATAAGTACTTGTGGGTATGTTTTATGTAAATTTCCATCTGAGCTGTCACTGTGATCTGCTAGTCAATAGTGAACATTTTGCCCTTGCTTGAAAGCAACTGCTGTCTAAGTGATGTTCAGATCAACCGTGGCATCAATCAAAGTTTTTAGTCTACAGCTCAGTTTTCATGTGTGTATTATTTATAAGTTTATTGGAAAACATTGGGTTTCATTGTTCTTGCATCTTGCAGCTTCTGACAAAGAAATTCCCACAGGTTTTTTTTCTTTACCATGGAGATCTCTGCTGTGGAGAAGGTTGTAGCAGTCATTCTCCATTAGAAGGTTAACACCAATATCTGTGGTAATAATGGCTTTGGTTGGCATTTTGGGTTGCACTGTCTTTTGTGGCCAGGGTTTTTTTTGTTTTTGTGGTTTTTTTGGCCATGCACAGCCCACAACAGTTTTCTAAACTTAGTGCAAATGAAAGGCTGGACAATAAGTCTCTGCTTTACAGGTAATCTGAGGTTAGTCCTTCTTTCTAAAAAGATGACCAACCTTGTCTCTCTCTTTGCCCAAGAGGTAAAGCTTCTGTTTCGTTTGGTCTTGCATGTATCTGAATTCCTTAAAGCATTTAGGAAATCCAAGCCAAATTTTTCTGTGTTTGTTTAAGAATATTTATTGGGACATTGTTTAAAATCTGTTATTTCCCATTACATAAATATCTCTTAAACTTGTAGATAACATTTTGGTGTGGTGTATATTTTTGGCTTTGTTTTTTAGTTTTAAGAGGACAAATACTTTTATCCAAAAAATTATTTTATGGCTGTATTTTTAAAATGGCACTGAGGAATCAGACAGGCTCATTAAAAGTGTACACTGCAAACATTACTGGGTTTAGTCATCTACTCTAAAAATTCCAAACAATTCTATAATTGCAGCATTTTCCTGCCTGCATACAGAAGCTATTACAATTTTCAGCCTAGTGAATTATGGTAGATAGAGTTATGGTTTGACCTCCGCTGCCAACTAAGTACCAAGCAGTAGCTCACTTACTTCCCTCTCCTTCCCATGGTGGGTTGAGATAAGAACAGTCTAAAAATTGAAATAAAGTAAATTACTACCACTCCTATTAATATTCATATTATTGTTGGGAAAAGGAGAGAGAGAGGGAGAGAGAGAGAGAGACGCATAAAACTTAAGAAACACAAGTGATGCACAGTATAATTGCTCACACCCCAATAACTGATGCTCAACCCATCCCCAAGTAGCAATGGTCCCTTCATGGCCAATTCCCCATAGTTTATATAATGAACATGACATTCTGTGGTATGGAATATCCCTTTGGCCGGTTCAGGCCAGCAGTCCCGGCCATACTCCCTCCCACCTTCTTGTGCACCTGCTCACTGGCAGAGCACTGAATGTGGAGAAGTGCTTGTCTCAGGGTAAGCCATTCTCAGCAACAACCAAAACATCACTGTACTATCAACAGTATCCTTATCGTACATCCAAAGCATGGCACTGTACCATTTACTAAGAACAAAAATAACTATCCTAGTCAAAACCAGGACAAGAGTGTATTTGATGAAAGCATCAAATTTCTTTTGGGATCAGAAATCCATCGCAGGACTGGCATTGGCAGTAAGAGTTTCAGCCATCTGTTTTTAATCTGCCACTACACATTTCTTAGACCCTGGGATGTAATGCATTACAGTCTTGCCCTGAAAACATGCTGGCAAGGAAGTGGATTTTCAGTTTCTGTAATGTTTTGCAGGAGAGAATGAAAGCGCCACAGCTGATACAGATTCTTTCCAGGATGTTCTGGAACATTTTGTCCAGTTCTACAGGTGTGAAAATGGAGCACATAATAAAAATGTATTGCAGGAAGATGCAGTTAAACGGTTTCTGAAATGGCTGTCTTGTGTGAAAGGTGCAGTGAGTTCCCATTTTCTCCCTTTCGCAAAACTTAATTGTTGTGAAAAATGCCCTTTTACCCTTCCTTCTCTTATTTGTTTCTGTGACTTTCATGACTGAAACAATGTGCTTTTAATTATATTTAATGTTGTGATTTGCACTTAGAACCAATAGAATATGCACAGAAATTTATGTTGCATCGAAATGTTCAGACTTACTTGACTGACAACATAAGGATGGAAAGATATATTTTGCTGTTCCATACTTTCAATTTAACGAGTTATTTATTCTGAAATTAGTTTACAGTTAGGTGGATTTCATTATATGGCTTTGAGTGAGTTATGTTGTCTTGACTGTCTTGCAGAAATCCCTGACGAAATCTCATGCAACATCTCCAATGCCTGTGCTAACAGCTTCATAAAACAGTTGCTGGGGAAGCAAATGTGGCCCAAAGTTTTGCTGCTCCTAACAGGGAAAGCCAGTGGGGAAAATCCATCATGTGGAGGACTCTTCAAAACCTGCAGTCTTTCAGATGTTGACATTGGCAACATTATCCAACAGTGTGAAAGACTGGATGCTCAAGTGCCCCTTATAAGATGCTTGCTTGAACGAGGAGGTGAAAAGCTGGGATATTAATATGCTATAAGAAATGCAGTATGTTATTTTACATGTTGGGAACAAGATAGTCTCAGAAATACAAACACATGGGTTTTTTTATGCCTCTGTATAAGTGCAGCAGCTTATTGGGAGTGCAGTGCATTGGCTTCATCCGCTATGTGGGACATGGTGAAGCTAGTAAGGCTACATGGGTGGAAGATGCTTATCAAATGAAATTTGTCTGCTAGGGTTAGTAAAAGGCCAAGGATTATTGTTGCTCCTGCACCTGTAGTTTCTTTTGGGCCTTAACTTCTCTGTCTTCAGCAACAATATTGTCCTGGTAGAAAGTGTAAGCCACAGCCTTTGATTTCAGTCTGCTGTTATGCTACAAGTAATGGACAACTTAATTGATGACCGGATGTCTTTCTTTTTTTAGCTGTGACATCATCACACTTCTTGTTTTGTATAAGCTTATTTCTAGGATCCCTCTGGCATATTTCAATTACTCTTATAGCTTGATGTTAGCTATAAGTTATGGACACATGGTCCTGTTGAAGCTTTTTGAATGCCAGAGAAGCAAGGAGGCCTCTTGCTTCGGTCACTGACTGACTGACTTGGAGAAGATACGTTCTGGCCTTTATATCTTCCTATCAGAACAGAAGGACTGGTTGCTCAGCTTAATGGGAGACACAGGGAAATGATGAAGATCTTAGTCAAAAAGTATTTTAACAGATACATGTAAAAAGGTGGCAAAAAACACCTCTGTCACATACCTGGCAATCAGCATCTGACTGCATCTGTTCAGAGCTGTTGGTAGTTAGCAAATTGGTGTATTAGATTTAAACCCTGATATTTTCCTGTCCTTCACACCAGCTCTGCCTGATGGTATTGGAACCAGCTCTGAAATACCACTGAAAATATGCCTCAGAAAGAACTATTTTGAACTGGCATATTTGCTGCTGACCAAAGGTGCAGACCCTCAAAACCTCTCTGTTGCACAAGGAGATACTCCTTTGCATGCTGCTGTTTTCATCTGTTTAAATATTAAAGGTAAGGCTTTTGCTGTTGAAAACATACCTGCCCATTCTGCCGCTGCAGGCTAGAGGATACACACCAGTCTGTTCAGTTGATGTGTTCTGCTTTGTGGCTGCGCTGGCTGGGACTGTGAGGAGGTATAATGGCAGCTCAGATGACATAGGGGAATCAAGGAAGGCTCTTCTCTGAAGCTCTAAAATAAGCGCTAGGTGGGAATTAAGTAAGTGGGACATATGTTGGAAGGCACAAAGGTAAAGTTAGAGCAGTGGCAACAGACTTTGAAGGAAATCCTGAAGTGGCATCTGAAATATGTTTATCAGTTTTTATTCAATCATAAATCAAGTAAAGTTTTGTTCAGGGAGAAGTGAGTGAAAACACGAGGGCTTACATAAAAATATAAAAAGTTAGGATAAACTGTGAAATTAGGCCCCCAAATCAGGTTTGATTCTAAGTTAACAAAAAAATGTATTTTTGAGTTGAAGGATTAAAATTATTTAAAATATTGAATTTATTACTTTTTAAAGCATAAACATTTCACTGGATGGCTTTAAAGAGATTAAAAGCATAGGTAATGCCAGTTGTAATTTTTACTTCAGAAGATTAAGAAGTCCCCTGACAATATGTTTTCTGAAGTGTTTTTCACTGTGTGAGGTTTTTGATGTACAATTTCTTTATAGTGATTTTGGCATGTCACTATTTTACAGCTAGAAAATATATGTTTCACATATATATTGTCTCATTTAAATCACATCTATTGTCTGGATGAAATCCAGGAAGATGTAGAATATATACATATTTTTTCCCCCCAGGAAGGTAACTAAACTTATATTTTAGGAATTGCTCCAGAGACCTCGAATATCAGGAAATAATTGGGATTTCCTGCAAGTTATTTTAGTAAAGGAAAGTTATCTGCAGCAGATTATGTCTGAGTGCCTTATTAAAGTGAACCAAATGACCCCAGAGCACTACCTTGAGCTACTGCTTTTCTGGATGACAGGTCACCCATGTCCCTTGGGTAGCAGTCAGGGCTGATGTTGGAAAATGAACATCTGTCTGTACCCAGAAGTTAAGAAAGGAATGAAATTGACAGATGCTATTAGAATAATTGCAGCAGTAGGAATTTCTAAAGTTTTGCTGCCTTTGTATTGTTTTCCTGAAACTTAGGAAAGCTCACTTTTGAATTGTTTCACATAAGCATGTTTTGTAAACATGAAATGTAGATTTTGTTTTTCTTTCTAAAAGCAACTGATTTTAATTTACTACCAGCAGAAAAAGAAGTATTGAAATTGTTGGAATAGAGTGCAGACTTGTAAAGCAAGTTAGTTAATTTTCTGTTTGTTCTCCTGATTTCAGATGGCACTGGTTTAAACATCCTGAATTGTCTACTTGACCTCTTTGCTTCAAGACCATCTGACTTTCCGTATCTTAATCCAAACACACAAGATGACAATGGAAATACAGTGATGCATATTGTTTTCCAGAGAGGATTTTCAAAGCAGACTAAGAGAATAACAGAGTTATTGGCAAAATTTGACATTAACTTTAACATAAAAAACAAATCAGGAAAAGATGTGATGCATAGAATTAAAAAGAGGGATCTACTGCTAGAAGCCTGGAATAATGCTGCACAGGAGAAGAAAAGGCACCGCCAAGATAGAGCAGGGCAGTTGGTTAGAACATCTAAACCCATTTCAGCCTCTGATATGTCACAGTCAAAGAGCATGGGGCGTTCTTCATCTGGGTTCTCATTAAAAGCACCATCTGGCAACACAGTGCATAATGATTTAAAATCCCTGTGTTCTGCAAAACAAAAAAGGGGTCAGTTGGCAAAGCAGGAGACAGAAGGAATAAACAGCCCCTTAACACTGCAGGAAAATCTAGTGCAGGCAATCACAGCTTTAATTCAGCAATTGAAAGTGAGTGACACCCTGAAAAAGGATCATCGTCTTGTGCAAAAGCCATCTTCAGCCCAGACTAATTCAGAAGAAGGAAGGAGTTCCTTGCAGCCTTGTGGAAGCATAGCTCATCCTGAAAGAAAGGGGGGTGATTCGGAGAAAAAGAAGGGAACAGGGGAATTAAGTATGGCCCTGCCTAATGGAGAGAAGGAAGAACTAGAGGAAGAAAAGGGGAAGAGTCTGGATCTTGAGGCATATGTGCAGGAGTTTGATAATATGACTTGGGAAATAGAATGCACTCCTGAAATGCTAAAGACTTTGAGTAGTAAAGCTGTGCCTCATTATCTGAAAGCTAAAACCATTATGACAATTAAGCAGCTTGGCAATGGGGAATGGTCTAGGGGCCTCCAGAAACCACTGAAACACTTGAAAGCTGATATCCAGCTCTATGAAGCCAAACTGGACAAAGGTGCAAGAATGCTATGGGAACTTGCCATCGACTTTTCTCCTCGTTGCAGTGAGAGTCCAGAAAAGATCATGGAGACAGAACAGACAAAAAGTTGTCTAGAAAAATCAGGTCGAGTTTACACAGAAATAATTAGAATTTGGGCCATTGTTCTTGATCACTGCAAGCTGAACCGTGCCTTAGAAAATATATGCATTTCCTATAACCGTGGCTTATCCTGCATTTTGAGGAAAAAGCTCAAGGGTATAAACGAAGGATATCAGAACCACAGTGTGACAACACAGAAGCGTGTTCCACGTTGTTATGTTGAAGACATGGAGGCAGAAAAATCAAAAGAACATAGCATGCCTGAGTATTTCCCTCCAGCTAGTGCAGCAGACCTGGAATACAATATCATGAAGTTTCACAGTTTCAGTACTAACATGGCACTTAACATTATAAATGATGTGCAGTCTTCTGTTGATTACCCTTTCCGAGTTGGGGAGTTGGAGTACGCAGTGATTGATCTCAATCCAAAGCCTATGGAACCAATCATTTTAATTGGACGAAGTGGGACAGGGAAGACAACTTGCTGCTTATATAGGCTTTGGAAGAAATTCTATTCATACTGGGAAAAATCAACCTTGGCAGATGGACCTCTATTGGAGAGGCAGACATGGCAGCAGAGACAGTGCAGTGAGGTTGAAAAAGCTAGTTCAGGGAAGGAAGAGAGTGAAGTAAAACACGAGAGTGATGATTTGAGTGAGGAGCAGGTGAGTGATGAGCAAAACCAGGACAGCATGGATGAAAAGGTTCATGTGGACACAGCTGGTGCAGAAATGAATTCATGTGGTGACCATGGAGAAGACCAAACATGTAGTGCAGAAGCATCAAACAGGCTGGAGCACCTGCACCAGATCTTTGTAACAAAAAATCATGTCTTGTGCCGAGAAGTTCAGAAGAATTTCATTGAACTTAGCAAGTCTTCCAAGGTGACCAGTCACTTCAGGCCTCTGGACCCAAATATTCACAGGCTACAAGATATTAAAGATGAAAATTTTCCACTATTTGTCACCTCCAAGCAGTTGTTGCTGTTACTAGATGCATCCATGCCTGACCCATTTTTTCCAAGAAATGAAGATGGAAGTCTTAAAAGAGTAATTGTTGGTTGGAGTCCTCAGGAAGACTTGGTTATACCAAATTTGCAGGATGAGGATGAAGAGGGTAATCTTGAAGCAGAACATGGTGATGATGGAGGAGCTGCAGATGCGTGCTCTAAGGAAAGTGATCCTTGGACTTTTGTGACTTATAATATATTTGCAAATGAAATATGGCCAAAAATGATAAAAGGTAAAAGCTTGTACAATCCAGCACTGGTTTGGAAAGAAATAAAATCATTTCTGAAAGGCTCTTTTGAGGCACTGAGTTGCTTTGGGGGCAGGCTTACTGAGGAGCAGTACAAAAAGCTAGGCCGAAAGAGATCACCAAATTTCACAGAAGACAGGAGTGAGATCTATCACCTCTTTTGTCTTTATCAGCAGATACGATCACAGAGAGGTTATTTTGATGAAGAAGATTTACTGTATAATTTATCTCAAAGACTTTCAAAGCTCAGGGAGCTGCCGTGGTCTATCCATGAGTTTTATGGTGATGAGATACAGGATTTCACGCAAGCTGAGCTAGCCCTGTTAATGAAATGTGTCAATGACCCTAATGCCATGTTTCTAACTGGTGACACTGCCCAGAGCATAATGAAAGGAGTTGCTTTTCGTTTTAGTGACCTGAGGTCACTGTTTCATTACGCAAGCAAGAGCTCTGTGAGCAAGAAGCAGCGTGTTAGGAAACCCAGAAGGATATATCAGTTGTACCAGAACTACAGGTCCCATTCAGGTAGAGTAACAAATTTATTTACGAACTGAACCTGTGCTCTTCAGATGTCAGTAATAATTGAAGTTTTCTGCTGGCCAGTTCAAAGCCACTCTCTATGTGGCCTGTTTTTCAAAAAGATCAGATGGACAGCTTTTTCTGATAAGTCAGTTCTGGTTTTTGGCATCTCAATCGGAAAACCAAAAATTAATGTTTTAAAAATTGTATTTTTTTGAACTCTTATGCTTACTGGATGCTTTGGCTGTGTTTGAGGGAAAATTTAAGAAATTATCATTCCTATCTCTGTTGTCCTATCTCCAGAGCACTAGATTTTGCTGCATTGTTATGCTGCTTCTGCTTTTCTTACTTGTTTCTCATTTGTGATCTTTATTTTGGGACAATGCTGCTGAGCTATTGTAGCATGTTTTCTGATCTTTAGAGGCCCAAGAATGGCATCCATTCAAAGTGGCAGAAACATAAATTGAAGCTTACAGCTTCAGCCTTCCCTGATTAATGTTTTTGTCATTGTATTTCTTGATTCCCAATTTCTAACAGAATCTTTTAAAGGTGTGTTTACAAGGACTTCAGGCTGAAGTTTAAAACTTGTATTCTGCTTTCTGCAGGTATTCTCCATTTAGCATCTGGAGTGGTTGATTTGCTTCAGTATTATTTTCCAGAATCTTTTGATCGCCTTCCTCAGGACTGTGGTCTCTTTGATGGGCCAAAACCTACTGTCTTGGACTCCTGCAGTGTTAGTGATCTAGCAATTCTGCTGAGAGGCAACAAAAGGAAAACACAACCCATAGAATTTGGAGCACATCAGGTTTGGTTTTCTCAGGCTTTTTGCAGATTCTGCCAGCTCTGTTGCTTAATAATAGTCTTGTATAAACTGCCCACAACTTTCTTTTTTAAGACCTTGTCTCACTGATAAGTTTCAAACTTAGAAACCTTTATTGTCTTGGTTTCTGTTTCTTTTTAATACGTCTGTTTCCTTCTGTTCTTTTTTTGGTGTGAGGTATTGTGTGAGGTATTGTCAGACCTGTTCCTTTCTAACTCCAAATTTTCTTACACCAGATCTAAAACTGTCTGCATGAATAATGCACTTGTCAGTCTTCTAATGGCAGCTTTGTGACCTTTTTTGCAGAGTGTGCTGAAATGTTTCTGTGAAATGTTGTCTAGTGTTTAGAAGGCTCTTGCAGTAGCATTGTGTTTGTTTTTCTCTGTGCAACTGTTACTTTTTTTTCCTTTTTTACTTTCTAATTTTTTTTAATGTATTTTTTGGCAGGTGGTATTAGTGACAAATGAAACTGCAAAGGAGAAGATACCTGAGGAACTTAGTTTGGCACTTGTACTGACAATTTATGAAGCAAAGGGCTTGGAATTCGATGATGTCCTCCTTTACAACTTTTTCACAGATTCAGAGGTATTTAATTCATATCTATTTTCTGCATTTTTTTTCTAAAGTCTATCTTACTTGTGGTCTAATTGGTGGTTCAGCTGGGAAAGGATTCCCTCGTTTTTCTGAAGATGAGTGGTTTCATCACAGTAGAAAACAGAGAGGTCATTATTAATTGAGAACGTATTTCCTTAAGTGCATTTTCCTTCAGGTTTAGTGTTAAAATTTAAGGGAGAACTTGGGGTACACATCTCTCACACACACACACAGACACACACACACACACGTGCGCGCGCGCGCACACATGCTTCTTCTGCGCATCAAGATGACTGCTCTGACCCCAACCAGGCAAGTATTCCAAGTATTCCTTACTGAACATAACTGCATGGGTACACTCCATGTATCCATGACTGAGTTACTTTGTGATTAAACATTCAGTGTGAACAGTCCTGTTACTGATGTCCTCTGCCTCTACCCTTCAAAACAGTGTCTCGTGGCTTTCAGCAGATGAAAACCATAAGAAAACTGATGGCAGCTTACTAGTGGCTCTTCACAGAGGTTAGTGAATGTTATGTGATGAGGGCAGGAGGAAGGAGCTTGAGGTAAATAATGGCTGTCATGGTAGATTTCTCAAAGTTATTTTGTTCCTGGTGCTGCAAGTTGTAATGAGAAAAACAATAATCATTTATCAGAATTTAGTATAATTAGTTTAGAAGAGTTGAGTTGTGCAGAGCATTTTAGCTTAGACTAATATATGTCAGGCCTGGAGAACTGTTTTCATACAATTCCTCCATGTTCCTATGATTGAGTTGATTTGAGCAGCTAAACAAGCAGGCAAGAAAGCAGCTCATCTGAGGTTTTTTAATTTAGAAAAGCTGAATCTGTGAGTCCTTGTAAACACAGCAGTGTGGCCCCGTACACTTTGTAAAGTGTTAGGTTTTCTTTTTATTTGTCTTGAAAATGAGATTTAAGAGGAGTCTTGTTTCAGGAAGCAAATGTGAATGAAAAATCTAGAAGGCAAAAAAGCCAAACCCCCAAAACACAGCAAGCTCTTGACCAAACTGATACCTTTAGATGGTTGGCATGTTAAAATCTATGACAGGCTTAGGAATGTCTTTATTGATGACTTTTCGAAATCTTAACTTCAAAATACATTTTGCAGGAAAGGTTTTCTGCTTTTTTTCTCCCACAGGAAGACAGTTAGCTTTTTTTGTGTTGCTCAAAGCTCAGAAGTGTATAGATTGTAAAAATGTTATTTTAGCCTTATTATGAGTTTTTTTCATTTTGTGCCAGAAACTCGGCAGGATTTAATCACATTTCAATTAAATACCAAAAGGTAAAAGTGAACATAACTTAGAATATAGTAATGATTTTAAGGTGTTCAGTTTTGCAAGGGATCAGGAACCTGCAGAGCGATGTGATCAGGAGCTGGCATTTCCTACATAGCATGAGAATGCACAGCACTGATCTGCTGCCATACTTAACTTACAGTTAGGAACGTCTATGCCTATTTATAGACATCTTTCACATGTCTCTTTGTTGGAGTCAAATATTTTCTGACCACGCTTTTTTAGACTTTCCCCATGAGTGGGTTTTTTGCTCACCTCTGAGTGTTCTTACAGGAGGAGTTGTTGGCAGGTGCCATTCCACCCCCTGGCTGAGACCAGCACTAGCAGTATTATATGGTGTTCAACATGAAGCTTAATACATTCATCACATGAATGACCAGGCAGATCTTTTCTGGGAACCCTGAGGATGAGAATGTATGCCAGCATGGGATATGTGTGGGTCCAGCTCCTTGAGCTTGTCAGTCTTGTAGAGTCAAGGAGACGTAGTGGCTCCGCATCCTTACCTGCCGGCCAAGATCTCTCCAATGTGTCTTAGATAGTAGGTTTTAGTATAACAAATTGCAGGTTCTGAGTTTATCCCACCACCATTTACCTTTCATTCTGCCCCAAGCTGGCAGGAAGCTGCCTGCCCCAGCAATCAGCAGACCTGTCCTCAGTGAGTTTGTTGTGGTATTGAGGGTCTGTAGGAGGATCTTGTCCCTAGGACTAAAACTTGACCCTTCTCATGGTGAAGGTAATCTGGTTTCCTCTGCAGAGGGATCATTGTAAAGATGTTTGGATGAAAATGTATAGTCCGCCAAAGAAAGTTTTCATGTTTAATATCAAATTACTTATTTGATATATTGAGCATTGCATATTATTAGAATCTAGAAGAGTGATACAGCAGGATCCTGAAATCTTGCATAATAATGGCAATATACATTGGAATCGCAATACAGATGTGATTCCTATTAGTGCTCCCTGTATATATATATATATATATATATATATATTCCCATTAGCTAGCTTCTCCATCATGATGCTGGCCATCCTCAGTCCCTGAAATGTAATATTCAGCATGTAGCCAGCTCTCAAGCTAGTTGCACTCTTAAAGGTTTGTTTTGTTTGCTCCTCAGATTTTCCACAGTCTTTTGGGCTGAGGGACATCTTTGCTTTTGCCTGGGCAACTCAGGAAGGTATAACTCTGTACTAGCTGTTTTAGGGAAGGTTGTTTTTGTGCCTTGATGGCCATCTGGTACAGACAAGTATCTCAAGCATAGGCTGTGTTGTGATGAAGTTCAGCTTTCTCATTGAAAACTGCTGGTTATTCTTTACATTCTTCCCTGAGATAATTTTCTCCCCTAGTCTCCTTCTCTGAGCCTTCTTCCCTTACAGGGATAAACAGGTTACACCATAAAACCTTATCTTGTGCATAAGTAGGCAGTAGTGGCTAGTACATACAAATAAATCTTATTCTCTTGATATTTCAGGCTGGCAAAGAATGGAAGATAATTTCTTCTTATAGTCCTGATCCGGATGTGCAAGTGGGAAGCAACTTGCTAATTGAAGTGCCATTAGAGGATGCCACTGATATTCAAGAAAGGACTCAGTTTAATGTAGAAATGTACAAGGTGAGTTTTTTGTAACGTTGGGAATGGGAAAGACAAATTAAATTCTTAAATCTTCAAAGTAGGGAAATTTCTTAAATTCTTTCATCCCATTAGTTCCATGTTTATCAAGATTGCTTTACCTTTTATAGTTGTTCATATTTGTATAATATAATACAATAATAAAATACTGTGATAAAAGATAAGAGATTGTTTGCAAATGTAATTTGATTAGAGAACAGATCTGTGTCATAGACTTCTGGGTATATTTACAGAACTGTGGTTAAAGTAAACAGCAATTCAGCTTGTCAGTATTCATTATTCCTATAGTCTGGTTTCTGATTGGTGTCACTACCTTGAAAGTAAGGAAGTTGCTTAGAATATGGTGAGTCAGATATTTTCAGGACTGTATGGTAAATTAATAGTTATATGTGCAAGTGATTAGAAGGAAACTAGCCTGTCATCAGTCTGCAACTGATTTGTAGTAGTAGTTGCTTGTAAGTTAGCTGGACAATGGCTTATGTAATTGAAATCCCATTTTTAATATTTAGACTTTCTTACTTAAAAGCACTTTCTTACTTGTTATTCTTCTGTATAAATTCTCTGTTTTCTTGTAACTGCAGAGTATGTTTCTTTCTAACATTTTAGCTCATCTGGCATTTCATTTATTTTATTTTATGTTTTTGTTCTGCTTCAGTTGCTGAATGAAGAACTCAAACAGTTGTATACTGCAATTACAAGAGCCAGAGTCAATCTTTGGATCTTTGATGAAGACTCTGATAAACGGGCTCCAGCTTTTAAGTATTTCATCAAAAGAAAATTTGTTAAGATTGTCAAAACAGACAAAAAGAAAGGTAAAGTTGTCCTAAAACTTTCTTAAAAGACTGTCAGACAGTCAGAACTCATATTTTCTTTTAGTCTGTGTAATAAAGAAATTTAAATCTCTTAGCCCTTCTAACAGTATGCCGTGATAACTGCCCTTGCAAACTTCCACTTATCTCAGTGGATCTTAATTCTTTTGTCTCTAAAGATCAGTTGTATATGTTAAAGAATAACTTTATTGCTAATTCACTAGTTAAAGTTTTCTTGCTGTCACAGGACAAAGTCAGTGATCCCTTAGGCAGACCAGATCTTGTAATTAGTTTTTTGAGTTCTATCCAGTAAATTCAAATATATAAAATATTCATTAAGTATGAATGAATTGGTGGTCAATACTCTACTTTTTACATAAGCTTGCTATGCCTATCTTAAATATTGCACACATGCAAAAATGTCATTTACTGGCCCATTGATGTGTGTTGTTGAGTAAGGGATCCCTCAACCACAAGGGGTGATCTTAAGAGGTGTTCCTACATAAAGGGAGATCAGATCACTACTGCTCTGCCAGTTACTGTGGAGAGAGCTAAATGGACACTGATGGCTGCAGATATTTATGGCTTAAAATGGTCAATTTTTAGTAGATTTTCTGCTGTGTTACCAGCCCAATCTCCAGCCAAAATCTATGGGTTTTTTGTATTCTCACTGGTAGCTTCACACAACCGTATTACCACACTTGATTCATAGTTACCATTACTGGTGTACGCACAAACATAGAGCTTGGAACATTGTGAGATAATGCTTAGTTTTGGTACATGATAAGTGGTTTCTGTGGATTATCCATTCTAACGTAAAATGGTCACACCTGCCCTTATAGACTTAGATGACAGCATGTTTGCTAAAACCTCAACTCCAGAAGAATGGATTGCACAGGGAGACTATTATGCCAAACACCAGTTCTGGGAGGTAGGAACATATGTTTATCTGAAATATGTAAGGATTCTTGCTTGTTCTAAAACCTTTTCTTTTCTCTGTATCTATAAATCATCTGTAAACATTCAGTTGCTCTGTAGCAGTCTGTCTTAGTTTGTGGTTTGTAGCAGTGAAAAAACAATTATTAGCATCCATCAGAATTGACTTATATATGTGAATCTAAACCATATTCTTGACAATATCATTGCACATACTGTAGAAAAATGAAAGCATTTCTTGGAATTATATTAATTTGAGTAGGAAAACCATGGTTTCATTCCCTTTCTGTTTAAAGAACATGGAGATTTTACAGTCTTTTGTTTCCTAGCTTCCTAGTTAATACAGTCCAGATATGGGGTGACAGTTAATGGGATCGAAGCAAAACTCATCCAGGACAACAACATCAGTGAAATACTCTACAGGGACATAAGGGATATCTCTAGATCAAATGCTCTTGTCCTTATGGGTGATTTTAACTTCCCAGACATTAACAGAGAAAATCATGCAGTGGACACAAAAAAGTCCAGGCAATTTCTGGAACATGTTGAAGAAAACTTCTGGGTGCAGTTACTACGGGATCTGACTAAGGAAAAGTGACCTCATAAATTTGTTGTTTATAAACAGAGAGGCGTTTATGAATAAAACGGGGATTCGTGCGTTGTTCACAGTGATGACAAAGTAACTGAATTTCAAGTTTTTGGCTGTAGAAGAAAAAGACCTGCAAACCTTTGATCCTGGATATGGGGAGAGCAGACTTGGGCTGTGGAAGGAGCTGATTACTGATAGGTGAGGCTGTCGGGGTCTGGTGTCCAGACCCCTGGCTGCCACAATGTGCCTGGATAGGGTCGTCCTGGCATCTCGGGCAGACCCAGCCTAGATGCTGCAGAGAGAAGAGATCGAGATGAGCCGTTTGGGATTCCACAGGTGTTTAGTGTCCTGTGAAGGGTCCAGGTACAGCTTAGTCCAAAGGGGCTGGGTTTAAACAGAGGTTTTATAGGTTCTGAGTAGCTTGGAAAAGGAACCAATAGCTAGGGTTTTTTAGGAAATTATAACCACTGAAATCTACAGGGAGATAAGCAGGGGACTTAGTAGCAGGGGGATATTTCTTTGATTAGCTCACTCTAACTAAGCAATTCTTATCTAAGGAATTTCCCTCCAAGGATGCCTAGTTAAGGTTTCTGCTCCCTCCACAGAAAGACACTTTTTAAGGGCTATCTCTGAAGACTGTAAAAGTGGGAAACTCCAAAGGGTCAGAAGTCAAGCAAGTGGAGCAGAGTCTGGCTTGGGTGAACAGGCATCTTCTTCTTGAACTTAGGGGAAAAAGGAAAGTGTGTGGACATTGAAACAAGGGGAGGTGACACTGGGGGAGGACAGCAGAGATGCTATTAGTCACTGTAGGGAGAAAATTCATGGTGCCAAAGCTCAAGTAGAGTTCAAGCTATCCAGCACTATGAAGGACAACAAAAAGGTCATTTTAAAACACATTAACAGCAAAAGAAAGATTGAACATAACATTGATCCATTCCTTGATGAGGTCATTTAGCTCACAAATAAGGACATAGATAAAGCAAAGACGTTTAATGCCTTCTTCACCTCTGTCTTTAACACTGATGATGTGCTGGAAGACTGTGAATTGGGGAATGATAAACTCCCAGCTGATTCTGCACTAGTTTGAGACTTGCTGCTGCATCTGGATGCACATAAATCTATTGGGCTTGATGGGATTCATTCCAGGTACTGAATGAGCTTGCCCATTTTATTGTGGGGTCCCTTTCCATTATTTTTCAAAAGTCTTGGAAGTCTGGAGAGATCCAAATCAATTGGAAGCTGACAAATGTCCCAGTTTTCAAGAAGGGTAAAAAGGAAGACCCTGATAATTACAGGCCTTTCAGTCTCAATTTGGTGCCTATTCTGAGTTACCTATATTCTGAGTTACTGAAAATAACGTTTGAGTGACAATGCAGTCATTAGTCATAGTCAGCATGGGTTCACTATTGGAAAGTCCTGCTTAACCAACTTAATTTCCTTTTATGACAAGGCCACTCATCTAGTTGACTGAGAAGCCAGTACATATGGTATATTTTGGTTTTAGCAAAGATTTTAATAGTTTCTCTCACAGTCTCTCTTTATTCTGGTTGGAAGGTTCAGCACACACCTAAACAAGTCCATAATACATTAGGTGAGAAACTGGTTGACAAGTCAGGCTCAAAGATTTATAGTAAATGCGGTTATATCAAGCTGGTGGCCCATCACTGGTTGGATTCCCCAGTGCTCAATTTAATGGCAAGTGCCCTTTAAGGTTTTTATAAGTAATTTGGGCACAGGACTGGAATGTACATTAAATATATTTGCCAATAGTAGTAAACTAGGAGGACACTAAATTGAGAGGAGCTATTGATTCCATCGAGGGTAGAGAGGCCCTGCCGAGACACCTTGACAGCCTAGTGGGCTATCACCAACCATGTGAAATTTAAGAAGGGCAAGTGCCAGATTCTGCACCTAGGATGGAGTACTCCTAGTTATACATTCAGATTAGGGAATGAGAGTCTGGAGAGCAGCCCCATGGAAAGAGTTCTGGGAGTTCGGATTGGTGACAAGTTGAATATGAGCCAGCACAATCAAAAAGGCAAATGGTGTCCTGGGTGCATCAAATACAGCATTGTGAGCCAGTCAAAGGAGATGATTGTTTTGCTCTGCCCTGTGCTCGTGCACCTGGAGCACTTCATGCAGTTTTGGGCATTACAATATAAGAAGGGCATCAGACTATTATAGTGTGTCCAGAGGAAGTGACCAAGATGATGAAAAGTTTGGAAAAGAATGGTTTGGTTTTGAAGAGACCTAAAGAACCATTGCTATGGGCAGCTTTAGAGGGCATGTTTTAAGAAGAGCAGCTGAAGTGTCTTGTCTTGTTCAGCTTGGAGAAAAGATGGCTGAGGGATAACCTCATTACAGTCTACAACTTCCTCAAGGGGAGGTCCTGATCTCCCTCTGGTTACCAGTGATAGGACATGAGAAAAAGGAACGAAGTTGGATCAGAAGAAGATCAGACTGGACATAGAAAAGGGCTCTTCACTGAGAAAGTGGTCTGCCACAGGCATGTCAGGAAAGTGGTCATGGCATTAAGCCATGAGTTCAGAGTTCAAGAAGAATCTGGATGACATTCTTAGTTGTGTGGGTTTGTTTTAGGTTGTCCTGCAGGGAACAGTAAGTTGGCCTCTATTATCCTTGTAAGTCCCTTTCAATTTGTGATGTTCTGTGACTCTATGAAATAAAACTTTAGATACTTTTTTGATCATGAGGGAAAGCTTCTGTGTTTTGCAGATAATAATATACAATTCTTTGAAGGGAAAGTAAATATTTATAACAAGGCTAAAAACCAAAATTATCAGCTGCCACTATACAGATAGTCTTTATCTCTCCTTGAAAATAAAATGCAGTTTTCTAAATGGATAGAAAAGAGTTTAGATAAAAAACCCACATAACTAAAAAAATCATCTTGAAATCTGGAATGTATTAGCTATATTATCTGTAAATCTGTTTTCTTTATAACCTTAATCTTTGCTAATCTTTGCTACCTTAAGATGACATTATCTGGCGACTTAGGCAGTTCTAAGAGTGGCTTGCAGTGTGCAATTTCCAAACAGAAGCAACACTAAATTAATGGATAGAATAAAGAAATCATGGTCTTCCAGAACAAGCAGGGTGATAATGAAGCAAACCTTGCTAGGAGCATGGTAGCTCCTGGTGTTTCGTGTTTCTGTTTAGTTTTCACAGAAAGAGGCTGGTATGATAAAGCATTGAGTAAATGATCCTTGCTTTTCAATTTGACTTTGCAGACATCAGTCTTCCTCGTTTTTAGTAATATGTTGTAGATGCCTGGTCACTTACCAGTTAATGGTTTAGGCTGTCATTCAAATTGCATATGTTCTTTGTTCTATCAGCTTACCAGGAATTCTGCTTTCACTATGTCCATGTACAATATTGTAATTAATATTCTAATTTTGGTAGTTACACATGGACTGACTTTCAAGCTTTTCTTTTTGTTCTAAAAATATACCACAATGTTTTACCTTTTCCTTTTTTCAGGCACCCTGCCAGTCTTTCTGCTTTCCATTCCAGTGACTGTAAAATTAAGTATTGCTTTTATGTGACTAAGCCATGGGCTGGATGTACATCTATGAATGCTGTGTGTGATTTCACCCCAGGTGGCTGCCAAATGTTACCAAAAGGGAGGAGCAGCTGAGAAGTCAAAACTGGCCCTGACACACGATGCTGTTCTCAAAGTGCACGCAAAGAAAAGCAGCCCAAGGTAGGTGTCAGTGCAGCTGAGCAAGTGTCACTCTGCGGTGCCAGACTGCTCAGGGGTATGGAGGATGAGATTCACACCATGGCTGTGGGATCTGACTGGAGACATGTGAGAGCAGTGCAGAAGAGGTGTCTTTATGTGTTTGTGGTTGGCAAAAGAGATTTAAGAAATTGGGAGGTCTAGCACTATAGAATCCAGGGCACTACTCCCTCTGGGGAGTAGTGGAAGGGCTGTCCGAATGAAAGGGCTTACTGGTTGTGTGAGACAAAAGCATCAGGATTTGCATTATGTCAAGAGGCTTTACATCCTTGTATATAGATAGGAGAACGTATGCCATCAGCAGTACTCAACTTCAGTTAATCCCACTCAACAAAGATAAGGAATGGTGGTGTGCATTTGGGAAGACAAGCTGCTAGCAAAAAGTGAGCTTTGGGGTAAAATTAGTGTTACAGTCAATTTAAACTAAACAAGCCGAACCAGATCTGAACCAAAGGACAGTTTTAAAGGAACAGATTTTGAGATGAATCATTTAATTCATGATTTCAGCTGAATAAAATAGCTCAAGTGTTTGACAGGGGAGAGAGTTTGCAGTTTCCTGAAGAGGCTTGGAAACTCTTTGAGACTCATGTCAAATAAGACAGGAAAAAACTCAGTGGAGAAAGATATAGAATTAAGTGAATCACTTCCTATTCATGCTGGGGAGACCAGAAGCTAGCAGTGATAGCAGAATAAGAAAGGAATGATCAGAGGGAGCAGGCACACAAGGGAGATGAGGGAAGATCTGAAGAAATTCAATTACTGAAGTTGGTAGAGATTTAATATTTTTTATATTTATATTTATATTATTTATTTATATTATTTATTTTTATTTTTTCTTTATATTTAATATTTTTAATTACCTGCTTTACATTAGTGGCCCTGGTTAGAAGTATAAGGTTGCTCATAAAACTTCATTATTATAGAGAAATTGTTGATGGGACTGATAAAACTTTTTTTCAGTTCACTGTGCTTGTCAACTGCACAAAATTACAGGAGAAAGAATTTGGTGTATTAGGATATATTAAGCTGGGAGAACATATGTAATAACGAAGCTGCCAAAGTTGAATTTTTTTTTAATCGAGGTATTGATGCTGGTGTAAATAGCATAAGTAAGATTTTTGTGTGTTCTGTGTAATATGTTTTGTACAGTTCTGATCCTCCAGGCTTGAGAATTGTGAATTCAATGTAGATAAGGCTGCAGTGATACCAGGAAGGCTGAGATTCTTTAGTCATACAAAGCAAAGGCTAAGAACACATTTGCTTGGGTCTCTAATGACACTGGCGCTAAGCAGCAGAAAGGAGAGAACAAGCTAAGAAAAGAGAAGCAGTACAAATCACGGTACTATACATTAGTTTAAAAACTCTCAAAAGAGTCTTTTGACTGCCAGAGATATAATATTTTGGAACAGACTTCTGGACAGAGCAGTGTCAGCCCAAAATATAATTAATCGTAAAATCATAACTCATTAGCTAATGTATAGAGAATAAGGTGTGATTGTCAGTGTTGGTTGGATTCAGTGACAGCTCACATGATCCTAAACTTAATTTGGATGTTAGTGGTAATTTTGTCTTACTTTCTGCAGGGAAAAACAGATGGAATATATGACATTGGCTAAAACTTACTTGGAATGTGGAGAACCAAAACTATCACTAAAATGTCTGATTCAATCAAAAGAGTTCCGTCTTGCTGCAGAATTGTGTAAAAAATTAGGAAAGGTATTAAATCCTCACCTTATCACTTTTCCTACAGCTTTTTTCTCTCTCATATTACTCAGAAATTAGTAATATCTTTTTGTGTCTAAACTAAATAAGCTCTTTAAGCTTATTTCAGCAAAACAAATAATTTGTCAAAGAATAGACAGAAGAGGAATGAAGTGGAGAATGATGCAATTATGCAGGCTGGCTTTATTTCTTTGGCTTTCCTCAAATGTCATTATCAGTCATTTGCAGTCAAAAATTAGTGAATGACTGATGTAATGAAACTCAAGCTGCTGCTTCATTCGGTACTCTGATGATACTGAAACTTCATTGATAACAGCCATCTGAATGGAACCTTAAAACTTGGAAGGGTCAAAGTAGTGTGCTAACAATATGCAATATTTTTATTTTCAGTGTATTTCCAGTAAAAGAATTGTAATGTGATTGTTCCCAAATATTTGAAGTTACAGATACAACGTTATGGTTCTCATTCTGCATCCATATCTGTTTTAATCTCGTACTGTTCCTTCTAAGAAATCTGTAAATCAGCAGGAGCATGTAGAATGTTTTCCAGCAGCTGGCAGAGCTGAGTGAATAAAATGAAAATCCTGTATATACCTTTCATTTTATACTCCAGTTTTTCAGGCACAAATATTTTGAAGTTTTTTAAACAATTTCTTCAGTTTTAGTGATGATTAATACATATTTGATTTTATTCAGATACTTTAATTACATTTTATTAAAGTGTACTTCTTTATGAGACACATTATGGAATTACAATATTTATTCCATTCATGTAATTTTGACTGTTTACAGCTCTTCAGTTTCATTATTGACTTCTGCATTGCAGATGAAAGATGCTGCAGTATGCTATCAGAAAAGCCAGTGCTACAAAGAAGCATCTGAATGTTACGAACTAATTGAGGAGTTTGATCTGGCCATTAAAATGTATTGTCAAGAAGAACTCTACGAAGAAGCAGCAAAGGTGGTTGAAAGGTATGTCTTGGAAGATGGTATTGAAATATAATTCTCTTTTGCATTTCCAAATTCCATATAATGCGGCTAGTTCACTGAAAATTTTTCAGAAGGGTTTTTGTCTACTGCCTTTGTTTTACATAAATCCTTTGTGATGTACCTTTAGTAATGGTAACTGCATTTTTAAATGACTAAAGCTTCTTTTATATGTAGAGAATGTTTGATCAAAAAGTTCAAGAATTAAAGTGACTTTACCAACAAACAAGTTTTTAAAACATACCCCCCAAAACATTCCTGGAAATTTATCAACATAAGACACGAAAAATCTTCACTGCCACATTTATCATGAGAAAGATGATAATGACAAGCTAATGAAAATTTACTCATCCAATAGAAAAAGTTACTCATTCTCAGCATGCAGGAGAGAATATTTCACAAAACTGGCTTAGGGGAATGGTTTTAGATCAGCCATTAATAATTAATTACTGAATATTCTGAAGTGCATGTTATGAAAGATGCAACCAAGCATTTTGCTCAGACGCTCAATAAGTTATGAAGTATATGCATATGCATAGAGCAGGCTCAAAAGAATTCTCTATAAACTGACAAGTTTATGTAAATTTTACACAGTATTGTATATACTGACCTGAGGATAATTCACTGAAATTCATATTTTTTTATGAATAGAAGATTAATGCTGATAAAATGTGTTAAAATTATTTGTACATTGATTTGACAGTGTGGAGAATGTTTCACTAATGCTGTAAACCTTGTGATCTTGTTTGTACCAGAAGTTTTAATAATTTTGATTCGGACAGCCTCATGTTGTAATTAATTTCTTTCTGTAGATCTTTTAAGATGATGTGATCCTCTTTTGCCTGGCAGGCATATCACATGAAACAGTTGGCCTTTTGGAAGGAAGGGCTTCAAGTGGAAACTATTTGTTTAATGCTTTTTTTTGTTGTTGTTATTGCAGTGCTTTTTTTGTCTAGATTTGGCATCTGTGGCATAAATTGATGTCTGTATTATTTCAGATATGAAGATACATTGAATGCAAAGGGACAAATGGCTTCCAAACTCTCCTGTACAGCAAATCAGTTGTATTTGGAAGCAGCTGCAAAGTACCTGAGTATGAATAGGACTGAGGAAATGATGCAAGTCCTCTCAAAACTTGATATAGAGGATCAGCTTGAGTTTCTGAAGTCTCGTGGATGTTTGCACCAAACAGCAGACTTACTGAAAAGGAAGGATCGACAGGAGGAGGCTGCAAAGTTAATGAAACAACATGGGTTTGCTCTGGAAGCAGCCAACCTCACAGCTGTAAAAGAGTTTCGTGCATCATGTTTGCTTGCTGAAGCACGTGCCAGGCTGAGTCGTGATTCCGAATTACATCTGGGGAACGTGGAGAGCATCCTAATAGAAGCCCTTGAACTTTGTGAACAAACTGGGCAGAAGTCTGGCATTGCTGAGGCTGTGCTTTTGCAGGGAGCTCTGAAAGGAGACTTCATGAAGCTGAGCAATGCATACTATCAGTTCCTATCTCTGAATCATTCCGCTGGTGCAGTTGAAGCTCTCTTTGCATTATGTCGCTGCAGCAGTCCTAGCCAGAGCATCCTCTTCATGGCAACACGTGGCTTAATGGCTCTTCTGAGTCTTGTCAGAGGTCTAAAAAAAGCAGCCACCAATGCAGAGAAAGATATGGTGAAGTTAAGCTTTGCCTATTTTGGGATTGTCCCAACAGGTGACAGTTGCCAGGTGTCTCAAAATGAAGCTGAACCCATTATCAAGTTTTTGTTAGACAAGCCAAGTCTAAAGGAGAAGAAGGCAAAAGATGACTTCTCAGTAAGCACAGAGAAAGTAAAATCAGCTTTGAAGCAGCACTTGTTAAGCAGGTTGTGCTTTATCGCCCGTGAGTTACTGAGCAAGAAGTACCCTCATATTTGTATGAAGTTCATTGCCGGATTGAACTGTGAAGATGAAACCTGTGAGGGTTACCACAGGTCCTTGCTGCGTCATGAAGCAAAGACAATATTTCAGTGTAAAATGCATCTGGTGGCAATAAATGGACTGTTGTTGGAAGCCACATGCACTTTCCCTAAAGAGCTACTGAATCAGTGCAAAAACTTTGAGGACATTTTGACTTCTGACAAATATGCATCATGTGAAGCCCTCCTAGGAATGTTTTTTCCTAATCATTTTCATTTGAGAATACTGTCTGAGAACCCAAAGGCATGCAAAGAAATATTGCAATTCAGTAGTGTTATTTCCAAACCTTGTAGAGCAATGTTAAGGAAATACATCACATTTAAGTTTAATAATGAAAACATTGCTGCCAGAAGAGAATCAACTGACTTGTGGCTAAGTGCCATGAAGATCCTGATCTTATCTTCAGGATATCCTGAAGAATTTGAGAAACTTCTTTTTAAAGAAGAGGATAGTTATAACAAAGAGCTAATGCTTGCTTTGGCAAAGGCAAAAAGTTCCCCAAAGAATAAAGGCCAGGGAGAAAAGACCAAAGGAATAGAGGGCAGACATGGTATGTTGCTACCTGACAAAAATGCTGAAAATGCAGGAAGAACACACTTATGCTTCATTCGACTTCTTGAAAATTCACTTGAGCAGTTCTATGTTCATAAGAACCCGGAAAACTGTAAAAGATTTTTTTTTCGTTTCATGAATGTCCTGATCAAGAAAAGCACAAGGTACCTGATTCCAAGTATAGGAAATACTGTGATGTTGCTGGAATTCCAGTATATTCTGTGTTGTGCTGTTCTGATGCGTCTTGCCAAGAACATTACTCTCTGCCTTCCAAAGAGTTACATTGCTCTCCTTCATTACTGGGAGTTTTTGTTCAGACACAAGGACCATTACAAAGAACTTAAAGACACATTTTCTATTATACAGGAGTATAGACCAAAGGACACAAATGTAGCCATATACTATTTCAGATCTCATCTCTGTTATCTAGGAGAAGTCTTGTGTGGTGTTCATGGAAGGTTCAATGTCCTCCTGGATGCATTCAGGGATCCCAACTGCATAACTTCAGGGGAGGCTGAGCGGACAGTAGTGCTGTGCTTAGTGATGCTACTGAATGCTGACGAGGTGCAGAGTTCTAAAGATAGATCCATCTTATGCCACCTCTTTCCTGAAATCAAGGCAGTGCTGGAATCAATGAGAAAAGACACTCCCTCTAAAGTACCTGTGAGATTGCTGAGGGTGGTGGAACAAGTGGGTTATGCTACACATGTAAGAGAAGTTGCTGCAAGTCTGCAAGAGCTGCTGACAGAGCGAGATGAAGAGCACTTGGTTGACTGTCGCTGGAAGTGGGACACTGCCTACACTCAGGGGCATCCACCCATACGGGGCATCCAGTTTGAACGTGTAAACCTTGACAGGTTTATAGCCTCTTTGGATGAAACAGAGTATGCTGATGAGCTGGAAGAGGAATTTGAAGATGTTCATTGCTTAGAGGACCAAAAGGATCTCCTGGAAGTCATTGCTCTCAGCAAGCAACAGAAGCAAGAACAGAAAGCATCTGCTCAACGCCAGCTGTACCATGTGTTCCATTTTATTTACCTATATGTGAAGTGGAAAAGGAAGGCCCACTCCAGAGTTCATCCTGTTGCAGTGAAAGAAGAGGAATTCTTATCAGAGATATTCAAAAGAGCAGATATTGACCAAACCCAGTGTGACCTCTGTGGAGTCAGATTCATCCAAAGCTCTGAGAACTACTTCAGCCGGTCAGAAAGCCTGGAGGCAGACACTTCTGAACCTCTGACACCAACAGAGAATAGTGGGGAAGAAAAGTTGCATGCAGAAGGAAATGCAATTTCTGTGGCTAGTGAGGCCTATATGGAGCACAGAAACACAAAAGAACACACAAATAACCATGCTGCCTACAGACACTATGCCGAGTTTTTCAGAAGAAAGATAGATCCAAAAATACATGATGGACTGGAAGTAGTGGAGGCCATTACAGAAAGGGATTACACCCGAGACCATTTAGCATATAAAGAAGGTTCCAACTTATGCAAGAGGAAAATCAAAGAGAATATTAAAAAAATTTCAGATGCAGTAGAGGAAATCTATGAGAAAAAAGCCTGGGCTAAAGGTAGGACCTTTCCTGTTTTCTTTAAACAATTTAAACAATAGGTAATTTTTTGGTCAAACTGCTAGACCTGGCAAAGCTTCATTTGAAAATCTTTATGTGGCCAAGAAAAGATATTTCCAGATATTTCAGGTAGCTGGGGAAAAGAAGAACTGAGAGAGCTGGAAAAATTGAAAATATATTCAAAACTATTTCAACCTGATGAATTACATAGTAGAGGTAAAGTGAATAGTAGAGAATTTTTATAGAGAGTAAAGTTTAACCACATGGTCAGATATACTGTATTCTCTGAACTTACAGTTTTTCACAGTTTTACAGCAAAAAAACTTTGCAGTTTTACTGACAGATCATCTTTACTAATTTTTCTATTGTTTCTACTGTTTCCTATTTACTTCTGCCAGCCATAGTAATTTGGATATGCAGGGGTAGCCTGATAGGAGGCTTGGAGTCTTTGACTAATATCTCTGATTATTCTACCTTTGAACTTGTAATTTTGCTAGGGCTGAACAAAAGTGGATACTTAACCACAAATCTGTGGTGTCAGGTACTCAAAGGCAACACCGGTATTAAAAAGTTCAGTAAATTATGGTGCTTGTGATACATATTTTGATATTAATTCTTTCCCCTCTTATACGCTTAAAGCATTATTCTATAATGATTTTTGCAAACAAAATTGAATTAGTGAATGAATGGCCTAGAAGCAAAATTATCTAGTATACTTACTTTGGGAAAATGACAACTTAAACCTTAACTGGCTTCAGTTGTAGAAATCCACCAATCCTGTCAAGTTGTCATTTAGCCTTTGATGCCTGACAGTAGTAGAAGAAACTGTATATCCTGGTTAGAAAGGCAGATTGCTATAGGTAATAAAAAGATCAAGCCGAATAATCAAAAGAAAAGATTTTTATTTCGTGACCAAAATACGGTCTTAGATAGCCACAGTCAAAATAGGGCAGCGCCGATCCCGGGTTTGGTGCTGGGTGAACACATGCTGATCCGAACTCTATCGCTCTGGATCCTCTGTGTTCACGAATGTTGTTTTGGCCGGGTTGGTTTTATACAGTTTTTTCTGCCTGGGGCAGAGGTCCTTTTTTCTTTCCGTTGCTTCGCATATTCATGTAGTTTTTCTGTCTTTGTGCTGGGCTGGACGGAACCATTTCTAGGAAGCGATAAATGTTGATGAACGCTGATGTTGGTTTATGGGAATCCAGAATTGAGATGTATTTTCCTGACGACTCTGGTTATCTTGATTGGTGATACTTGTCAAGTGTTCATCGCTTGGGTATTTCCCGTACTGTCTCAGAAAGGGCCCATCTCCACTGGAGCCACACTATTAACTTGCTAATTTAGATCTCTTTTCTTTGTCGCCAGCTCTGGTTTCACAATCCTGTTAAGCCACCCTGCTGTGTGTATTCTAAAGATTTTTATTTTTTTCATACAAGCATGTTTTATTCCACATAAATTTCACACAAACACAAATTATTTTATAACATATATTACACAGGTATCTGCTAAGAAAGGCAGGAGCCTCTCTTTGAAATGGAGAATGCAAACGCCCTCCTTCCAAATTAGTATAATTTTGGAATTAAGGGGGCTCTCAGGCAAAGATATGGGGATAGGAATAACAATTCTTTACTAATATATCTAACAAGACAAACAAAACCAACAACAGCTATGAAATCAACAACAAACAGAACAGTGAATCAGTTCCAGTCATTTTTTGGCCGCAGGCACCCTCTCCCTGCACTGCAGTTACCAGTGGTGGGGCAGGGCAGGTCCCGCGCAGCTGCAGGAGGGCTGGGGGTGATGGTGGCAGTGTCCCAGGTGGGAGAGGGTTGGGGCAGAGACTTTTTTGCTCATGGTGGCGGTCGCGGTGCTCAGCAGGGTGCTTGGAGATGGCAGGCTAAAGCGAGAAGACAGCAATGCGGGGGTTCGACAGCAGCAAAGGTGGCTCCCGGTGCTGAGATAGGGCGTAGGGGTGATGGGTAGCAGCAGTGGTCATCCTCCTCCAACTCCACGAGCAAAATGGGGCTCTCCTCTTCTGGCTTCTGAATCTTGTCGTGTTTTCCCCTTTCTGGTCCCCCCCCCCCACCTTCCCTTTTTCCCCTCGTTCCCCTTGCCGCTAGCCATCTGTGCTAGGGCCTAGCCATCAGGTTTCTTAGCATGACGATGGGGAAAAATTCCACTGAGAAGAAAGGGAAAAACCCCAACCCCCTACACTGTAGTATTTGATATGTTCATCAGGTCTGATCAGTGAAATATGTTAAATTTGTAACTAAATGTTGGGTTGTGCTCTTCATGTGTAAGCTTTATCTTTACTCCTAGTGGAAAGTTTTACATATGGATGAGGTCCATGAAGTTTAGCTTATTGTTTACTTGGCTTCCTGCTCAGTGAACCATGACAGTGATGAATAAGATGGATGTAGTAGGTGTAATTATAAGTAGGAAATAGTGGATTTAATTATGACAATTGATTGATGAATGTTACCTTGTTCTTCTACTCAGTGAAAATATATAGAGGGAAATTATTTGTCTCTGAGATTGCTTTCCCTCTCTTTGTAACAGGCATTTTTCAGGTTCTTAATGGTGCAGTTCAGCAAAGGCTGCAGCATTTTAGGTCCACGTTTTACTTTGATTTGTATCATTTCAGAGAGATAATGAAAGTCAGAAACTTTATAACCCAAAAATAAAGTAGAATGTTTTCAGAATTCAGATGCAACTCAAAAAGGGCAGCACAAAAATGTGGAACTTCTGCTCTGATAGTGCTAGTAATGTTCATTAGAATGGGGAGTAGTACATACATCATCTTCATCCACATTAGTGAATTATCCCCCATATAAGATCACTACTCATGACTCATCACTCAAAGGTGACCATGGCTTCTGGGTTTGCAGCATTGTCATCCCTCTGTGTACCTTCATTTTGTGCTTGACTTTTAGCTGCTGTCCATTTCTCAGCTAAGTGTTCTCACAGAATGTTAATTGTGCTCCATTTCAGCTGAAGAAGTAATGACCATGCATGCCAACAAATTGGTGGACACCATTGATGATGCTTGTAAGTGGCTGAAGCAGATGGACTCTCACAGGATAACAGAAGAAGGTATGTTTTAAAATTGCACAGCTTTCTGTGCCCACTTCTGTTCAGTAGTGATCTCTAAGCATCACTTCAGTCTCTCAGTCAGCAGCATTGTGAATATTCACTGACCTTTGAGAGGCATTCCTACAGGGGCACTCTAGAAAACATGAGATAACCAGGCTTTCCTCAGTGACTCTTCAAAACAGAGCATCTGGTTGCAATTGGCCAGAATGGAGCAAGTCTTCTCCCTGGTCCTCAGTGGATCCCAGTCTGATAGAGGATGCTTGTGTTTGCTTCTTTTATTTTCACTTCCATTTCTCTTGGTTTCATACAAAAAGTAGCATACGTTGATGCTGTCTATTGCATCACAGCTCTCTAAGGGCAAGTTTAAGACTTCATTTTACCTCCCTATATGTTCATATTTAAACATATGTTTTGGTGGCAGGATTGCAACAGTTGCAGAAATAGGCAGCAATTAAGTGATTTGACTTACAAAATGGACTAAGTAGCTCAATTTTAGAAAAATTGGTTGTGATAAAGCCTTGTGTTGCCTCTTCTTATCCCAGCAGATACAGTTAATAGGAGTGGGAGTGCTCTTACAGTCTCAAAAGCAACCTTATAGTCTGTCTTGGAAGTCAGCAGGGCAATGTAGTGTCTGCTGAAACTGAATCTTGAGAGAGAGATGAAACAGACTTCTTAGAAAAGTCAAAGGAAATAATAGAAACAGATTTTCAGTGTGAAAATTAATTACTAGAATAGCAAGTGGCTTAGCAGTCGCTGTTTCGTTGCAGAGCTCTTAAATACATTGTCATATTAAACTAAATACTTCTTAAACATGATTATGCACATATGAAGGTGTATTGCTGACACATAAAAATAGCAATGACATAGCTTGTCATGCTGTTAGGAGAAAAAGGTGTTGGGTTTTCCATTCTGCATTAATTTATTGTTTTTAATATAGGCTTGGTACACGAGAAAGACTTGGAAAATGAAGTGGAAGATGAAATTATGGCTTTTGAAGAACTTGTCCATAAAAAACGCTCAAGGAAAAAAGGAAGACATAAAAAACTATAAACTGAAAAATTATTCCAGATGGCTATTTTATCCTCTTAACAATCTAAGTTTAGAATGAAATTTTCTTTTTAAAAATAGAGGGATGGGATCAGAAATCAGAAGAGTCTGAAGAAAAATAGCAATTTATGCTGTTTTATTTTGGTTTTTTTTTATTACTTGTATTGTGTCAAAATAATTACCTGTGTCATGATAATGTAATTGTTAAAACCTATGACTGGACCAATTTCCTTTCAAACCTGTGTGATAGTGTAAAAGTAACAAAAGCCAAAGAAACAAGCAAGTAGAAAAAGATTAATGTCCTGACTTATCTCAGGGGTATTTTTCCACTTTTTTTTTCTTTTTTTTTCTTCTTCCTTGTAAACTTTTGTCATCATTCTTCTGAGCTGGAATCCTCAGAAAAATAGGTTGATAATTTTTCTGATTTAAGAGTCTTAGCATGTTTAGAACTTTCTGAGTCTTCAGATGAGATATTTACAGTATCCCTCTTTTCTGTTTTTATAGACAAGAAAGCACTAACCACATTCATATTTCTGACAGTGTATATATTCTTTTGATCAGATAGCTATGAAAGGGGTTGATTTTTGTTTGATAAAGTTCTGATATAAACTTCTACCTGTACCTATTGAAAAAATGGATAATCTTAAAGAATGTTACATATTTTAAGTGCTTTGTAAGATTTAATTTTAAGGCTTAATTTGATACATTTTTGTAATGTATACTCTTTTTATAAAACCTGTAAAATTTTTTAAATCACTTGGTCTTGTCTTATTTTTTGAGTGCTTTCTGAAAGCTGTATGTGACTGCATAAGTGAGATTTGTAAATTGGGTCCAGAGTATGAATTTGTTCTGATGGGATCTCAGTGTGTCCAGCATATTGTACTGTCCTGGTTTTGACTGGGATAGAGCTAATTTTCTTCTTAGCAGGTGTACAGTACTGTGTACTTGAATTTAGGATGTGAATAATGT
Organism: Oenanthe melanoleuca; assembly: GCF_029582105.1. NCBI lineage: Eukaryota > Metazoa > Chordata > Aves > Passeriformes > Muscicapidae > Oenanthe > Oenanthe melanoleuca. The sequence goes on along the minus strand of NC_079335.1, from coordinate 101,690,952 downwards.
TGACAACAAACTGTTGTTCTGGTTGTTGCTGAGCAGTGCTTACCATAGATCAAAGACTTTTCAGTTTCCCATGCTCTGCTAGAGAGCAGGTGCACAAGAAGCTGAGAGGGAGTATAGCCAGGACCCCAGCTGACCCCAGCTGACCAAAAGGACATTCCATACCATAAAATATCTTCTCAGCACATAAACTGGGAGGAGGTGGACAGAGGGGGGCTGATCACTTCTGGAGAGGGGCTGAGCATCAGTTGGGGCAGTGAGCACTTTTGTTGTGCACCACTGTTTTTCTCAGGCTTTATTCCACTCTCTCTTTTTTATCTCCTTTTTAATTAAAATTATTATTATTGTCATTATTACTGTATTTGACTTAATTTTAGTTAGTAAACTGTTCTTATCTCAACCCACAGATTCTACCCTTCTGATTCTCCTCCTCATCCCACAGAGAAGATTGGAGGGTGAGTGAGCAGCTATGTAGTAATTAGTTGCTAGCTGGGGTTAAACCAGTAACCTTTTTAATTAAAACATTTGTGTATTAAACATAATTAGAGTATTATTTAGTTGTTGAAATATTTGGCCTTTGAAAGAGTTCCTTTTTGTATACATAACAAATTGCTTTGATAATTACCTTTTGTCAAAAACTTAATCGCTTATTATTAAGATCAGTGTTGTGGAAATGGGATATTTTACATGGGTACAAATTAAATGCTGCTGTAGAATGGAGCTATGTGGGCAGCAGTAATAATTTTCTATTGCATTGTAAAAGTCTCTTTCCAGGTGTTTATTCTTAAAGAAGTCTTATTCCTTAAGCAAGCATTTAGAAGACAGTTTGGAAGCATACATTGCTGAAATATAATGCAAGTCACTTGCACTGTATAGAAGTCAAGAACTAAGGAAGCTGGATCATTAATGTAAATTATTTGGCTTTGTTTTCTGTGATGATGGGTATTTTGCAGAAACTTTCCTGATCAGTTTCCCAGCTTCACTATTTACATTTGTGGCAGTAAACACTACCTAAATTTTTTAAGAACAATTACAATTTCAAAATCCTTGCTGGCCACATTTTAAAGATTGAATTACTATATACTTTTTCTTTCTCTTTATGGGAAAAAAAAAAACAACAGCTTAAACATTATCTCAGAATAATTCAAGGGGAAACAAAGAAAAAGAAATAACAACAGATGTTACCAAGAACTTTTCTTGGAGCAGGGACCTGTGATTCTTTATGTGGTTCCACGAAACCCACGGATTTTTCTCTTACTTCGAATCAGCACTCCTAGATGGAACTTATTTCAATAACATGAAATACTGACTGCTAGACAAAAATAATGGCAATTCAAATTTCAGAGCTTACGGTTTCAGAGATATATTAGGTCAAGATTTCAGTAATGTTCAAGCAGAGATGGGAAATCTAGTTGGATCTTCAGGCCAATATCACTGCTTTAAGGGTTTTTTTCCTCTCTGCTGGTGTGCATGAATAAACATAAATCTTCTTTTCCATGGCAGTCTCTTCAGATAATAATGATCTCAGTATTAATCCTGTTTACATGTTACATGAGCAAAATGAGTTTGTCCAGATACACCCTTGGATTGTGGGATTTTTCTGTTTTTTTCCTTATTTTTTTTATTCTTTATAAATCGTTCTTACCTCTGGTGGAAGCCCCAGTGTTCTCACACCAGCTAACGCCTGTGACTCAAAGGGCTTAAGACCCACAACAAGTGCTTTGATATGTATGAGATGCATATTGCACTGAAACCTTGGAACTATGTAGTGGATGCAGGCTGTCGAGCTAATCCACCCACTTCTGCCTGTCTAAGCCATGTTGAAAAGAATTTTGAAAAGGCTTCAATAGCTCAGAAACTGGTGACTTTAAATCTCCCTCCCTGGTGATACAAAAATTACACCTAAATGAGAAAGAATGAACTATTTGCTGCAGTTGAAAGATGAGGTGTGTGGTCCTAAACATGGCAAGTGTCCAAATTTCAGTCTTCCCAAGGAAAAAAAAAATCTCTTGCTTCCTTGAACCTCCTACTAATACGAAGAACTGTGTGGTAAATGATGTGTGCTTTTCACCCTTTTCCTTTATTTCTCTTAAAAACATTTTTTTCATTGTACTGCCCACAGTTTTATTCCAAAACGCTTTCTTAACAGTCAGCTGTTACAAACTCTGACTCAGCAAATAATTTAAACATTTGCCATTTTTTAAACATTTGCCATTTTTTAAACATTTGTGGTCATTCCTAAAGTGAAGCCTTTTACCTCTGTACTTACTGAAAACGTAGGAAGAAAGAAATTGTCTTATCTCTGTAAATAAATCAAAAGAAACCCCTGTGACAGTATTTGCTGAAAACTAATTAGGAAGCACTAATCCTTACATGAAAGGAACCACAGGTGTTGCTACTGAGCTTCAACCTTTTTTCTTGGAGTCTTTAGAAAGTTAAATACAGAAAAGAAGAGTGTCACGGTGTGACTTGGGTTTGCCAACCTTAATATATTTAATTTCTTTTAGAGACGAGACCCAGGAGTAGAGACAAGGTAGGATTAAAACTTAGAAAGGTAGAAGAAATTTATTAATAACACAAAAAAAAAAAATATTCAGAATAAGATCCCTAGATTGTTTCTTCCTCCCCTTCATTCAACATTTCTTACCAACAAACATACAGAGAGCACTTCAGTCAGTGATACATTCAAATAATCAGTTCAGTTCACTTAAGAGAGAAAAGTCCCTTTTTGGTTATTGCTTAGGGGGTGTCTTCACCTTCACAATCCACATCCGTCCGGGAAAATATTGCAGATTATGACTTTCCTCCCATTCTGTCACAGTCCTTTCAGAGCTGTGCTATGGGTTATGTTACACACATGGGGTATTACTTTTAAATGCAGGCTGCTGAAAAACAAGATTCTCTTCATCTCCTTCACTATCAAATGTCTCTGTCCTTATTCCAGTCCCAGGACAGAAAGAGCTTCATTCCCCGAGGCAAAAAGTCATCTCTTTCTCTATTAAATGTCTCTGTTCACATTTCAGTCCCAGAACAGAGAGCTCTATTTCCCCAAGGCAAAAATAAGGTTTTCTTCTCAAGCACCCAAAACCTCCCCAAGTATATTGCACAGTTTAAAGGAATTTTAGTGAAGTCACAATCCCCTTAGCCCATAAAAAAGATTTTCAGGTTCTTATCAGTTTGCATCTTTTCAATCTCTTCCCACCAGGAACTTTATCTTCATTCCGCTGACTTCTGCAGTTTCCATGCTTTATTTCTTCTCATTCAGGGGAGCTTAGAAAATCGAGGATCTTATCCAGGCATAAAGAAGTTACAATTGTATCCAGATCGTGAAGAACAACATGGGCAGCTGGAGGCCTCTTCTCTCAGAGCGAGGAGGGAAGGGGGAAAGGGAGAGCCTTTGCTGGCTCCCTGATTCCCCCTGCTCGGCCATGCCATGTGGAGAGGAGAGCTCCGGAACTCTCCGGAACTCCATGTGGTTAGGGAGTGGGGGGGATGGGGGGGGCCCGAGACCATGCAGCCGGGCTGGGCCTCCCCACCAAGCCGAGGCCAGGGTCCCAAGCCGGGCCCCCAGCAGAGCCGGGGTGCCGAGCCGGGCCACCCCTGCAGAGCCGGGGCACCGGGCCGGACCCCAGGCCGAGCCCAGAGCTGAGCCGGAGCCCCCGGCCGGGGACCACCACCCCTGGAGACCGGAAGCCGAAAGAGAGAGAGCAAACCTGATCCACTGTGATTTGTGAAAGCGAAATAACTTTTCATTGGTTTCCCGAGCTGCCCATCACCAAATCAGCTCTCTGATTGGTGGCAGCAGCCCACAGGGGAAGCTCCCAGAGATGGGAGAGCCCCTCCCACTCCCCAGCCTCTTGGAGCTTGCTCTGAGGTGAATCCACCCCTCCCCCAAGCACGTGAAAGCAACACAAAGAGCTAAAAAAATATAACCAGCGATAACAAATAACTGCTAGGAGTCCAGAGGAGTGACATGAAGATGTTGGGAGCGCAGGAGCATCTTCCATGTGAAAACAAGCATGATAGAGTTGGGGTTGTTCAGCATGGAGAAGAGAAGGCTCTGGAGACCCCTTAGAGTATCTTCTATTGCCTAAAGATGTCCTATGAGAGAGCTGGAGAGGGACTTTTTACAAGGACATGATAGGACAAGGGGGAGATGCATTTAACCGAGAAAGAATAGGTTTAGATTAGAGATTAGAAGAAATTCTTTGCTGTTAGGGTCATAAGGCACTGGAACAGTTTGCCCAGAGAAGCTGGTAGATTGGTAGGAGAGTCTTACCTCCCTACAGCCCATCTTCTGCTTAGGCCACACACAAATTTTCATGCTTTAAAGGTATAGTTGCTAGTGATTTAAATAATGTTCATATGTCGATATTTAGAAGTTACTTTCAGTGGTCTTTCGATCAACTGGATTCTAAACTGTCCTATGTAAACCAGCGCTGAAACTTTGTCAAACCATTGACAGATTTAGGTTGCCTCTTCAACATTTTGCAGGCAAATAAATAATAGTGATATCAGAAAGTAATTTTCATTAGGTCGTGTTGAAGTAAATGCTTGCAATTCTCTTTTGTGAAGGGGTGAGTAGATCTTTACTGAAGCTACATTACATGAGTTTAGTGCTATATATCTCTCTGTACTATTAATTGTAGAATTAGCTGGTCTTGTACTACATTAATAGTAGTTATGGACAGCATCTATGAAACTAGAAGAGCCCTTGAAGACAGACAAGACATCCTTGACAGGATGCTGAAGAAGAATAATTCAGGTGCCTAATTTCTTTGGAGAAAGTTGGGTACCTCATTATGGTTTACAGAGGAAAAGAGCACTGAGCTGAAAGGTGCTGGTGATCTAAAATGGTGTTTCAGATGTCAGAAGACATATAGAAAGGAAGCTGCTGAATACAGGTGAGTTACAGACCCTCAGTATCACTGGAGCTTTGACTGGGGAAGTCTAGTGAAGGAGTGTCTCAAGTGTGGAGCATGGAAACTTTCAGTCATCTCTCTGTCAAAAGAATAGATCAGAGTTCTTTACTTTCACCAGGACACAGACAGAAAAAGTTTGCTTGGAGGAATATGTTGATGATGAATACTTATGTAACAGCTAAGTGGCTGGAATACTTTTCTAGGCTGCTGGAGATGGCCAGGTTTCAAACTCAGTCCTCCCAGAAGGATGCTCTGAGCCATCAGATGCCAATTTGCCTAGAAAATATTCACTGCAGCTACTGCTGATGATGCCTAATTCAGGATATTTTGGGGCCAGAGAGAGGGTGGAAGTGCGGCCCATTCACAAAGGGAATACACGCATTCAAGTTGCAGGTGTCAACACAGTAGTCCTACATGTGAAGAAGATCCATCCAATCTTGGAAGGGAACCTGCACCTCCACTGTTGAGTGAGCAGGGTTGAGTACCCTTTCTTTGGTAAATCACTGCTGAATTCATTGTGCAGTGAAACAGTTTAAGTAGGAGAGATGCAGAGCAGCACCCCCAACCAGGCTCATCAATGTTAAGTGATGGATGGATGTGGAGTTAAGCCTGGATCTCCAGTTCCCTGGGAGAACACTGTGATTCAGGAGCTAGTCAGCAGTAACTGTTTTATGAAGATGCCCATGGTATGCAATAACCCTAGGGAGTGCTTTACTGAACTAAAGTAGATGATGAGAAAGAGATGCCTATTTTCTGGATCCTTGGGGGGAGTTGGGGGTAGGTGACATGCTAAGCTACCATGTTTGTCAAATATAGCAGTTCTGGGCATATAATAGAGATACAGGGTCAAACCAAGTGTGGTGCAGACCCATATCTTTGGTTTGATATTGGCAAGTTTCTAATCCCACCCATTTTTTTTCTGAAGCCCTTTCCTTCCCCCAATCAGTCTGCTGCTGTCAAAGTTCAAGTGACAAAGTGACATTAACTTCAAGGTAAGGTATACTGCCTCATTCCCATACTGATGGCCATTCCCAGACTGATGAGGCTACTCCTGCCCTTGTGTCCCTTAAATGCGGATACTAATACTGCTCACATAACTCCATCCGTTTTGAAATCGGCAGGTCTTGGGGCAACTGGTGCTTTGCAATATTGTATGATAATCTTTCACTGGAGTAAGTTAGCAGTGATACTGAATGTATTTGAACCATGATTATTGGGGAGATATATAGCATTTAAATACTTAGTTTTAACAAATACTGCAGAACCATGTTTTCCACACTTGTTAGATAAAACAGAGTTTCCCTAAAAGATGCACTTTGAGCAGTTAACAAGGAACTCTTGGCTAGAGAACAGAAAGAACAGAAAGATCAAGCTGAAATAAATAAGCGTCAAAAACCAGTTTCCAAGTTGCTCTGCTTGTCTCTGTAAATAACATGCTTGGTAACTCGCACTTTTTCTTGACCCTATCACTTTGAAAGTCTCTCTTGTTCAAGCCAATGTTATTCAGACAAGATTAAATGTTACGTAGTTACAGTTTCGGATGTTGCATTGGTCGAGGTGGCTGCCGGGATGGAGGGGCGGGGAGTGCCGGGTTGGAGACAGAGACACGACACTGGACACTCGTGGTTCACTGTAACAAGACTTAAGCAACTTTATTCTTTGTGAGCACGCTTAAATAGGATGCTTGAGCTTTCCCAGCCTCACACAGGTGGTTGGTTACAATTTCTGTCAATCACTTCCTCGACCACCGATACATTTGCACTTAGGGTCCAATAGATGAGCTGGGATTATCACCTAGGTAACTGCCTGCTTAACAGGCTGGCTGGGTTTCAAATTGCAGCTTTTAGAAAAGCCGCAGTATGCACTTCCACAATTAAACACCAGCTAATAGGAAGGAATTTCCTGATGTTACATTCACAGCTTGTCACCATTCTCTACTTTTGCTGGAGGAGTCTGATGTTTAAAAAAAGAATAAACTTGTAGTACAATGAACTGTACCTGTGAGCTGGGGTATTTATAGCTCTATGCAGCAGTCTGATTGCAGGGGCGAAAAAAGACTTTGATTGTTGTGTGGAGTATGTTTTGTGTAGTGAATTAAAATTAGGTTACTGTTTTTTACTGATCAGTGAATATTGATATGTAGAGGGCATTTTTTTCCTATTTCCACCACCTGGCTAAAGACATAAGTCCTTTTTTTATGGCCTCAGCTTGCCCACTTTGTGTTGTCTAGTTCATAAATTACTAACTCCGCCTGTTTTTTTTGCTGGAGGATTTCTCTGAAGTTCTTGTGACTTGTGAAAAGCAAGAAAAACATGCTGAATTTTCTTCTCTCTTTTGAGGACCTAGGTTAGACAATCCCCTTTCTCTAGCAGGAGCTATAACTCTCTTGAGAAGCTGTCAGGATTGACTGAATCTTGTCCAAAGTTGGGGTCATCACCTGGGAATAGTCACCATCCCCGAAACAAAAAACATTTTATTCTAGGTGTAATGAGTTTTTAATAGGAACTGTAATCACCTAGTAATTTAGCCTGGGCCTCTAATTGGAAACAGGGATGCATCTGCTTGTTTGACTGAAGTCTTTTGATTGAAATTGCTAGAGCACAATCTGAAGAAGTTGTGTCCTTATGGAAAAAGGGACACAGTATTTCCAGGTTCAAAGTTGTAGTATGGACCCCCATCCCCATATTTCTTCTAACTAAATTGGGGTGAGAAAGAACAGAAAATGCTGTGTCTTCTCTGATGCTTATCTTCTTCCAAATGTTGTCCCAAAATACGGTTCTTTAACCCAGCATGCAGGAGGTCATTCCACACACAGAATTGAGGTATTTATTTGTAGTTCTGCATAAAAATGGCTGCTGGGTGGCAAATCCACAAAGCCATCACAAGGGCTATCAGAACTTTTCACTATTTACACATTTTAGCAAACGATGGCATTGATGATCACTTGCTTCAAGTTGCACAGTCCTCTTAGTATTTTGTCTTCTATTGGTTGAGTCCCTCACTTCTTATGCAGATTAGTCCATGTACTCAGTTTTTCTCTTGGTGGGTTTTTGAGTCAGTGGTCATGAACTCCCACTGCCAGAATTACCTTTTCCCACTCAGAGCTGATTTCAGCACAATTGCTTGAGTCGGCTTGTTAGTTTCTTCCTTATCTTGGGAGTTTTTCAAAATGTCCTTGTGTCCTGTAAATTCTGCATTCTTTGTGTCTACTATAGTAGTATGTCCTTCTCCTCTGAGTCTGAGATCACTGACACATTCAAGTCCTAAATCTTAACAATGCAATTCCACCAAAAAGTAACTTACCTTTCTAATGCCTGGACATCACAGCCATCCCCATTTTGTGACTTGTTCTGCAAAGAGTACTAAAAAAATTACTTCAAAATGTGAAATAAAAGTATGTCTACCTAGTTTGATTAATAGATAGACCATTTTAGATACCATGAAAACTCAAAAAGGTTCCAAATCATACAAACCTTTCTCTTTTTGAAAGCTACAATATCCAAAAGAATGAAATTGGGAAGTTTTTGAAGTTAAGAAGTTTCACTTCAGTGATAGATGAGACAATGTCCCTCTTTTTGGTTTATTTTATCTTAAGTTTTCTCTTTCAGCAGCATCTCAAGTCCAGACTGGACTAAAATACTGTCCAAACATAGGGTTTGATATTCTGCTTGGTTACACATGGTGAACAATTTTTTATTCCATGACCAGAAATTCCCCCCCACTCCTCATACTGCCAGATCCACAATTTAGAATTGTTGCACAGCTGTGGACTTAAAGTCACAGCATGCGGACTTAAAGCATTGTGAGTTTATTGAAATTTGATATTTTCTTATATACCTTTATTTCATAAGTCTTTTCGACTGTCTTCAGCCAAACCTAGTTTTCCTCCCTATCCAGGAATACTTGAATTACTGCTTTATTTAAAAGAAACATAAAATCTGAAGTGATCACTTCCCTCCAGGAACTAGGTATTAAAGATTTGCCGTAAGACTCAGGGTTAAACCTCAACATTTGGAAACAACGGGGCATATGACTGAGCTAGATTGTTTGTGACAGGGAAAAGAGGAAGAAAAACAATCTTTATTGTCAGATATTCTCTGTTTCTTTCTGTTCCTAATAGGTAGGGTGGAGGTGATCAGCAGTGAACATCATGTAGGATTCTACAGCAGCTTTTTAGTCATCATCTAATAAAATGGGCTGTAGAAGCATCTTCTTGCACACAGGATTAGCTGAGAAGCAATGTCATATCTCAAAATGAAGCACTTGGGCAGTGGGTGTGTGTGGAGGAGAAGAGTGGGATCATGCTGTAAAAAGTGCTCACATTTTTAGCCAGACAGCAGTTCTGCAGCAAATAAAATCTCTTTCTCCAACAGATGGAGGAGAGTGAGTGGGAGGTAAGTTTGGAAGTGCATTTTGTCATTTCTGTTCGCTCATTGCATCGTCTGTAAGGGAGAATGCATGCCATACCAGGTGATAAAAGAGTGGATTAAAAAGTGTACAGCATCAAGGAGGTAGCAGTAACTCTCCAAGGAGCACCTTCCATCTGGGACTTTCAAAATGCTTTACAAACGTTGGACAGGTGAGGTTTGTGACATCCCAGAGCACAGGTATTGATCATTCCTATTTCGAGATAAAGAAATTCAGCAATAGGGAGCGCTGACAAGATTTAGGTGCAAAAAAATATTGATTTGTAGGGGTGGACTTCATGCTACTGTTATCTCCTGCTTCTAGTGCAGGACCTCACTCCCTTTATATTGTTCAGACTTTGACTAGCTGCCTGGATTAGCATGCAGAATTCTGCCTGACCCAGCCTCCCCCTGCAATACACTGCCATTTGCTTTCCATAATCAGGCTTAATTTACCTGTCATTTTCACTAGAACTGATGACTTTAAAACTCTCCTGGAAAGCAAATGTTCTCATCTGAAAATGGCAGGGAGAGAATCACGAAGGAAGAGTATCTGTACTGTTTCCACCTGCAAAATTTTCTTATTCCTCCCTCAACATTTGTTTTAAATAGGGGGGAGGGGTAGTGAAAAATCATCTCTGATAATTTGTTGCGATACGAATTAATTAGCTTTCCACATTTCCTCAAGAAAGGGCTACTGTTTTAAAACAAGGTCAAAAACATGGTTACATGAAGATATATGTATTTGGGTGAAATGTTTAAACATGAGCTCAGAGAGAGCTGTAAGTTCTGCTGCCCTGCCCCTGCACTGGAAGAAACTTTATTTGCACCCAGCAGAAATGCTTCCAAACACATACTTAATCTTATTTATACTTATAGAAAAAAGGAGTAAACCTAGTAAAAACCAATTACTTTCATTGTTATAAAGGGAAAACATGCAAAACCAGAGTCAGATTCTTCAGGTGCAAGGGCGGTCAAGTCTCATTGTACAAGCTGAGGTGTACTTTCTGAACTACTCTGACTTTCTGGCCTGCTCCTCTAGTCAGAAACCAAAACAGGGATGGTCTCTTGCCAATTGGACTGGATATCGATACTATTGAATAGGAGGCTGCAGGACAATGAACCTCTTGTTTGCTTTCTCAGGTTCTAGAAAGTGTTTATTGCTGTGGCTGGGAAAGTGTACATAGGAGGATTTCCTAAGCTGATGTTCTCAAATGTAAAGATTGATTGCTGTTTTTCAGCCTTTGTGAGGTGATTCTGCCTGTGTTGCACATGGGCCTGGTGTTCTGACTGATTGATAAGGTAATCAAAACATGAATTCATCCCCTGGGATTATTATTTTGAACTGTGGTATCTCAGATCAATCAGTCCTGTTTTTTCCTGCCTTGCTAAATCGAAGTAAGAAAATACATTCTGCCAAGGTCTGCCATTCATTATCTGACTATATTTATAATTGCAAACTATTTGTATCTTCAATGCTGACTCATAAAGCAAAGTATTTCACTGAGGCTGAAAGGGAAATGACCCTGCATCTTTTCCAGCTTGTCATTCCATTTTTTCTTCCCTCTTTGGGGATCTCTGTCCTACTTTCTGTCACACGTATTAGCCTTGGCTGACTGATAGGACAAGATAAAGGGTCTTGAGCAAAACCAGCCTTATAAACATTGATAGTGAATTACTTTGCTTCATGTATCAGAAAAATATCTTAAGCAGAATGAAAGAGAATTAATTGACCCATTTCCAGACTAAGTTATGAGTAGGTTAACAGAGAAACTAAAACATATGTTTGGTGGATTATTTTTCTGCCTTGGTATGGAAAGACAAAATAAAACAACAGTGGCTTTAAAAAGGGCATGCAACTGGGCCCACTTCATAAATATTTTCTACTAAAATGTGTTTACTACTTATGTCCTGAATTTTGCCATGAAAATGTATATTGCAGATTAGAGTTATTTACTAAATCCTTGTAAATTACGCCAAGGACAATGTCTGTATTTGCTATCAGTCACAGAAGTCCAGTCAGTGTAGTAAGTGAAATTACCTCCCATGATTTGGTGCGTTGCATTTGCTGAAGGAATAAATGATATGCTTTTTTCTGTATGAAAAGCTAAATACAGCACAAGGACCATTAGAACTTGACAAGTTGACTGGGTATTGAAACCTGTCTTGAAGAGAATTTACAACCTAATGACAAACCTTGAAGGGGAGGAGTTAACCTCCTCTGATTCTAGATGTCTTGAATGACATGACCACAAAGAAGTCCTTATTCAAATAGTTTTAACTTCAAAATAGAATTCAATAAATGTGTTGTTATTCATAGTATTTAATGTAATTATATTTATTTGCTTAAATTAATCAAGTTGCTTATTATATATAATTGATATTTCCATCCAAATTAGCTTGAATAGAAAGGAATCCCCTTACAAACAAAAAGCATTATCTGCCTTTTTTTCAATAGACTGCAGTCTAACAGCTAAGTTACCTAATTGTCTTGGGGTGACTTTATGATGCTTGTATGCCCAGTCGCCTGTTCTGTTTATGCTGGATATTAACTTCTGCACCTTTAAGACTGGTTCCGAGTGCGATGTGGGGGAGAAGAAGCGCGCAGTTTGTTTTGAGAAGCTGCTCTCCCTCCCCCGCATTCCTTCTCTGGGACTGTGTTGTCTGCAGTACGGACAGCGGGAGAGAGCTCTTCTTTACTTTTTAGTTAGTTTTTTTTTTTTTTTTATTTAGCTAGATGAGGCAGAGAATTTACCCAGACTGTGGCTTTTCTTGGAACTGATCAGCCGTGCTCTGGACTGAAAACAGAGAACACCGGCAGCTCACGCCTGTGTCCCACTGGTGCCGGCGTCGTGGCATTTTCTAGCGCCGGAGGGACTGATAAGAGACTGAGCAAGCCGAGCTGCACCCCACAAAAAGGGCTTTCTGAATTTGCCACCTCTTCAAAACAGCGAGAGGTTTTATTGTTTAATTTTTAAAATTTTATTTATTTATTTATTTATTTATTTATTTATTTATTTATTTATTTTAATGCGTGTGAATACTTTGCTTTTTAAATAAACAGGGTTTTCCACTTTTCTCGAAGGAGATTTTTGTTTCCCGAACCGGATGGGGGAGGGGCCGCTTGAATTTGCCTTCAAAAAGGGATTCCTTCAGAAATTGCCTCCCTAAATTTGCCCTAAACCCGAACATTAATATACAGTCTTCTAGTTACCAAACGAAAGGTACCAAATTTAGTAAAAATGCCTCACTTACTTGCAAAACAACATGCCTTAATAATTGCTAAAAGTGAGAATCAATCTTCAGAAAAATAACTAAATATAACCAATGTGAGATAAGAATAAAACCACATTTAAATCAGGATGTGTTCTTTGCTGAACTAAATCATGTTAAAATTAGCTTTTCCAGCCTTACACATATGTTACTTTTCTCTTTGAGCTTTTGTAGGATTTCTGTGCATTTGATGGTAGCTGGATTTGTGAGTATATTATTTTTTTTAGGTTTTCTTTTTGGTATCAGTTGAGTAATGAACAATTAATAGATGACCTCAAATGATTTGCAGATCTCAAATGTACGTCTTTCTTTTCTGTTTAGTGAAAGCACATTAAGGCAAATGTGTTCAGTGAATGTGTTAGGCACTCAAATGCCTGGCTCCACAATGAAATCCAAAATCTTCTGCTCAGAAATATATACAATTCATGTAGAGAATAAAACTTTTCAGGATGCAATCCTGAAAATTACACTTATTTTATGAGATCAGCTAAAATGTACAGCTGTCTCAAGCTAGGCGTGTGGAAATAATGGAGAGAAGAATGAATCTCTTGCCTGAAGTCCTCTGGTGTCTTTGTGGGATCCATCTCCCTGAGATGCTTCCCAGAACTCCATCTTGAAGACAACAGCAAAATGGTGGGAGCATTTGTACACAAAATGGTAGCACAGAGAGCCTTTTCTCATCCAGAATATTCTAACAGTATCCCACCAGAAACCGTAACACAAAGCCAAACTGGAGGCAAGGTTCCATCTTAAGCCTAGTCCTTTCATGAAAACAGTAATTAAGAGACTTCCTGGGTGACAGAGTCAGGTTGTCTAGGGGCCAAGATCTTGTTGCTCTGTGCTGGGGTGGTGAAGCCTAATCATCTCTCTCTGGTTATGAATTCTGCACTAAACATCTTATAGAAAAAACAAAGGTGCTGACAGAACTTAGACATGTCTGAGATGGAGGGGAGATGGTTAAGAGTGTGATTTTGGTTTGATGAACCTAAGTCTCAGTTCTGCAACTTTCAGCTGTTTCTTAAATCTAGTCCTTGGTCACTGCTCTGAGAGTTTAGAAGTAAAAGGAGCAGCTCTGCTTTGTTTCACAACACATGAATACTAATTGTTTCTGTTTGTATTTATGCCATGTCATCTAATATTCAGTGAATAAACAAAGCTGTAAGTCATGTGCATTCATCCCCAACCTACTGGAGTTATTTGCAGCATCCACTCATGGACTTTTTAACAGATATTCAACTTTCCTTTAAATTCTCTCTTGGAACAGTGGCCATTAAACATCCCAGGCTCAGATAGACCCTATTCTGAAAGAATTCTTATTGGAAATTTTCAGTATTTACCACAGCATGATCCTCTCTACATTGTCCTCCTTTGGAGTGCTTGCTGAGTATTCAAAACTAATAAGCAGATAATATTGCCTCCAGAAATTTTCTATGTCCTTGCAATATAGCTTCTTGTATTACTATAAGACAGAAATGTGATCAAAACCTTAATTTTTTTCATATTCCTAAAATAAATTAATTCAAATAACTATCTTAAGCTCCCTCAATTTTAAAATATAAAGTAAGAATTTCTTTACATGGCCCTGCTCTTTCCCTTATGGGAGATAATTTTTTGTTACAATCTTAATTTTCAAGCATAGTTCACACTCACCACAGGACATGAAGCGCTGAGTAGAAAGAAATAATGGGTGTAGCTTCTTTAAATCTTCCAGTGGAAAGGGCAGAGGAACACTGCACTCTTTCCAAAACATAATATAAATGAGTTCACTTCCTCATCTCCAGTTCTTGGGAGTTTGTCACACACTGGACAGTATTGATGTATGACCAATGTGTGCACTGGCATATGCATGATCTATGTATGTAGATGTCTATTTAAAAGCACCTGAAAATTGAGATATTCTCAACCTGTTATTTGAAGTAGGTGAAATTTATATATGGAATATCCATTTTCTTTTTAAAGAGTCTCTACATTTGTCCCTAAAATGAGGAAAACTATCCATAAAAGATTCTCATCTGTTTGGTTTAAGCAGACAGACTGGGAGTTTTTATATCTTTAGTTAAGGCTGACTCTCTCTTTTGTTCATATTTGGTGGAAAACTAAGTAGATAATTCTAATTACTCTGATACAAAGATGGAATATTGATCTACATCTGCAGTTTCACACAAGTGTCTCGCGTGCCACATTTCAGCATCATCTTCTTGTGAGTGAAATGCATCCTTGGAGTATGTTTCACCGTCTTATGGTGATCTTCAGCACAGGCATGGGAGCATAAAGCCTGTCTAACAACTCTGATCAAGTTTTCATTGTAAACTTCATTCCTTTCTCTACAAAACCCGTAAGACAGATGCTGTATTTGTATCTTGTTAAGTAAATAAAGGACATAGCTAGTGAGACGTAGGGTTTCTTCAGATTAGCTGGCACATACTATCCACAGGGCTTTAACGCTGATGTGAAGAAGTTGCTGGGGTAGCAGAATATTGTCCCCAGGCTGCCCATCTGAGAGCAAGTACAACACTGCAGGCTTGTTTCTAATAGACATAGGGGGACTAGAAAGTGATTGCTTATTCTGAACTGCTTCACTTCTGCTTCCTTGCTTGAGAGAGATTTATGGATAATTTAAGGGACAGAAACCATGTTTGAAAGGGACAATTAAGAAGTGAACTTCACTTTTTGGGGACTTTGCATGTTCTTTTAGACAAACTACTGCTTAACTCGGTGAAGTGATGCAGACAACAGGGGCTCACTGCACTGTTGTGGCTTTGCTTGAAGTGAGGTGCCACATGGGCTTTTATGAAGTGATCTGCAGTGGATATAAGATGGCTTTGGAGAGACTGAATTTTCTCAGATGGAAATTGCAACCTATTTTTCTTTTCTCACCTTTTCACCACTAAAATGTCAAGTCTAATTTTCCTTGGTTTAGACAGAGAGTGTCAGGAACACTAGAAAATGAGAAAAGTATAAACTAAAGGTTGTAGCCATCTGTAATCATAACAATAAATATCGTTGTGCAGTTAATACTTCATCCATGTCTGCTGCCTGAGAAGACTGAAAAAGCATTCATTATTATTCCTCAATTTCATCCCTTTTAGAAGGAGGAAAATTGCCTAGTCTCAGGTCTTTGAGTTCAAAGCAGTTTAAATCTTGGCATAGCTGTTTAGGAATGAAATTTGAGAGGAGGTCTGGTAGAAAGACAGTTTTCATCTCTTGCAAAATGGCTAATTTAACACTCTAGCAGGTAATTTCTGCAATGTGCACCTACATTAACTGTTTCATTGGGTAGAGCAGTAGAGAAGGCGCTGGAACCACAAATCTGTGTCAGGGAAGGAGGGATGGAAAACTTAACAGAACATCTTATGCCAAGTTCTGTTCCAACAAAATGTCTCTGAGATAGGGGCAGCTCTGATCTTCCTGATCTGGAAGATGGAATGATGGATTATGCCCACATCATTTGATGTATGAGCTCATTATGTATCTGAAGGACATGTGGCAGAGGAAATTCTATAGTAGGCAGAGTCCCCTTGTCTGAGTAAGTATGGTTTGGGATGCCCTTCAAATTTTCTCTACCTTCTTTTACCACACCATGAGGAGAGGCACAAAACCAGAAAAAAATTATCTTTCTACCATGTGGCTGTGTGCTAAAGTAGCATATCCATCAAAAATCCTAATAAAGCACTTAACTGCCTGTTCTTGACTTTTACATCTTTCTCCTTTACTTGGGTATGAATATACTGGCAGCTATATAGAAGCACTTTTAGTATGTCTGCTTTCTCTGGGATTCATTAAAGCCAGTGGAAAACCACACACTTTCTCATAAATTGTCACCATGTCCACTTATGTGCATCTCCTGCACTCTTGTTTTGGAGGCTAAGTCAGGAAAGCAATGAAATTATTGCATTAAGAGCTAAAAAGCTTATTAATAATGTATTACATCATATTGGCCTTGGAAGAAAAGAAAGTGCTACCAAAAAAAGGTGACAAGGCTTTTAAGGTGCTTTTCTGAGAAGTCAAAATTAATGCCATGTGTTCATTTTACTGTGTTGTCCTAAGATTGACAATGTTTGTGCTATGGTCCCTACACAAAAGCCAGTGAAATTTAAGTTAGTTTTTCTGGGAGCAGGGGGACTAATCAATCTTGGTTTCCTATGAATTGTCCTTTGCCTCCAGTCTGTTATCTCTTCCCTTATGCTTTCCTCCAATTTGAATAATGTCAGCCTTCCATTGTGTGCTGTTGAATCAGCAGCTTTCGATGGTATCCCAGAAAAACAGGGCCAGGGCTAATGTGAGGCTGCCCATGGATGGTTGCACATGTTCTACAGCCATTTGGTTTTCAGCAGTTGCATATTTGAAGAGCAGCTACATTCTGGTTGCTTGCTCTAGTGAGGGAAAATAATTTGGCTCGCTCTGTGCTAGCCAGCTTGAAGTTTTCACAAAATGTATACAAGGCAGTTATATTTAAATCGTCTACTCTCTTGTCAATTTTGGTTGAAATTAGTCAGTGCTATCAAAATTATTGGGCAAAGAGAGAGAAAGAGACAAATGAGAAATTGAAGAGAAAATCACAGCCTCAAAATTTTTTCCTTCTTGGGAATTCAGGCCTGAAGCAGTTAATGCCAGTATGGCATAATTCTCTGCTGCATCATTAACTGGTAATGCTGGTATTTTCAAGATATTCTTTCTCAATCAGGATGGCCAAGCATTTTTTATGATAATGCAGATTCTCATATAACTGTAGCTGAGGCTTAAAAAAAAAAAATAAATTTGCTAGATTGTGAGATTAATGAAATATAAAAAGTAGCCAGAACAACTTCTTCTATTTTAGTTCTCTTGCTGATTTGATATCTTGTTCCTCAAAGTCCATGTGAAAAACGAGGTTCATTTTCCTGGTAAAATTTAAAAAGTTTATTAGAAGACAATAAGAGACAAGCAATAAAGCAAAAGGTTATACGGCCGGGTGTTTGGCATTCAGTCAACAGCACACCTGCTGTTTTGGAGACACCCCTTAAAATCATAAACCCGTTGCATATTTGTGGTAATTCCCTGAGCCTCCCCTCTGGTCCCTTGGCTAGCTCAGTACCAGGAGGAGGCTTGGGAGTCCCATAGGAATGAAATAAAAGATCAAACAGGCTCTTTTTCCCGGGACAATCCAAACGTTTATTCCTAAAGGTTTCCAGGGGAAAAAGAGAAAGAGCATGGAGAACGCGGCGAATTTCAACCCTCGGGTCATGGGAGGGGAAACCGAGCTGCAGCCAATGGGGTTGCACTGATGGGGAGGGGCTAAGGGAGGGCTGAACCAATTTCACAGAACTTCAGGGGAGTACAGAACAAATAATTTTTCTCAGTGTAATATAAACCATATCAATGAAATGCAACACATATTCATAGACCTGTCATGCACATTCAAACTTTTCAATAAACTATTTTCCATATTCCAGGAACTGTTCTGCATGGCCACTCCTTGAGTCCACCTTTTTAGAGCATGCGTATTTCTTGGCTATGGTTTTAATGTATTTTTCTTATCATTCTTATTTGTGCTGTGGTCTTCAGTTTCTACAGACGGTCGGTACTGGTAGCTGGTATATCAGTAGCAGGTGTCTTCACTAGGTGCTATCCAACCAAACAGGCAGTTCACTTACTACAGAGACACTTCATCAGCTTATGTTACTCCTAAAGAAATCCGTATCTTAAAAACCACACCTATAGTACCCATCCTAATATTTTTGAAATAATACCATAATATGTATTTATAACAGTCCAGAATAAATAGCTAATTCTAACTGGGGCTCCCAAAAGTTACGGCACCAGGTGGCACCAGTTGTCCTAAGCATGCAGAGAAGGAACAGCTGGTGACTGTTTTTGCACAAAATCCTCCTCTAAATAGGAATTGAAACGCCCATGAAGGACAGCAGTGGGCCTGTGAGAGGGGGTGGCGGTGTCAGCGGCACAACAGTGGCTGTGTCATGACAAGAGCACAGCCATGCCGTTCTGGGGCCTGCAGAAGCAGCTGGGCATCAATGTGGACAGCTGGCTGGTGTGGCACAGCATGCCGTAGCCACGCAGCTAGGCCATGGCCTGCCACGCCTTCGAGTGCGAGTGGGTGGAGTGCAGGCACAGGCTGGGCCAGACTTGCACCCGCCGTGAGTGCCAGCTCAAGTACGAGGATTTCATGGAGTGCATGAACAACACCAATCTGTCCCAACAGCTCCAGGTCATCTTGGAGCAGTGGGACAGTATAATCAAGCAAGGCGAATACAAGCAAGGATGTGCCCAGGCTGTGATTCCCACTGGAATTCCTCTTGGAAGAAAACTTACAGAGCAGGGGGCAGGGGCCCTGCTGTAGCTGGAGGGGAACAACCTCAGGTCGGGCATCATTCGGGCAATAAATATCCCTTTGGAATGTCAAAAGATTTTTTTTTTTTAGTTCGCACAGGTAGGGCAAGTAAGTAGGGTTGCAGGTTGCTAGCAAGGCTTGCTCTGTGTTGTTCAGTGTTTCTGTTGGTTGGTTGATGTTGGGGTTTCTGTTACTATTGTTACTAAATGGTCTGTACACGATAGAAAACTGCAGTAAGTACAAGTGTGTATAACCAAATAGAACCCTCCAAAAAGGATGTGTCTGTACAGACCATTCCTGTGTGGAGTGTTTGCGTTTATGCAGTGTGGGGGCAATGTAGATGAACCCTGCCTGCAATGTGAATAGGTGAATGATCTCCTTTCACTGGTGGCCAAGCTTAGGGAGGAAGTTGAAAGACTAAAGAGTATTAGGGAAAGGGAAGTATATTGGCGGAGCTCTGTCCTCCCATACTTGAGGGAGGCCCACCAGGAGTCAGAGGACTCCCAAACCTCCCACTGTCAGGCAACAGGAGGACACTTGGTTGATGAAGGGGAGTGGAAATGGGTCTCTGTTTGGGGAGGCCATAATAAAAATTCCTCCTGATCCCAACCCCTAGCCAAGTGTCATTTCAGAATAGGTACAAGAGCCTGGATTTAGGGAGATGGTTTAAAAGAAAATTATCTGCCCAGTGAACCTCCCAATTATGCTTTATCTGTGAGATGGATCCCCACCTCCAACATCAAATGGAAAAGAAGGGTAGTTATGGTGGGTGACTCCCTTCTGAGGGGAACAGAGGGCCCCATATGAGTCTACAGGACCCATTCCACAGAGAGGTGTGCTGCCTCCCTGGGGCCTGGGTAAGGGACATCAATGAGAGACTTCGTGGGCTGATTCGGCCCACTGATTATTACCCACTCTTGATACTCCAGGCTGGCAGTGATGAGAGTGGAAAGAGGAGTGGTAGGGCACTTAAAAGGGACTTTAGGGCACTGGGTCAAGTGGTGGATAGGGCAGGAGCCCAGGTAGTCTTTTCCTGAGTCCCTTTGGTGGCTGAGAAAAACAGTGAAAGGAATAGGAGAACACACATTATTAACCGGTGGCTCAAGGGTTGGTGTCATTGGCAGAACTTCAGTTTCTTTGATCATGGGGCAACTATTACAGCACCTGGCTTGCTGAAACTGATGGGCTCCATGCTTCTGTTGAGGGCAGAAGGATTCTAGCTTATGAATTGGCAGAACTTGTTGAGAAGGCTTTAAACTAGGTTCAAAGGGGGAGGGGGACATGGGCTGTCTGAAAGCAGACCCAAGGGTGGTAAGCCTGAGCTAGGGGTGAAATCAGTGGCCTAGCTGAGGTGCATGTATACCAATACACACACCATGGGTAATAAACAAAGAGCTGGAAGCCATGGTGCAACAGCAGAGCTTTGATGTAGTAGTTTTCACGGAAACGTGGTGGCATGACTCACATAGCTGGAGCACAGCACTGGATGGCTACAAGCTCTTCAGAAGAGATAGGAAAGGAAGAAGAGGTGGAGGGGTAGCTCTTTATATTAGGGAGGCTTTTGATGCCATAGGTATTGAAACTAATGATGATGGAGTAAGAATTAAGGGTAAGACTAACAAGGCTGACATCCTACTGGGAGTTTATTATCGTCCACCCAACCAGGGAGAAGAGGTGGACAACTTATTCTATGAGCAGCTAGATAATGTTTCAGGATCATCAGCCCTTATTCTTGTAGGTGACTTTAACCTGCCAGATATCTGCTGGGAACTTATTACAGCAGAACAAAGGCAGTTCAGGAAGTTCTTAGAGTATGTGAAGGAAAAATTTTTGTCGCAGCTGGCAAGTGAGCTCACCAGGGGAGAGACTATGTTAGGCTGCTGTTTGTAAATAGGGATTGGCTGGTGGGAGATGTGGAGGTTGGAGGCTCTTGGGGCATAGTGATCGTGAAATTAGAGAATTCTCAATATTTGGTGAAATCAGATGGAACACCAATGAGACTTTTACATTGGATTTCCGGAGGGCAGACTTTGGAGACTTATTCAAAGAGTTCCTTGGGAAGCAGCCTTTAAAAACAAACAAGTTCAGGAAAGGTGGATGTGTTTCAAAACAGAGATCTTGAGGGCACAGGAGCAGACTGTCCCTGTGAGCCAAAAAATTAGTTGACAAAGCAAATGTCCAGCCTGGATGGGCAATGAGCTTTTGAAGGAACTTGAGAATAAAAAGAGGATGTATTATCTTTGGAAGGAGGGTCAGTGTCTCAGGAAGTATTTAAGGGGGCTGCTAGGGCATGTAGGAAAAAAATTAGGGAGGCAAAAGCTCAGTATGAACTTAAAATGGCGACTTCTGTAAAGGATAATAAAAAATGTTTCTACAAATATATTAATGATAAAAGGAAGGATAAGACCAACCTTTGTTCTCTAATGGATGAGGGAGGGAACTTAGTAATTGCAGATGAGGAACAGGCAGAGGTGCTTAACGCCTTTTTTGCCTCAGTCTTTAGTTGGAAGACAGTTTGTCCTCAGGATAACTGTCCTCCTGGATTGGCAGATGGTGTTAGGGAGCAGAATAGTCCCCTTGTTATTGAAGAGGAGGCAGTCAGAGACCTGCTGGGATGCTTGGATATTCATAAATCTATGGGACCAGATGGGATCCATCCCAGGGTGATGAGGGAGCTGGCAGATGAGTTTGTGAAGCCACTCTCCATCATTTCCCAACAGTCCTGGCTCACTCATGAGGTTCCAGATGACTGGAAGCTGGCCAATGTGACACCCATTCATAAAAAGGGTGGGAAGAAGGATCCTAGTAATTATAGGCCAATTAGCCTGACCTCAGTACCAGGTAAGGTTATGGAACAGTTTATACTAAGTGCCATCATGCAGAATTTAAAAGATATCCAGGGTATCAGACCCAGCAAGCATGGGTTTAGGATGAGTAGGCTGTGTTTGACCAACCTGATCTCTTTTTAGGGTCACCTTTATGTTATGTGACCCACCTGGTGGATGCAGGAAAGGCTGTGGATGTTGTCTATTTGGATTTCAGCAAGGCCTTTGACACTGTCTCCCACAACATACTCCTGGAAAAGCTGGCAGTCCATAGCTTGGACAGGAGCACTCTTTGTTGAGTTAAGAACTGTCTGGATGGCCGGGCCCAGAGAGTGGTGGTGAATGCTGCTGCATCCAGCTGGGGATCAGTCACCAGTGGTATCCCCCAGAGGTCTGTGCTGGGTCCAGCTCTGTTCAATATTTTTATTGATGACATGGATGAGAGTATTGAGTCTTTCATTAGCAAATTTGCAGACAACACTAAGCTGGGAGCATGTGTCAATTTGTTGGAAGGTAGGAGGGCCCTGCAGAGAGACCTGGAATGGTTAGACAGATGGGAAGACTTCAATAGGATGAGGTTTAATAAGGCTAAGTGTTGAGTCCTACTATTTGGCCACAATACCCTATGCAATGTTATTGGCTGGGGACACTGTGGCTGGACAGTGCCCAGGCAGAAAGGGACATGGGAGTACTGGTCAACAGCTGACTGAATGCGAGCCGCAGTGTGCCCTGGTGGCCAAAAAGGCCAATGGCATCCTGGCATATATGAGGAATAATGTGGCCAGCAGGAGCAGGGAGGTCATTCTTGCCCTGTACTCAGCACTGGTGAGGCCACACCCTTGAGTACTGTGTCCAGTTCTGGGCCCCTCAGTTTAGGAAGGATGTTGAGATGCTTGAGCGCATCCAGAGAAGGGCAATGAGGCTTGTGAGGGGCTTGGATCACAAGTCCTTTGAGGAATGGCTGAGGGAGCTGGGGTTGTTTAGCCCGGAAAAAGGAGCCTATCACTCTACAACTTCCTGAAAGGTGGTTGTAATCAGGTGAGGGCTGGTCTCTTTCTCCAGGCAGCAACTGACAGAATGAGAGGACACAGTCTCAAGCTGCTCCAAGAGAGATATAGGTTGGATATTAGGAAAAAGTTTTTCACTGAAAGAATAATAAAGTATTGGAATGCTTTGCCTTGGGAGGTGGTGGAGTCACCATCCCTGGATGTATTTAAAAAAAGACTGGATGTGCCACTTCGTGCCGTGGTCTAGTTGAGATGTTAGGGTATGGATTTGACTTGATGATCTTGGAAGTCCAAACTAGTTATACTGTGATATTGTGATACTGTAAATATTAGAGGGTGCTTTGCAATGTGGTATTATTATTTATACCTCAGTAATACCAAGATGTCCTAGCTGAAAGAGGAAAGGCAGGTGCCACAAATTCAGATGCCTTGTGCCAGGCTCCAGAGCAGATCAGTGTTGTGTGTGCCGAGAACAGAGCTCAGTCTCCTGCTTCCCAATGGGAATCTCCTACCTGGATTGCTCAGCTGCATCTCTAAGTCCCAAATGAAGGGTTGCATTTTTATTATGGTGTTACAAAACTCAAAAGTTTTAAGGAAACATTATAAAAACTTTGTAAATATAGACCACTCTAGAGAACACTTTAAACACTCTGGGTACAGCTAAGCAGTATTCATTCACTTTAATGCAAAGTTGTTAAAATCTTTATTGAGACAAGGCACGGGGAGAAGTAATTTGTTTTCAAGGATTCTGCTTCATTGTGTGCTTTTCAGACACTCATGATTTGTCATTTGGCTGTGACTTATCATGAATTACATCCCTAATAAATATATTTGTATTTACATTGTCATTAGCATAAATGTTTGAACACTACATGCATTTACCATGCACAGGCTTGTCTTGTCTCTTGGCCTTGTCAAAGTGACAGTTTTTTCCCCCAACACATCCTGTTCTTTAATATACTTCTCTATTTTGTAGAATGCTTCTTTCTTTGTGACTTGGATCACAAATGGTCTTCATTTCCCTATTCTTCTGAACTAAATAGCTGAATGCAGGTTCCTGTGGATGTGAAAGGGGCTATGAATCATACAAACAAAAATATGTTAACTTCTTGTGTGTGCTGTAATCCATTAGAAACATTCTTATTCTGTGTGGCTCAGCCTTGTACTTTCTTCCTATTATAAGTGCCAATCATAAATTAATTAAGGTGTAAATTTGAACCCAGCTCATCAGACTATCAGAACTGTGTGTTGCAATGCATTCATATAATTCCAGATGCCACTTTACATTGTCACCTCTTAATATTCCTGTACTGTGACAATAATGGATTGAATGACTGAAATTGCAAGGCAGTCTTTTGGGGGGTTAGTGTAATAAAAGTGAAGGTAAGTTACGTGCTCTAAATTTTCCTCCCTGTTGAGTACAAAGCTCTTTTGCAGGGACTTTATATTTCTGTAGAGAGAGATCTGTCTCTCTTCAGCTCTCAGTAAGAGCAGGCTGGTCCTATCTTTCTATGGTTTCATCTGCCTGACGTGATTGCTTAGGAGTCCCACTGAGGCCTCTTGTCCATGAAATCATCATCTAAGTAGGCTTTCCTCATTATCTCTCCTTGGGGAGAAGTTTAAAAATGTCAAATCCCTGTGTGACTAGGTTCCCTCCATGACATGTGCTTTTTATGGTGAGATGGAGAAGGCCATCAGGAATGCCGCTGTGTCTGACTCAGCAAAAGCATGGGCAAGAAACAAGTTCTGCCCTGGGTAAGAAATGCAAAAGTGACGCTGCAAACAAAAAGAAAGTAGAGGTGTTACTGCCCGTTTTGCTGTCTGAATTTTAATTACAGTATAATGTATTCATGAGTGATAAAGAAAATATGGATTCTTTATCCATTTTTCCTAAGAATCATAAGCGTTATTAATCTGACTGGAGCTTGCACAAAAGACAATTTTCAAGTATTCTTAATGGAAGCACAAAAGATGATGTTTTTCATAATGATGCTTAAGTACATTGTTGGGGTTCTGATAAAAGTGCAGAGGATCATGGCTTAAGGCCATGGGAAAACCCTCTTCAATAGGGGTGAGTAAAAAATCACCCCCAGAATCCTCCAGTTCTAGTATGTTGATCATTGCCAGAAAGTTCTCTGCTTCCCTTGTTGTCACTGGTTCCTTTTTGCTGTGATAATTTTAATATTCCTAATCACCTTCCTTATTGGATCCCCTCCCTAAACTCCTCCCTAATTCCTCCCCTCCTTCAAGTTTATAAGTACCCCTGCCATGCCCTAACATTTGCTTTTTGCCATTGTCCTTGCGCATGGAACAAACCTCCCTGTACCACCTTTCCCGGTTTGTTCAGCTTGCTGTTTGTTGTTTTCTATTATTAAAGCTTTTTAGTTCCCAAACAAATCAGATTTTCCAGTCAGATTTTCTTTCTTCATAAAATCGCTGAGTTCAGTGAAGCTACTGACCCTAATAGTTGGGCTAGGATTGGCCAGAGGCTTCAGTCCACATTTTGTATTATTTGAGAAGTTTCTCAGATAAAATCTGCAGTTTCCAAATTTCTTCTTTTCCTACCAATCACAGGCACTGTTTGCTTGAGGAGTCATTATTTCAAAAGAGAAGTGAGAAAGAATTTAAGGAGGATCTACAGCTATATTACACAGAAGATGGACTGCAGTATCTTGGCCCCATCCTTTCGTATGTATGAATACGTTGTGGCCATGTTTTCCAAAGATGCAGTAGAGGTTGGGCAGCTTGGGTCCTGTTCAATCACTCCTGAAAACAGAAACATCTTCCTTGATCTGGCCTTTTCATTCAGTGCAGAAGTGAGGAATTGAATTTATTCATAAAGCCCAGCTACTGAACATGTGGAGAGAACCATATATTGCCCCTCAGTTTACCTGAAGAGATGACCTGAAAATCAGTGATGCATCTCTTGGCTTCCCAGTACAGCCCCTTTGCTCTGGTATCATTCAAAACTCCGGCCTGTTAATCAGTACTGACCAGTGTTAGATTAAATTATGTCAGACTGGTATTACTATTTCTGGTTTACTGATCTGTTTTTCCCATCCATCTCTGTTTTTCTGGTAGTGTTCCATTTCTACAGTAACAATATAATGATTAATAAGTATCAACTGCCTGCTTCCAAACACTACTGAATTGTGCAATTTAAAAATGTATCCGTACAAACACTGTCTCACACTGTTGGCAGCTAAATTTTCTGTTTTCTGAGCCATCAGTGGCAGTGAAAACCAGTGTCTCTGAGAAGCTAAGGTTCCTCTTCCTTTACATGAGGCATAAGCTGAAATAAGCTAATCTGTAGCCAATAGAAGTATTCACAGCAGGAGCTATGTTCAAAACTTCAAAGCAAGAAAGGGAGGGAAACTTTCATCAGCTAGGGGATATAGATTCTAAAAAATCCACAAAGAGCATATGTAGGTGCATAAATACCTAGGGTACTTTCAAAAAACCACATCCAGTATCAAATATTGTAATAACAATGGCAAATATTGAGGCAACAAAGTCAGGAAGTTGGGGTTTGGGTTCTATTTTTGTGACTTGCTATGTGATCCTCGTTGAGTGTCTCCATATTGGAAATTTCTTACTTTTAATTTTCATTTACGGTACCTAAATACAGTTTATGTACTTTCACCATTTTTTTCCAGCTCTAGGTTTTGATCAGGTCATCTAATAACGAAGTTCCTATGTGACTGATATAATTGTTCAAAGTTTCACTGAATGTTGATGACCTTTGTGATACTTGAATAAAAGATATTAATGTAAAATATAACTATAATAAATGTAAATACAATATAAAATGTCTCCTTAGAAAAGTGTCTTAATGATAAGCATGCCATTCTGTGAGTCTTAGTAGAAATCATAATTCCGTATGCATTGTTTAGCGCAGGTAAAGCTGAAATCTGGAGTGTCAGGGGATGTCAGATGGTCACAATTTCTACAAATTTGATAGCGATGAGTGTCTCTTTAATACATGAACTCTTTCTAAAACAAGTAATGGAGAATTATCCCTCATCATCAAAACATTGCCATTTATAATACACCTCTTATCAATACCCTTTTCCATTGCAGTTTCTAATTATCTAAATTTGACACTGATTAAGTATTTTCATTACTTAGAAGCTGAAATAAGGCACTATATTAGAGGAAGATAACAGACCTTACTTTGGTGAGAATACAATGGTCTTTTCTAAATATGTCCTTTAAACAAAAAGATAATTCTGGAAAGATGCAGTCAAATATGTTCATTATCTTCTTTTTTGGTTAGGTAATAAGTTGCCAAAGTCTGGTTTTTGCTTTAGATATCTGCTGGCCTGCTGACTGTGGCTGAGGAAGCCTTGGATCCTTTTTTATTTGATCTTGAATTTGTTTAGTGCCGTTGTTATGTAAATGCCCATAATACCACTATTCTGGCAAAATTATACATTGTCTTGATTACACATTGGTATTAGAAGTTGGTTTCTATTGGGAACCCTTTCCTTCATGGCATTTAAGGAGTAGCACAGATGTAAATTCTGATTTTTTTAAAAAAATATTTTTCAGAGTGGAGGGTAAATCCTGTGTTGTTCACATACAGCTTGGCATTTGTTTTTTGTGACTTGAATAGGGCCTGTCACTTTTGGTATTTTACCAAATACAAGCCAATATATTATTGGCTTTTGATTTCTTATTGAAGAGATCTAAAATAGTAGCTTATGGAGCTCTAACAGCAACAGACTGTTAGATATCATGACCTTCATTCAGATTAATTTCTTTATCTTTTGCCCCTTGTATTTCATATACTCAAGCCAAAGAAGATGAAATAGAAATGCGGTTTAGAGAGAATTCAGTCTTATTTTTAGTCCTCTGTAAAAGTCAGGGGTTTTTTTTTTGTCTTTCGTTCTTGTATTAAATGCACTGGGTTTCTCTTTTCTTTAAAGGGAACCATATTAACTGCTGTCTTATTTACAATATAGGTATTTTTGCAATTATGAAGTAATCCCAGATAGTTCTGCCAGAAGCAGCAGTGTCAGGATGTCTGTCACACGTTTGTATTTCAGCTTTTTTGTCAGTGTAAGCTACTTTACACCACATCACGTGACAAAGTTTAATGTGCCTCAAGCAACCATTGGCACCTGGGTGTTTGGAATATCCCAGCTACATGGGATATTCATATTCATTTGAAAATGATGCACACACTCTTCTTTGTAGATTATGGAAAAATTACATTATAGCACTGGGTTCCGAGACCTCAAGCCTAATCTGCCACCTCAGGGACTTGTTTTTCCCACAAGTTGGAAAAAACATTGTGTATGAATGACTTTCATACACAGACTAACATTTTTGTTATTGAAACCACATAATGAAACTGCTATTTCTATGCTGATTTATTCAATATGCTAGATTAGATTTTTGGGCATTAGGAAGACAAGTTCTTATCAGAATTTGTGAATAAAGTGATAATGTTTAAAGTAGCTGTTTTTTTTCTTGTCACAAAGCAATTGTAATTTTTTTTAAATTATGCAAAACAGAGTCAAATAAATATATATAGTACCTCTTACTTCTTCTTCCTCACTTTGTATGGTGTGTATAAGTGATTTATCATTTCAAAACAATGTGTTATAATAGCAGAAGGGATGGTCCTCTCTGGGGTATAAACCATGAAAAACATGGATTCATTTTTAGTGATATATTTTTAAGAATATGGCAAGAAACAAACAAAATGCAATTTCCGAGCATATTCATCTAGAGAGAATAATTCTTGAGAAGATCAGGTGGAAATTTCGTTTGACATGTCTCCTTTAAATTAAGCACAGCCCTTGAAACAGAACAGGTGCCAGCAGAAGCCTGGGTCTCAAGGGAGGAGAAAAGTGAGACAAAGAGGTGATTTCTAAGGCAGAAGAAAGTTGCTGATTTTAGGACAAGGCCAAAAGGGTATGCCAACATATCTGTTGTCAGTCATAGCCGTCTATAGATACTAATGTATGAGCTGGTGTGCAAAACATAGAGACACGTATTTGGGAACTTCCTGCTGATTTGTCTGTGAAATTCGGCTTTCTTACAGGTTAAAAAGGTATCACTGAGAAGCAAATCTCGTGGTTCTCATTTATACTTATTAAGAATGGCAAGGAAGTAGCAGATGGTTTAGTAGAGGAATGGAGTGGTTGAGGCCACTGGCAGGTTAAAAAGTAGATTAAAGGAAAAACCACTTCACTGACTGATGAAGGCAGAGGTGACAATTTTCCAGAAGCCAGGAGAAATGAGGTGTCTTCAGAAGTCTATATTCACTCCTCATCTGTTTTTCATTTTACAATAAGAAATGAGGGTACTACTGATCTAGAGTTTATTTTTGGATGCCAACTGCAGATAATTAAGAGTGATACTTAGCTGTTCTAAGGATTTTGCATTTATCAACAGCAAATCTCTTTAACTGATGTTATATTGTTATTGACATTTCACATTGAAAATGTTGCACATAGAAAAGTGAAGGGACCTGGTGGAGGGGCCCAGAGAAAGGAACTGAACACAGTCCTTGATTTCTTAAGGCAGGGTTAATAATTGAGATGCCAACAACTGCAGAAATTAGTTGTAAAAATGTTTAAAGGACAGGGTGAAAGATGGAGAATAGCAGAAGAAAACTGCCATTGACTTTTCTGAAGCTAAAATTTCACACGGGCAGCAGTGTGTCAGAAGAGGTGACCTGTCACACAACACAAATGGCATGCATGAAAATTACTGGAAAGCAACACTTTAGTTGCGTTTCTTCAGGCAGTTCTAATCCTGAAGATCTGTTGTTTGAAATTAACTTTGATACACAGGGCAAACAGATAACAATAACTGCAGGAATGGAGCAATTAACAAGCTATAGATAAAGGAGTAAGGCAAAAATAAGAAAATAAATATGGAATTTGAAAGTTTCTGAATTTTTAAACAAACATGAACATTTCAAAATATGCTGAAATGATGCTACCTTTTTGATATTATAATGTGTTGCAGGGTTTTGACAACCTGAGTTTTGACTAGTTTATAAGACAGCTTTTGTCTATGCATTTATTTACCACATATCTAGCCAAATACTAAAGAGTTAAAGAGTAAGTAAAAATATTTGAGCTTTATACTGATTTCTTTATAAGTACAGTGAAATATATTTCAGGGAAAATATTGTTCAACATCTACTTTTACAAAGATTTTTGTGTTAGACTCTGTTGCCCCCAAAATTATTAAATACCCTGGAAGTAAAATCATAGAAAACAAGCCATTAAAACAGGGAAGCTTGACAATACTTTCAGTAAATGACAAAAATCAGAGTATAAGATACATGTTTAGCATGTTCTGCTTTGTCCTATTTATACAGTTTGAGGCCAGAATGATGTAACACTGCATCTCTCAGTCTGACCTATTGAATATCTCTGGCCACTAAATTTTGCATGTAAGTCCAGCTTCTTTTTTTTTTGGATACTGTACTTATCAGTTATTCATACAGTATTTACATATTCTTTTCCACAGAGACATCTTGTGTTATTAGGAGATCTCAGAAGAATAAAGTACAGCTTCCCTCTACAATTTGTGCCACTGATTATTCACTCCCATTGATAAGATTTCTTATATGAATTTACCCACCTTCAGCTTCCAGACACAGACTTTTATACCCATTTTAACTACAAAATTGAAGGGCTTTTTAGTTTGCAGTATTTTTCCCTATGAAGGTATGTATGTGCTGTTATCAAGTTGCATCTCCTTTTGTAGCATGGTATGGGGACAAATCTCAAATTTTCTAACCCTTAACCCAATTTTGTGGCTCATAATTTGCCCATTTTTCAGGTGTGCCGGCCAGGTAGCCAGCATCCCATGGGCAATCGGGATGAAATAAACTCCCTTCTCATATTTTAAGCAGATGTTGGGCAACCAGTTGTTCATGCATCCAGTGTGTACGTTACTTACATTGCTTAGTGCTTGTCTTTTATAATCCAAGTGAAATTGAAGTTGTGTCAGGGGAGTTTTTTGGTTGGGTATCAGGAAAAGGTTCTTCCCCCAGGGGATGGTCAGGCACTGGAACAGGCTCCCTAGAGAAGTGGTCACAGCTCCAAGCAGGACAGAGTTCAAGAAACGTTTGGACAATGCTCTCGGGCACATAGTGCGACTCTTGGGCATGGTGGTGTGCAGGGCCAGGAGTTGGACTCGATGATCCTTGAGTGTCCCTTCCAATTCAGCATATTCTGTGATTTACTTGGCATCTACAGGGCGACAATAAAAGCGTTTTCACTCATGAGCGGACTGGGAGCAGTGCCCCACATCCTGCCACTTGGGGACACCCTCGGGGACGCATGGAGCCCCTGGTCACGTAAGAAACACCCGCGTCCGGCAGGCGGGCTCCCGGCTGGGGGGACAAACGAGGTCATCCCGGCGGCTGGGGGCGAGCTGGCCGCTGGGGAAAGACGCGAGGCGGGCGGGCAGCGGTCCGAGGAGGGGGCAAGCGCTAAGGCGGCGGGCCGCTGCCGCCTGAGGGCAGCTCGGGGAGGGGTGAGAGAGCGCGACTGCCGACGTAGCTGATGCGCGGCGCCGCCTCCCCGCCGGGTGCCCTCCTTCCCGCTCCCTGACTGCCCTCGCAGGCGGGAGGCGGCGGGGAGGGAGCGCGGGTGCTGTGCGGACAGCCTGTGGCCGGAGCCGAGGCGAGCCGAGACCCCGCACTATGCCGACCGCCGCGCCCCCCCGCCTCCACCCCGCGGCGGACGCCTGCTGCCACTGTCAGGGTGAGTGCCCCTTCCCTTGTCCCCTTATCCCCGGGCAGCCCCCGCGCCGCCCCACCAAACCCTACTCGGATAGGTCGCCAGCTCGTTCCGGGAGGAGGGGGCGAGCGAGCTGGAGGCGCGGCGCCCCGGCTGTAGGGGGACATGGGGCGGCGGCGGCGGCCAAAGTTCCTGCCCAGGTCCTTGCCTTTCCGCGGGACTGCGGGGAGCGGGGGAAGCTTTCGGGGCCGTTTGGGCTGGAAAATGGGGCTGGAGACTGACGGAGGAAGGTGCGATGCCTCTCGGCCGTGGGAATGAGGCGAGACCTTTAGGAGAGGGGAGAGGTCCCCGAAGGTCCGAAGTTGGGGTGGTTATTTCACTGTGCTCCTTTAATTACCTGTATTTTGGATTAAAGAGGAGCCCCTCCGCCCCCATCGTTTAGTGTCGTAGAGGAAACTAGTGAAGTGGGTTCGCTGGGAAGTGGGTTGCTTGGGGTAGCAGAACAAAGACGGAGCAGCTGCAGCACGGAGAGCTAGTCGCTGCTGCTGGGTGCGGGTCACGCCGCCTGTGCCACTTTCCGAGGCTGAGAGACCACCGCGGCAGCCGCGCGCTTACCGGGGCAAGCTTTGAAGTCTGAGTGTGAAGTCAGCGTTTGCCGCTCAGCGAGCCACGCACGGTGTCATCTGTGCTGCCATAAAAATCGAAGATATGAGGTAACTTGGACTCTTAATAGTCGGTATGAGAGTACTTCACTCGGAGCGAATGCTTGTGGGTTGCTCAGAGCACGCTGGCGCTCTGCAAAAGGAAGCACCAGTGCTCTGCAAAAAAGAAGTAAATTGAATACAGTGTAAGGGTTTTAAACCATTGCACAACTGTGTATTAAAACACATTTGAGGCTGATGAATCTTCCCTCAGCTGCGAAATCTCAACGGCTGGAGGTACACGGGTTACAGGCAGGGGCTCAAAGAGTGGAGAGGGCTCTTGTGTCAGATGGAGATGCTTGACTTGCGATAGCCAGATCTCTCTCGGGAAGAATGCTGGCTGTGCCCTTGCGTCCCCTGGCTTCTGTAGTTATATCACTTGTGTCTGCTCCTGTTTAATAACTGAGCAGATATTTATAGGAGAACTACTCCATAACTTTTCCCTGTGCAGCATTATTTTCTGCCTTCCTCAGGGTACACTCAGTATGCAATATCAGCAGGACTGGACAGGCTACTGGTTTGAGCTAATGGAGCAATTTTCAGGTTGTGAGACACAGTATTTGGGAACAACCCCATAAACTGAACTTTTGCTACACCAAGCACTAAAAGGTTTCCTTTTTCAAAAAAGAGCAAACCCAAACTCAACAAAAAAACCACAATGCCTTGCAATAACATAAAAAGTTTCTAGCTTCTTTCTCTGAGCATTTAGATCGAAACCCATCCTGTGTGAGGGTATAAACTAAGCGTTTATCCTCGAACCTGATAATTTGTTATACATACTTTTGTTACTAACCTTATAGAGATGTGAAAACCTGCATATATGCAAGTTTGCATGCAAGTTTGTCTTCCCACCTCCATGTTTCCTTTTCCTTTAGCCCCCCTTTTTTTCTTTTGATGATTCTTGTGGTTTTCTATATGCTTTGAATGCAGTTTTGACACTTTGAAATGTTGAGAACTTAGCAAACTCCCAAAACAGCAAGTGAAATGAAGCTTATAAAGTATATTACAGCTGCTTTATGTAGTGGAAGTATAGTTAATTATAGCAACTCATGCTCTTCTCAAGAGATTGATTGAATTTTTTCTCAGGAAGCCACCCTTTAGCTCTCCAGATAAAACTGATTCAGTTAGCGCTGAATTAGTCCCTTTCTTGTAGTATAATGGGTGTGGAGCTTCTGAAATAGCATGACCTTTTCTGTGAAAATTTTTGTAGGATGTTTGGACACATCAGCTGAGAGTGTCTCATAAATCTCTATCTGTGGCTTATCCTGAATTGGCTAATTTGACTTAAATTGTCAGCAAAAATAAGATACCTTGGTTCCATTCAAGTTAGTGGCAGCTGTTCAAACCTCTGAATTTGAGCTTAAGTTACCTTGTCTATATATGTTTTTTAAATACTCAAGTTAATTACCTTGGGCATGCTAGCCTGACTTTTGAATGTATCTTTATCTGGTAGTGTCACTACATGCTTTGTATCTGTTTGCACTGCTGCTTTTTCTGGTCATGTTCCACAAAGCGTTACAATTTTGACACCAGCTGGGTTTACAGCTTACAGTGACTAAGGGAAGTTGTGTGGGATTCATTTCCTGATTTCTAAGATTACCTGGCTTGGTTTGTTTTCTGCAGAAACATCTATGGTTTTGTAAAAATAAGGGAAGTTCGTGGTCCTTCCTTCTCTTCCAACAGCTCTAGGGCAAATTGAGTTGGTTTCTGTCACTGATTTTCTCATTTCCTTTAACTTAGTGATTCCTTGACATTTAACAACATTTGAAATTAGTGTTACATAGATTTTCTTGCAAATAAAATTAGAATCTTTCTTGTAAATATAATTAGAATCAGAACAGTATGGTGATTTTAGCTGCCTCAGATCTGATCCAGATCTCACTGAAGCTAATGTGAATCTTTTAGTTAGCTTCAGTGCAACTTGAATCAGGACTAAAACTGGGGGAGTTGAAGAGGTGAATGTGACATTTCATAACAGCATACTGTTTTCCATGTTTTTCTCAATTTCAGGATATGGGCAAACTCCTTTTTTGAGTGCTCACTAGATTCTGGAACCATGAGAAAAGAGTGGGAGCTACTGCCTTGACTGATTCTAATGTAAATTTGGAGTTTTGGTAATGCTTACGCATTGTCCGTCTTACCTAGCAGTAGTTGGCTTTCACTGCAAATGAAAGTCAGGCATGTTTACTATCTTCTCTCTATTGCTGGTATTCTTTATGCAGTCTAATTATTGTAAGAATGCAAAACAATTACACCACGTAGTCATAGAGGAACCTCTCAGTAGACATTCTGAAAACATCATCTCTCACTGCATCAATAGTGCTAGACTGCACATATTCTCCAGCTTTTAGTTTTCTCATCACCCCAAATAATAGTTAATGGAAATGCTGGTAAATGTCTGGTCATGTGAAAATCGTGATCTTTCTCCTTGTTGTCATGCTTTTGAGTCTAATCAGCACTGGCTTACAGTTTTCCCTGATAAACCCATCTTCCTTTATAAGTCCTGTGAAACAATTTGTTTTGCAATGTTGACTAATATACGAGTCTCTTCTGAAAAAAGTGGTTCTGTCATAATGGTGTTGGGAATTCTACTTTTGTATGTGAGTTAGTATCTCTTAAATGTGCTATATTTACAAAAAAACTTCTGTGTGATTTCCCCTTTTGCAAGCCATACAGAGAATCAGACTCGGGCAGGTCTTTCCTTTAGTTATGCAACAAGGTTATTGGTAATAAAGGATCTGGAAGCTTAATTAAACTCTCAGTGACACCTCTGCAGGCTCTTTTATTTTCACTGGGTTTGCTCAGTTGCAACCAATTAGTCATCAAGTTGAGATTTAGGAAGCAATGCAAATAAAGTCTCCCACAAGAAGAAACAGAATCCTACTCCTTTGACTGAGGCATTGTTGGCTAGCAGGACTAAAAAGCAATTGAAAGCTTACTTTGTAATGAAACCTGAATAATTTGAAATATATGGTACTTCAGGAGTCAAGAGTATCAACATGAAAGTGAAACTCCCTGTACAGTGAGCCTTGAGAAGCACATGGAGGACATTGCCTGATGGATTCTGGCAAATGCCACATTTTTGTAAGATGTTTTTGTTTTTCTGTGTCAGTTGTGTCCCTCTCCTGAAACATCCTTGATGGAAAGTTGTGGACTATAGGGCTGAATTCCCTGGTTACTGGGGAAGACCCTAAAGCAGGCAAACTACAAAAAGTAGACATGGCTGTTCCCAGTAAAATACAAAGCCTGTCATCCTTGAAAGAAATGAAATAAATGAGAAGTTTAATAATATTCTGTTTTTGTGTTTTATGTAGCTTAAACCAAGCCTCACACCTCCAAAGGCACTAATCCATTTCACGTGCAATCTTATACATTTCACATAGTTCTTTACAGTTCATGCATCTGTATGCTTCTCTATAAGACTTTTCTTTATGCTTGCTTTTTAATTTGCAACCCTTAAAATACCAGAAAAGATAATGAAAGTGGGGGTCTGCCCTCCCAAAAAGTAAAAATTATGGCACTTGTGAGTCATTACCAGTCTCTATGAAATCTTTCTCTTCATCTGCTGCTCTGGGTGTGATTCAGCTCAATTTAACACTAACATGTGACAGTAACCATCTGTGTTTGCTGTAAATATTTTATTTTTTAATTACAAATGGCTTGATTTAGAAACCTGCAGTGGTACAGTGGGGTGGTTGTGGGCCTGCAGGGGAAGAAGATAAGCACCTAGGGAGATAATTTTTGCCGAAGTGCTGTTTCTGGTTGGAAAGGGGAGTGTAATAGAGCAACCGAGGCTGTCCTGCAGCAATCCAGACCCTGCTGCTCCCTTCTTGGAGGAGCTGGGCAGGAGAACACCAGCACAGACTGCAAATGTTCTGACTCTGAACATTTAGTGAAGGAGAAGGAGATGGGGGGAATAAGGCAGAAAAAACTCTAAGTTTATTTTACCTTTGAGGAGAAAGAAGGAAAGGTGGCTGCTAAATGTCACTGATCATCGTGATTCTCATACAGTAAATATGGTCATATATTGTGGCATGCTGAGTCTCCTACAAACATTTTGCTGTGGGATAACACTTGCACTGAGGCTGAGGGTGTCACAGAGGCACCATCCATCCTCAGAATGGAAAATTCCAGAGCTTCCTTAGCCACAGGGGAAGGTTTTCGATCATGGGCATCCATCAGGCTCCCTTCTTCTGCTGAATTTCAGCCAGCTGCAGTTTTTCCATCAGACTGTCATTCTAGACAGTCCTTCTCATCTTAAGAACTCCTTTGCTGCAACATCTGCCTGATTTTTGCTGCCCTGGTGCTCTTTGTCCTCTAGGGTCTCCCATTAACTCTGAGATATGTTCCAAAATGGGAGGTGAAAAGGGAGTGAGATAAATGGCCAGGGGGAAGAGAGTAGACACCTTTCTTTCTAGCGTGAGAGATTGGGGATTAATGAGAAATGGAAACTTACGGGACTGAAAGATTTGGGGATCTGTGGTTTGCAGTTTGCATGACACCATAGATGTTTGTTTTTAAAATAAAAAGCCGATATGCTGAAGATAAGGTGTACAATGCAAATTTTTAAAGTCTTCTTGCTGGCCCTCTTGAGGCCAGAGAGAGGGTCCAGAGGTGCCATGTCTCCTGTAGTACTGCAGTCCAGGTGTAGCCACTTAGGACATTTTCTTTCCTTGTAGCTGACACTTTGGATACTCACCTAATGGGACCAGACACATTTGGCTGGGAGAAGCTTTAGTTCTGTTGGTGGTGTGTGGGACAGAAGGAACCCAACTTGACAGATAGCTGAGTTTGCAGGGCTGACAGTTAAAGGAAAAATAATATTGCATGCAAATTTAAGCATGCTTGATGTGAAATTGTGAAAGATAAAGAACTTGGAATCCCATCATGCTAATTTTATGTGATCTTTTAGGGCTAGGGCTGTATATTTATGAGATAAAGATATTATTCTGATTCTTTTTCTTTTTTGTATGTGAGCCCAAATTAGTTTTTCTTCAGCAAACTTAGAACACTATCTGAACTGCTGAGCAATTTTCATTTTCTACAAATTGGGTTAGACTGGGTCAGCAAGTGATTTCCCCTACACTGGTGTGTATCAGACATGGAAGTGCTGACATGAGTATGACTGGAAATGCCCATTAGGGAAGCAAAAAGGATGTTATAGAAATTAAACTGATAACTAACCCCCCTCCCTTTTTTTAAAATTTTCATTGTGACAGTATGAAACTAGTTTTTGAAAGAATCCAGCTGACAGATGATATTGAACATGGTTTTGTTTTCCTTCTGCTCCAGTAGCTAATGCCAGATAAGAATTCATGCAAATACCATGATGAGTTTGTTGTTGGTTTTTTGTTTTTTTTTCAAATACAGTTAATCTAAGTGAATAAAATACACTTTGGTCATCTAAAAATATTGTGCTTGATTTGGTTTTGTAAACCATGGTTATAATGCCATATGCTTTACAATAATACTTTATTGCATAGTATATAGTTTATAACTGCCTTATCATTAACTGCATTCTGAGCACAAAAGGCTTATTCAAAGTATTTCTTCAATGTATTAAGAAATGTATTTCTACGAGGTCAAGTAGTTAAAATCTATTATTCAGGTTATAAAGTCAAGCTTTTATGACTATTAATTAGCACTGTTCTTCCCCCCAGCCCATGTTTCTGTGCACCAAGATCTACACATTAATTACATTATCACATGCTGCTTTTTTTATCCCCAGGGGCTCTGTCTCCATCAGTGTATGTGATGGACAAAGCTTTCCTAATGAGCCTCTACTCTACTGTTTACCGTGGCTCTTTGTGCCTCCTTCTGTGTGTTTTTTGGATCTTGCTGTTAATACAAGCTTATTAACTTCTGAGCTTTTCTGTCATGGTTGTTTCTACAGTAACAAGTATGGATTAGCCTATCTCTGATATCTGCAAAGGAAGGGCTGCATTCAGTGGCAGCCAAGGTGCAGAAAATAAAGTTGAAAGTCCTTTAATCTGGGCAAGAAAGCAACTTGAGATGCCCAGGTCCTGAATTTTGGGATGACAATGTTATCTATGTGTTGTGTTATATTACCTGTGGTCTGAAGTACCTCTTCCAGTATATGCCCTTGCAGCTGTGAGCACTGAGCAAGTTTGTGGATCAGGTCTCAGAATATTTTGACTACCAGACTGATCCTCTCTGAAAAGTATAGATTGAATCAATTGCTTTGAAACTCAATAGAATTAGTTGAGACAAATCCAGTTCTTCAGGGCTGCAGTGCCTTAAGGAGAGAAACTGATCTTCCTATATTTTTGCACACACTTTTCAGCTCTTCTAGTTACATATATTTCTCTACAATATGGTTCTTAATGCAGTTTACCCGAAAAGGAGGGTCCAATGTACCCTGGAGTAGACAGAAGAAAAATTGTATATATATATAAACTGTCTAATATGCAAGGAGGAAGTGAATTCACAAAAGAAATTATTTGGGTTGGAAGTGAGCTTGAAGATCATCTAGTTCCAAGCCCTCTGCCACAGGCAGGGGGACCTTATACTACCCCAGCTTGCTCAGAGCCCCATCTCGAACACTGCTGGTGATGGGGCATCAACAGTTTATGTGACAACTTGTATCACCACCCTCACAGTAAAAATTTCTACCTCGTATCTAATCTAAGTCTCTCCTCTTCTAGTTTAAAGCCATTCTCCCTTGTCCTATCACTCCATTGTAAATATCTCTCTACAGCTCTCTTCTAGTTCCCTTTAGGTACTGAAAGGCTATTCTGAGATGTCCTCAGAGCTGCTGCCTTCTCCAGGTGTACATCCCCAGCTCTGTCTTCATAGGAGTTCTCCAGCCCTTTGATTACCATCATGCCCTCCACTGGAATTGCTCCAACATGTCCACATCCTTCATATGTCAAGGGCCCCAGAGCTGGGTGCAGCACTCCAGGTCTCATGAGAATGGAAAAGTGGGGGAGAACTACCTCCCTTCACTTGCTGGCCACACTGCTTTTGATGCAGTGGGCAATAACTCCAATTTTCTCCTGTCTCCCTGAGTATCTTGCTAATGTTCTCTTAATGTATTCCCTCTTTGTGTGCATGTAGATCTTCCTGTTATTTAAAAAAGATATAAATCAATGTAAGCTAGTGTGGCAAGTGACAACAAATGATGGTAGATGTTCTTTATGGAGAACTGCAAAGGAGCAGACCATGTGAGGATAGTTCTGTTGCTGTCTTCCAATCCTATTTCTTTGTCTAAGTTTGGTATTCTACCT
The DNA here is from genome assembly GCF_029582105.1 of Oenanthe melanoleuca. NCBI lineage: Eukaryota > Metazoa > Chordata > Aves > Passeriformes > Muscicapidae > Oenanthe > Oenanthe melanoleuca. Next base: position 101,651,532 of record NC_079335.1, on the reverse strand, counting down.
GACTTCTTGATCCACTCTTATTGTCATGTTTTACTGCTTTCCTATTACAGTCTTCCACTGTGTCAGTAAAGTTCAGGGAAATTGCTATCAGCTGGTATAAAAGTTCATAGGAACTGCTGTATGTCAGACAGTGTCTGACTATGGTACTATTGCTTCCTTCTCTGCAGTCTGCCACAATTCCTCTTTTCTCTTATCCTCACAGTCCAGTTCTTCACTAGGTTTCCTTTTCCATTTTCAATTCCATACCTCTGAGCTGAGTGAGCATTTGGAACTTGCTCAGGCTGGAACTAACAGCAACTGTCCTGCTACATTTGACACTTGATCCAATCCTTGTGAAATTTGACTTTCTTTTTCTAGTTGTGATTTTATCTGGTCAAAACTGGTGCAGTGTGTCTGCCTCTTGTTGCTGAAATAACCACCAGTCCTGACTCAAATAAAATCTCTGCCCTAAAATGGTGTAAAACACGGCAGAGGAGGCGAGGATGAACAGCAGGGGAGTAAAGAGAGGGTATGATTCCTCAGAAAAAAATTCACCAGTAGTGTTTCCAACAGTGGGGCTGTAGGTAATGAAAAATTTACATGCTGTAAAAAGATACCTGTGATCATGTTTTGTTTCCGTGCATCTAAGCTAGTCGGCTGGGACTTTATATGTTACTGCTTCAGTCTTGGGCACTAACAGTGTGCACTAGCCCTGGAATTTGCAACTTTAAATAACTTGCAGCAAAGAGAGGAGATTAAGATGGCACATTTCTAGAGCACTCGGATTGCATCCTGGAGCTGACTGCTGATGCACACTGGTAACCTGTGTGAGCTATGTACTTGACTGCTCTGACTTCAGTGCCAGAGGATTCTTCATACTCAAGTACTTGAAGATACTTGTTAGTACTATGAAATGAATCAAACGTTTTCTGTTCCAAGTAAAATTCTTCTTTTTTTTTTTTTTTTTTTTTCTCTATAGTCTTTGTTTTACTTGCCTTCAGCAGGAATTTTCTTATGGAAAAAACCAGACATTTGTACTGCTGTCTTTTCTCTGCCCACTTAAATTGTGTTTTGTTTATCCTATATTGGGACCAGCATATCAAAACAACTCCCAGACGCATGGTTTCTGTCACGTTCAAGTTTAGTTCCTGCTAATGTTTTGGGGCGTTTTCATGGTTGCTTTTGTAAGTGGAAGCCTTCTAAAGAAATTGGAGGGCTTAAATAACACCATCTTATTCACAGCAATGCCATACCTAGATCCTATTTCACTGCTGCCTGTTTTAAATTGTGTTGCAAAACTCCTTGTAAGGATTTAATTCTCCTTCAACCTGTATTTTAATTAATGAACAAAAGTTGATGGACTGGCCAAGGGAAAGGATATGTCATGGTTTGAAAGCAAAACCAGTGAGAGGCTCCAAGTCAGAAATATAATCTAATAGGGAAAAAAAAAAAAGCATGCAATAGTGCAAAAGAAAACCATTGACACAGTCAGAATACAACCTGACACCCCGCTAGTTAGGGTGGTGGTGTCAGTCCAGATGAAGTGGTCTTGTTGAAGATGTGATCCTGTAGAAAGGTCTGGTAGCTCTTGTTCTCTGGAAACCAGTGGATAAGTGCAACCTTGGTGCTCCAAATCTCTATTTTTATCTAGGTGGTAAATGTTTGGCTCCTCCCCCTGTGGAGCATCTCACAATGGGGTGATGTAATTTTATCAGTAATGCAGTGGGACTCAATGCCCTAATAACAGAAGATATCTTCCTGAAGGAAGGATGGGTCATGGAAATGATAAAGAATGCTGCCCCACCTGGTTTTTAACAGATGGCCCATTAGCAGAGGATATCTCCCACAGAGATAAGGATCACTCCCCCACCTGGTTTCAACAGATGGTGATAGAACACATACTTTTGGGCAAATATTTGCATTGTAACCTAGGACAGTTTTGAAATACAAATGGCAGCAATACATTTTTAGTTGCAATGGGTGATCTCTGCAAAACCGTGTTACTCTGCTGATTTAGTTGGTATAGCCTGGCAATTCCTTAAGATAGAGTTGTTGCTGCTCTCTCTATACACAACTTCTTCAGAGCTTAAGCTTCATTTAATTTAAGATGAATTTAAGGTTCATTTAATTTTACTCCATGTCCAAGAATATGATTTAAAACACTCCAAGGAAATGTCTTCTAGAGAAATTTTTGTGATTTCTCCCCATGCTTTCGCACCCTCCCCACCCCCACAGTGGGATGGACTGTGATGATCACAAGTGATTTGTAAAATTAAAAAATCACAGAAGCTGTGCTCCCTGCTGGGAGCACCTGTGCTTTGGCCATAGATGCTGAATTTCTTGTTTCTGCTACCTATATGAGCCCCCAAATCCTAGTCTGTTCCATCCTCCATGCTTCTCTAGAGAGTTTGTGTCAATTTTTGCCCTACAAGACTATCATGTCTTCATCATGTGGAGGTATGTATTGCTCTGTGGGTTCTAGTTTTCATTTCCCTGTGCCTGTGTACACAGTTTAGGTGGTGTGCAGGGTGCCTTTGATTAGCTGTGCTGCCTCACCCCTGCCTGTCCACAGCAGCAGCCTCAACATCTTCCTTGGCCATGCTGCACCATTGATAATCCATAATACACTAGAATATATGGATAGATGTGTATGCAGATAAAACAGACACACTCATCAATCCATCTTGACATTTCTAAGGAATATTTATATTTAATAATCATTAGCTCTCAGGAGGACAGCAAAAGAAAAAAAACATTTTATTCTCAGATGTATGATTTGCCAGTGCTTGAACTCATTGAAATGTGTTTCTCATACCACCTCCCTCTTCCTCCTTTTCCCACTTGTATATAAACATGGAAACAAGATTTTGAAGCGATATAAATTGTAGCTATAGGATTTGGGTATGTGTGTGACCTTTGAAGACTTTCTAGAAATGCTTGTTACTGCCTTAAGCATATGCACTTTCCTGACAGATTGAGGCTTGCTTCTTGTGTAGCAGTTAACTATAGCATAACTGGAAAACAACAGAAATTATGACTGAAATAGTTGTAACAGGCAACTGAAGTGAATTTTAATTATATGTAATTAAAAGTCATTGTGACCACTACTTTGACAAAATTTGACACTTCCCTTTTTCTTGAAAAATATTAGAAGATTCTTTCATGCAATGATTTAAGCAGTTATTTAATTTCTCATCATAGAAGAATTTGCAATTCTACTTTTATAGCAAACATTGTTATATATCAAGTTGTGGCTTTTGTAAAAGTGTTTTTGGCTAGGAATCAAGTTAGTTTAAAAAGAACAAAGCATTCCTTTATCTTTGTTAATAATGACATAAAACTGCTCTTATTCCATTAGTTACAGAATTAAAAAGTAAGCTTTTCTTCTCCTTCAGGCTTAGCCAATTTAGTGAAGAAAGGAAACATAATTGATGCCTGGCGATTGAAAAAATCAACAGTACAACCAAGTACTTAAAATCAGTGGTTTATAAAAAGGTATGATAATAACAGCATAACCGGAAGAAACATAATCTTTGGGAAAAGTCATTATTAGTGCACCATTGTTTTTATGTTGCACCAATATTATAAGCAGTAAAAATGTCTCTCACTGTTGCCATAAGCAAGATAAAGCTTTGATGACAGTGAGTACCCAAGAACTTGGAAATGTTGGTTATATTCAGAGCTTCCTCAGTTCCTGGTAACTAATATGTTGTGGAGTTGATTTGTATTTCAGAGAACTGTTTATTACAGCTGATTCTTTTTCCTCCACTCACCGCAAGCTTTATTTTGGGTGGAATGTAAATATGTGACTGTTGAAAAATCACTAGCATGTATGTAGTCATCTTTTGATAACAGGAGATCATCCTTAAAAAGCAGAATGAAGACAGAAATAACTTGTACAACCACCAAGCATTAGTCACACATAGCTCTTATATAATGCTTACGTCTTCAATCAGTGTGCTGGGCTTCTTTGTAATATTTGTTTGGAGAAGAAGCATCTGTCTCATTTGGCAGGGGAAGAAAATGAAGCCAAAAGTTAAGGGACATGCCGGGGGCACACAGTGCTTAATTGGTGAGAGTGTTACAACTAAGAATTATACATCATCCTGCATCAAGCAGAACAACAGCAGAGTGGATTTTATAGCGGTGTCTCCTTGTGTGCTTTCCACACTCAAGCCCTGGCCTATTGGGTGTTTTGAGGCAGAGCCAGTGAATGCTCTGCTGCAGCACTTCTGCAGTTTTCCCTTTTGTTTGTTGTTCTAGGCAAGGTGTATTTCTACTTCACTCTATTATGCCTTAATGAAAAGGACAAATAAAAATATGTGGAACAAAATACCAAAAATGGCTTCTCTTGCACTTGAAACCCAAAGTATAGAAGGCATGAGCCTAACACCAAGAGAAATGCTGGTATGTGCAGATTTTCCTTTGAAGATTTGGCCACTGCATTGTGACTATGAAATCATAGTAACGTATGAAAATGGACCTAATTCTCTGGGAGATAAGCCATTGGTCTACAGAAATTTTGTTGTAATGATTTGTTAAACATTCTGGCTATTTTCTTTTGTCCTGGTCCTGTTAGTTCATATATACTGAATGTTTGTTCCCAACTAAAGAGCAAGGCTATTAAATGAAGTTGGAAACACTGTGATCTCATTCCGAAAGTTTATTTCTTGAGGCTGAAAATAAATGCATTGTAAGCAGGTTTTAATCCTAGAAAGTACAACAGTTCAGAATACTTTTGGGGGGGCATTTTTATTCTTAACTTGGTTGGTAGTTGGTATACAGGGAATTATGTTATAGCCTGGTTTGTCCATAAAAATACATTATGTTTTCAGTTTGTCCTTTTCACAACTGCCCATAACAAACGGTGCCATTTTCTTTGATGATATTCTAAGATGAAATGTCAGTGTCCCCAGAGAATACTCTGAATTGTGTGTGATTTAAAAGAATTTTTAGAATTAAAAAGTCAACCCAAAGTATTGAAAACCATGACTCCAATTATCAAGCAAAACTAAGATGGCTGTTCTTTAAGGCAAAAGATTAAATTGCATTACTATTAGATGACCTATAAAATGACTGTAAAAATTATAGCAGAAGTAATATTTTTTAAAAATAATTTATTCAATTTGTTATAGTAGGTCCAGGGAAAATGAAGAAGAGATAATTATTTGTAAAAATGTAAGGTTGCACACAGAGTACCATCTGGAAGTAATTTTAAAACACAAGTAATTAGTTTATTTTACTTCATGCATTGTAATTGTGGAACTTGTCACCACAGGGTATAGAGAGGCCAAAATTGCAATTGGGTTCAGAAAGGAATTGAGTGAGTTTATGGGAGATGTATTAATAAGAGAATGCTAAACAATCTGGATGCAATCCTGCTATTCTTTGAGGATTTCTGAAAGATGTGAGGATTTAGAAGAAAGGTCTGTTCGTGTTCAATATTATTATTTTTTAATGACATTCCCTTGTCACAAAATGAATATAGATTTTCTCAGAAACTTGGTAATGTTTGTGGTTGCAGCTATGTGGAAATACTCTGTAGTGGTAGTTAAAAGTTCTTTATAAGCCTTGAAGTCACCTACCCTTACTCTCTGAGGTCACCTGCACTGACATATAGAAAACTATTGCTGCAAGAGGTCTGATGCGGCAACACAATTAATATTCCTGCTTTTTGTTTGCCTTAGGACACCAAGGCCTATTGGACCATTCACCACACAATGCAGACTCAAAAGTAAAAAGGAAGAAACTGCATGGGACTTGTCCTCCTGTTGATCGTAGAAACTATGGAAAATCATGTTTGGGTGAAAGCAGCCACAGGTTTTTCAGTTCCTGCAATGGTTTTCACACGATACATTCAGAGCACAGTCCTGTGAAGCCAAGGATAATTACAGTGGTAAAACCTGGCGGACACACACTCAGGAGGATAACCTTACTTCTCAACAGGAGATCAGTCCAGACCTTTGAGCAGCTGATGGCTGACATTTCAGAAGCTCTGGGATTTCCTCGTTGGAAGAATGACCGTGTGAGAAAGCTGTACAATCTGAGAGGCAGAGAGCTTCAAAGTGTTTCTGAGTTCTTCAGGGAAGGTGATGCGTTCATAGCTATGGGGAGGGAGCCTCTCACTTTCAAGGACCTGGAGGTGGTATTGCAAGAACTTTATCCTGAAAATCCTTATGCTGCCAGTGCTGCCATTCAGCAGAACGAGGAGCAGTCCCAAAAGAAGAGCAGGCTGTATGACAAGGCCTCAAAAGTAGACAGTGGCTTTAATGAGACAGAAGTGACCAAGAGCTGCAGTGATGGCTTGTCTTCTCAGCTGGTGGCTGGATATGAAGGAAAAAGTCAAGCCAAGACAAAGCAAGAGGAAAAAATGAGAACCAAAAAAAAGTGGACTAGAGAGAGATGGGGTGGTGAACATGGAGTAAAACCTTCTAGAAAAACACGAGAAAGTGAAAGGCACCTTAACCATGAGAGGAGTCCTGAGGAAGGCTTAGAGGAGAGTTCGGAGGAGGTGCTGAGATGTGAGAAATGCGAACAGGAAAGGCAGGCCAGAGAAAAGTTATGGAGGGAAAGGCAGGCTGAGGCCTCATTTGAGAATAGAGACTTGAACATAGGTGCATGTCAGAGGTACAATGCAGAAAGAAATACAAAAGTCAGGAACTGCCAAAAATCCCCTGAAACTTGTCTGGAGCGTGAGGAAGTTGGCTGGAAAGATAATGGCAGTGGTAGGATGTGGAAGCCGCTACATAGGATTGTTAATAAAGGGCTGGAGAAGCAAAAAAGGAGCACTAAGAAAGAAAGGGATGTGGAGAAGCATGAAAACCATGGGAAGGAAGTAGTAAAATTCAGGAAGAATGCTGTAGATGGGCTCCAGCTATCTCATGAAGTGAAGGAAGAAAATGGAAGTAGCTGTGTAATGAACCAAAGTGGTTGGCTAAAGAAAGACACACTGAGGGATGCTGAGATAATGTCTAAAACATATAGGGAGGGCAGAGAGGGACAAAGGGCTAAAGAGGAAGCTGCCAGAAGAGAGGGGAATGCCATATGTAGAGAGAGTGACATGACTCGACGAGAAAAAACAGGGGAGCGCAGAGTGAATAAAGAAGACAACAAAGCTCAGGGATTGGAAAGCACAAGTCGGAGGTATGCCATTAAAAGCAGAACTGATGTGGAAAAACACTATGAGATTGGCAGAACTATTGGGGATGGGAACTTCGCAGTGGTGAAAGAATGTCGCCACTGTGATTCCAATCAGATCTATGCCATGAAAATTGTTGATAAATCCAAGCTGAAAGGGAAGGAGGACATGATGGAAAGTGAAATCCTGATTATTCAGAGTCTTTCTCATCCCAATATAGTAAGCTTAATTGAGGTGTATGAGACAGAAGCTGAGATCTACTTAATCTTAGAGTATGTTCCAGGAGGGGACTTATTTGATGCAATCATAGAAAGTGTGAAGTTCACAGAACATGACGCTGCTGTCATGATCACTGATCTGTGTGAAGCACTGGTTTATATTCACAGCAGGAACATCGTCCATAGGGACCTCAAACCAGAGAACCTTTTGGTAAGTATCATCAAACATTTGCATTTGTATACAAATTGAATTTATTTTCCTTTAAATTACAGTTATTTGAATGGTTTTAAGCAAATCTCATGCAAAAATAATGTGGCAGGACTGTTTGAAAAAACGGGTACAATTTTGAAGTGAAGTTACAATTGCAGTTTGCTTTACACAGATCTGCTGTGCATTGCAGATAGCAGTGATTACAGAAAGAAATTCAAGTAAAAATTATCAGACTTTCAGGGGTAGTGAGCATTTGCATTTTTCAGAAATCGGACCTCTTACTTAGCATCTGACTTTTAGGTGCGCTAGTCCTCTATTGTAGTGATTTCTATCTTGTGACAATTTCTCTGCTTAGAAGCAGAAGTATTATGCAGTTGATTGAAATAATCTGATAGTAAAATGTTTTGGTGAATACAGCATTAAAGTCAGCTCCAATAGTAACTTCATGCCAAAGAGAAAAATTCTTGTTTCCATCACATTTCTGAGGCTGCATTCTTTGCATTCAGTACTGAAGTCAATAGTTACTGACAGGCGTGAATATGCATAGAAATGTTTGTAGTACTGACGCTTTACAAGATACCCATTGTAGAACTGTACCAGGAAACACCTCTCCCTTGCTAAGTGTGTATTACACTTTTGTATTAGAGTTCCAGATTTCCTAATAAACAGATAAATAGCAAGTATTTGCCAGTCTCTGACAAACTGGATTTTATCAACTTTTGTGGAAGTTCATGGTTAGCCAAACAAAAAAGTAATAATTATTTAGTCCGATGGGTCATTCAGTGCTTTTAAGATAATTAATTTTGCACAGATATCAGTGTGAATTTCTGGAGAAAAGCAGCAGTATACCCTCAAGGGTAATGCAGAGGTTGCACAAGGCTGGGCTGGAACAGTTAGCTCCCAAACCTTTAAGCAATAGCATCTTTATTAGGTCCTGCTATGAATCCTGCTTAGTTTCATGAAAATCTTTGGTATGTGATCTCTGTGTAAGTAAAAAAATGAATGCAACTCTGAATGCAGTGAATGCAACTGGCTGCTTTGCAGGAAGAAGTGGGCTTGTACGTTTGTGCTTTGTTTGCAGAAAGTTTGAAGAAAACTTCATGTAGAACTGCATGGCTTTTTCAGAAGCTGATTTTTCATTATGAATTAGGTCCTGCTCCTTCCTATTTGCTGAAAATAAGCTAGTGCATATGAAACACCTGAGATCTGATGCTTCATTTCTGTCTATAATGCATAATCATCACAGTGATGTAGATAAACAAAGAAGGGCAAGATAAAGGTCTGTTCTGGTTGCTTTCACATTTAGTTCACAGAACTGCAAAACAGAGAATGCTGGACAATAGCTGTGAAATAATCATGTTGCCCATTCTGAAAGTCAGAATATGTTTTTCAAGGACAGAGCAACTCCCAGACTGTAGATATTTTGTCATACAAGAGCAGTGTTACCTAAACACTGCAGGAAATAAAATTTTACCTGTTCTAGTTTCAACTTGCTGTTAATTTTCTGTGCACACCAGTATTAGATACCATGTACACAAAGAATCCTGTTGAAAAGCAAGTCTATTCAACCATGCAAATGAGTTTATAAGGTCCTGATAGTATTGGGTAGATCACCTGCTATCTAGTAAGTATTCCTATAAATATAGGTCATCTGAGCAAGGTTATGGGGTTTCTGTCTTTTTAATGTGCTGCCTCTGTCTGTTTAGGGTGTCTGGGGCTGCAAGGTAGGAAGGAGAGCTGTCACTAATCTTACCATCAGCCAGTGTTGAACAGTAACAAACAGTTCATTGGCTGTTGATGGAGCAGGAGCATCAGGAGATGAAGCGAAGTGCTTCAAGTTCCAGCATCCTGTAGAGATGTCCCTGTTTGTGGAATACATTTTGTTACAGTGAGGATGTTTAAATCTGAATTAGTCTACCTGGACTTTATACATAGAGGTCAAAATATATGGTATGTACTTTTAGGCTATTGATTTGTTTGTCCTACTTTGGGTCTTCTTTTGGTCAGGTGGACTTTGTAATATATATCTACTATTTTTCCCCTTCAAGAAAATGGGAAATGGAAGAGAAAGGATCCTTTGTCTATTTTACTAAGGAAATATATATGTCTACTCTGAACCTGCTTTGTGTGAGAATCTAACCCTGTTCCTAATGACTTTTAAGCACATAATTAATTGTCATAAGAGATGACAAAGAAGCAGCAATCTGGGAAAAAAACATTTCCCTATGTTTCATGAAAATAAGCGAGTGGGGAAAGCAAGAAAGTGAGCAGTTTCTGTCCCCACAGAAGAAAAGGTAGAAATATACTTTGATGTCTAGGAAATTGTAAAGTTATTGACAAAGGAGAAAGTTGGAAACCTGGTTTAGCTATTAGTTCTCTGCACTGCAGTTTCTCTTGTGGAACTATCCTCTAGTTATAAACTTCTGTACCAGGACACCATCATCCTTTCTGCTTTTTCCCTCCTTTCACTACTGTGTCTGCCCACATTGATCAGGCTCCTTCCAGCATAGCTGTGAGGCAGAAGTTCCGTAGACTTGTGCTACAAAAACAAAATCTGTTTGACAGCTGGTGTGAATACAGCTGCTACAGCTCCCTCCCATTTGCCAACAGAATCACCTAATTTAGTACTAGTTCAGCAAGAAAACCTTTGCTACTGAGGATGGGCAATGTGGTGTCTTTGGTCTCATAAATAAGGCCAGTCACTTCTTTCATGCTACATCGTGGAACAAGATTTACTGGCAAGGTTTTTAGGTAAGGGACAGTTTACTTTTACAGCTGCTGGCATTTCTTCACTTGTGAGTGAGAAATTAATGCCCAAAATGTGGTGGTGTTTTTTCAGATGACAACTGTAAAAGACATAAAATCACCTCTTTTTAGGGCGAAGGGAGAGGGCTCTTTCCAGTTTGTGGCTGTGTACTCATCTCCATGTGCATTTCCCTCACATGCTAATGTGGTAATTCTTCAACACTCATCTTCATAAATGTTATAGCTTTTTATGCATTTGAGATTAACCCCCTGCCCCTTTTTCTATCTCTCAGGTTTTCATGCATGTGAGAGAACTTCAAGTGTAACCTTTCTTTCCTTTGTGACACTATTTACATATATACAAAGGACTATCCATTTTCTGACACTACTTACATATATACAAAGCACTGCAAATTTTCTGAGTGCATATGAGTCAAACTCCTGTTTAACCACTTACCTGTCATAACTTTCAGAATTTTCACAGAGATTCTTCTGGCTAGCATTAAGGGATGTCTGAAACTCAAATGTGTAAGCAGTAATTTTTCTTAAGCTGTATTTCCCATATACACAATGTGACATGGGCTAACTGGCTTTCATGATGTCCATAAGAACAATCTGTGCTACCATATACATGTGCATACACAGAAATATTAATGTCGTAAATCATCATCTTAAACACACTGATGGATTTCATAAGGTAGATACAAAATCAAACAAGAGCATTAAGTACTGGGAGTCGTCGCCAGACAGGAGAGAAGGAGGAAGATTTTTTTTTTTTTCCTTTTGAACATTAATTTGGCCTTATATTATAATCTTCTGGTTGTATGGCTGGGATATCTAGAAATCCTCAGACAATATTCTAATATTCTGACATGTCATCTGTATTTGAGTAAGTAGTGTGCAATTGACTGCCTTTAGTCCAAGACCCCCAGATGCTGGCAGTTGAAGGACATAAGTATTTGTACGGCCTAAATTGGCTGTCTATAGAAAGTTTATTGAAGTGTATTGGTCTTTCTTACCTCAATTAAATCTATAGGCAGGCAGCACTATTTTTGCTTTGTTCTCACCACTGGAATACATATTGTGGATGTCAGAGGTTAGATTTCTCTTGAGCAGGTTGTGCATTTCTGCAGTACTGCTATGAGGAAGTAGTCTGGCCTCAGGAATGATTAAAAAGAACATGAGCAGCTTTTGTTTCTACAGTGAAGCATATTTGCATACTCAAGGTGATGCCAAGTAATGGAAAGGTAGATGGGACAGTAGGAAGTTGGAGATGAAGGGAATTCTCTGAGCTGACTGAGTTGTTCCGAGCACAGTATTAGTGAAGCTGCTGAGAAGTTCTGGGCTGAGGTTTCCAGGATTGCTGACAGGTAACATACTGTCTCTGAAGTAATTGTCACCAAGCTGTGAAAATATACCCACCGTGCCTGCTGTTCCTACCTGCTTCATTGTTAAGTAAAGTGGAAGCTCAGTGGTTTTGTCCTGAAAGAACAGATGGTGCTGTGTTGCCACCTTGTGCTGTAATAGGAGATTAGGAGTCTGGCATCTTGAGAAAAGAAAAAGTGCAACAGTGCATTTTACAAAGCAAGAAATCTCCTGAAGATTTTGGGACTGGGATTAAGACCGCTGTGTTCTCCACCCTTTTCACCACCCTGCTGTTTTCTAAAAATGTATATAAATCTTTCAGTATTTTTTGTCTTAGTACAGTAGCATGCAGGGTAATTGAAATTCCATGTGACATTCTTTTCTTATATAATTAAAACAATATAATATGAAAATACATTCATGCTCATGTTTTCATATTGCATATAAAACTGAGCATTTCAATTGTGAATTTTTGTAATATCTTGCCACTATTACCCCTATTGTTAGAATATAAATTCTATAGATAGATGTTGTTCTATAAAGCAAGTGATGCTTTTATAATTTTTTTTGTCGTTTTTGTCAGTTTGTGTCCATGGCGCATGATGGCAAAAGATTGTCACATAGTTTTCCTAATATAATAGAGAAAATGGCTGTGATATTTTAGCTTCTTCTGGCAGAAGTTTTGACTGCATGGTTGTAGTTAACTTTATTTTCAGTTTCATACTGAAAAATATTTTTTCATGGAGGGTCAGAACCACCCCCCCCGCCCTCCCCCCAAAATATTTTACTTAATGGAGAGTACACAGGGGCACTGCTGATTCACAGACAACTTCTTGTTCCCCAGGAGCCCCAGCTCCTTCTCTGCAGAGCTACTTTCTACCTGGTCAGCCCCTAGCCTGTACTGATGCATGGGTTATTCCTTCCCAGGTTTTGAACCTTGCACTTGTCTGTTAAATTTCAAAAGGTTCTGTCTTGCCTGTCTCTCAGGTCTGTTGAGATCCTTCTAAAGGGCCATATAGTGTTCTGGGCCATCAGTCACTCCTCCCAGTGTTGTGCATTTTTTATAAAGAAGGTGAAAAGGGATTAGCAGGCTTTACTGTATTATTTTTTAATGCAATACTTTTTGTTTCCTATTAAAAGAAAAAACCCCACCAAAAAGTCCAAACCCATTTTGATTAATGATGATTAATGGATATTAGTCAATTGTAATGTATAAGAGCAAATTTTGTCACATTTGTGCTTTTATTATTTGGTAATAGAGACCATCCTGAATTTTTTGCTTTCTTAAGTGATGTCTGATGGCAAAGTATGAGTTGTTAAAGCACGGAGTCTATCTGTCACATTATATTCCGGTTTGTCCATTCAAAACTAAGTCCCGGTTTACTTGGCTTTTTTGTAGACAGTTTAGCTAGTGATCTGTTCCCCATAGTTCCAGGGACAAACAATTTTTCATGTAAAGGAAATTAATGAATTTTTTTACCTCTCAAAGAATACTTGAGTGTCAGTCATTAGTATTAAGCATACTGATTTATTTAATTATACTGCTGCATTGTTCATGACTTGGCCTTTGAATATGGAATCCTAGAATGATTTGGGTTGGAAGGGACAATTAAAGGTCATCTGGCGCAAACCCTTGTAATGAGCAGGAGCATCTCAACTAGACCAGGCTGCTCAGAGACCTGTCCAATCTGACTTTGAATGTTCCCAGGGACAGAGTATCCACTACCTCTGTGAGCAACCGGTGTTTTGCTACCCTCATCATAAAACATTTCTTTTTATTATCTAGTCTCAATCTACTCTCCTTCAGTTTAAAGTTATTGTTCCTTGTCCTGTTGCTGCAGGCCCTGCTAAAAAGCCTGTCCCCATCTTGCTTTTAAGACCCCTTTAATTATTGAAAGGCCACAATAAGGTCTGTCTGGAACCTTCTTTTCTTCAAGCTGAACAACCACAATTCTCCCAGCCTTTCCTCTCAGGAGAGGTGCTCCATCCCTCTTTCCTGGCCCGTCTTTGGACTCGTTCCAACAGGTCCATGTCCTTCCTGTGCTGGGATCCCCAGAGCTTGATGCAGCACTGCAGGTGGGCTCTCACCAGAGCAGAGCAGAGGGGCAGAATCACCTCCCTTGCCTGGCTGGCCACACTGCTTTGGATGCAGCCCAGGATATGGTTTGCTTTCTGCAATGCAGAATGCTGCAAATCACATTGCTGGCTCTTTCCAGTTTTTCATCCACCAGCTACCCCAAATTGCTCTTCACAGGGCTGCTCTCAGTCCATAAGCCAGTCTATTGATACCGGGGGTTGCCCCAGCTTAGATATAGGACCCTGCACTTTTCCTTGTTGAACCTCATGAAGCTCAACCTTTTAGAACTAGTTCAGCTGCCTCTGGATGACATCCTGTCCTTCAGACATGTCAAACTCATCACTTATCCTGGTGTTGCCTGCCAGCTTGCTGAGGGTCTGCTCAATCCCACTGTCATTAACATATTTCATTTCTTAAAATAACCCTTCATTAACTGCATTATAAAGTAATGCTAAAGACCCCTGCATACAGAATTAGAAATGGAGAAAGTATTTTGACTATTTTCCTGGTGGATGTAGGAGATGAGAACTGCTGAAAAGGCCAAATTAGGAGGTCATTCTGCACGGACTTATTTCTACAATTCTTGCTGTGTGGTGACCATTACTAATCTAGTGTCAGGGCAGCAGGTCAAGTTGCAGAGTAATTTAGAGAGAACATAAAGGTTTTGTTGTTTTTTATTTTGTTGTTAGACCACTGTGATGGAGACACACTTTCTATGTGTCTTGGTTTTAGCTGGTACAGTGCTGTGCTTTGGATTTAGTATGAAAACAACCTTGATAGCACAGTGATGTTTTGGTTGTTGCTGAGCACTGCTTAACCTAAGTCAAGGAATTCTCAGTGTCCCATGATCTGCCAGGTAGCAGGTGTACCAAAAGCTGGGAGAGAGCATGGCCAGGGCAGCTGACCCAAAAGGATATTCCATGCCATGGAACATTATGCTTAGTAAATAGACTGAGGAGAGTTGGCCAGGAGTTGCTGATGTGTAGTGGGGAATGATCTGGGCTGGATTGGGGGGCAGTGGGCAGTGAGCAATTGTATTGTGCAGTGCTTGTTTTTCTTAGGTTTTATTCCTTTCTCTTGCTCTCGTTCTCTCTCCCCATCCCCCTTCTCATTATGTTTACCATTCCTACTATTGTTATTATTACTGTACTTTTAATTCAATTATTAAATTGTTCTTATCTCAACACACTGTTTTTTTGGATTCTCCTTCCCATTCCACTGTGGGCAGATGGGTGATGAGTGGCTGAGCAGTTGTGTGGTATTTAGTTGCTATCTGGGGCTAAAACACAAAGATAAAGTCAGTAGTTTACCTGGGCTCATTGCATTCAAGCATAAAGACATTCACAGCATTCCTCTTTGCTTTTCCAGAAAAAAGAACAGTTTATTTTCTCAAGAGGAAATAGTAATATTTAATTGACTCTTGGTTATTTTTTGTGTTCCTTCTATTAATTTCTTTGCCAGAGTTTGTAGAGCAATTTTTTTTTCTTTCCATAATTGCTTATCCTCTTAAATAAATGCACTTTTAGTGTGTGGGGGAAAAGAACCATGCTCTAAGGACTATTTCCATTATTAATACTATTATTAGAACTCCCTCCTGTTTAATTTTCTGCTTCCTTTATATTTTGCTGTTTTAAAATACATCTGGACTAAACATACATATATATATATATATATATATATATATATATATATATATGTATAAAAATAGTTTTTGTTGTTGTTTGTTTGGATATAGGTTCAGCACAATGCAGATAAATCTACTACACTGAAATTGGCAGATTTTGGCCTTGCTAAGCAGGTTACAAAACCTATATTTACTGTCTGTGGAACACCAACATATGTTGCACCTGAAATACTTGCTGAGAAGGGTAAGTATATATATTTTTAATTTTTCCTAAACCTTTCAATTATGCTGAACTTTCTAATAATGGAAATAGTCCAGAACGTTTCAACCTACTGAAATATCTTTTCAGGGTAGGAGGTTGGCTAGCAGTGTAATTTGGGAAAGGAAACCTCCTAGTTTTTAACAAACACAAGCATGACATCAGTTATATTTGCATTATTAGTGTCTGTGCTAATATATCACTGACTTCCAAGCAGATAAGCCCTAAAATATCATAGATAATAATAGCTGAAGGGGGGAAATGACCAAAAGTTCATGTTGCAACCTAAAATAGCCAGCCCCATTTCATTACTGTAATCCAAACAACTTTCCATAGCCCCTGATGATGCAAAGTCATTATGAACATGTATGTTAAATTTATGTAACAATTCAAAACATGTTTCATATCACAAGGAATTTTGAAGATTTCATCTCAAAAAAAGATTCAGACCTGGAAAGAAGTCAGTTTTGTTGGTGACTCAAGCAAATCTATTTATGGTTTTTGTTCTGTGGAACGAACTGGGTTGCACATCTCCAGTTATATCCAATTTCAATGAAAACTTGGCACTCTTAGTTCTTTTGTGAAGAGAATCTGAGGATGGCTATTTTAGAAATATGTGCTCTATTTACTCAATTAGGCTCCAGTTGACACTGGCTTTGTGAGACAGTGTTTGTGAAACATGTTGTGGAAAAGACAGACTCTCTGAGAGCTGTAGCTAATAACGGGCAGCTTGTAAGTGTGGTGTACCAGCCACTCATTCTTTTGCTTGCCTCATCTTTTTGAGGAACTGAGCAGAGATTCTGTGTTTCTTTTTCATTCTATTTCCAAGAAACAATGTGAAATTCTCTCACATTTGTGAGTTTTCTTTCTAAACTAAGACTTACAGTTTGTCCCTTCTTCCTTAGGCTATGGCCTCGAAGTAGACATGTGGGCAGCTGGTGTGATCCTTTACATCCTGCTCTGTGGTTTCCCCCCTTTCCGCAGTCAGGACCGTGATCAAGAGGAGCTGTTTCAGATCATACAGCTGGGTCACTACGAGTTCCTATCCCCTTACTGGGACAATATTTCTGCAGGTAAGATTCTGCACTTACAGCAGATCTGAGAAGTGGCAGTCTTCTTCCCTGAAGTGGGAAAAACTCTTTCTTCAAGGCAGTGAATTTGATCAACTTGTGTGAATCTTTAATGCTTTAAATATAAATTTAGTCCTCTGGTACTATTGATGGCTATGTTTCTGCATATTAGTTCTGAATGCTTTAATGGAGTCATCAATTCTTCCCTTTCTAAGCAAAAGCAAGGATTGTCCTCATATTATTTATGTGTCTCTGCAGAAAAAGGTGTCAAAATAATCTCAAGGGTTTTGTTAGATTGTAAAGATGTTTTAAAAAATCTCAAAAGATGGGGTCTGCATGTAGTAGTTTTTTCTTTCTCACAGGCTAGTACAGTGTCTTTTGTGCACTCTTCAAAATCAGAAACCCTAAAACTCCTTTATTCCCTGTACAGTCTTTTAAAGAAGATGTTCCACAACATTTTACAACATTTATGCCTCTTAAGGAATGAGATACCCAGTGTTCATTCCTGTGAATGTGAACACTTAGCCTGATGCCTTCAGCACACTTGAGATTAAATTCCCTTCACTTTCTCCTCTGTTTCTGCATGACATCAGTCATGGAGATTTCATATTTTCTGACACTAACTCTAACTACAGTTTTCAGAATAGCTCCTGGGGATAGTTATAAAAACCATGATAAAACTCATGAAAAAAATAATGATGTTTTTGTGTGGGTATAACTGTCACCGTAACAGAATGGGTAAGGTTGGAAATGACCCTGGTGGGTGATGTTTCACCCTGCTCGAGCAGGGTCATTCTAGATCACATTCCAGAGGATTGCACGTCCTAGAGCACGTTGCACACCACTCTGCTTCACCCCTCTCTCCTTTGATTTCTTCCGTAATAGCAGCAAAAGACCTCATCACCAGGCTGTTGATAGTGGATCCCCAGAAGCGGTACACAGCATGTCAAGTACTTCAGCACCCCTGGATCAGAACAGCTGGGAAAACTAACAGCAGGAATTTGCAGAGGGAAGTGACAATAAATATTGAGCGCCATTTCCGGGCCCAGCGCCGAAAGGAAGTTGTTGATGAGGACACATGAAATCTTTCAAGCTCATTTTGTCTTCTTTTTATTGATCAACAAATCATTTATGTTTTCTTTTCTAAATGAATTGAGAATTTAATGTGTAGCTGTTGGTGGCTATTGCTATGCCTCTTTTTCTGATTCTGAGATTCTGAAGGACAGAAATCAAATTCACATCCACTTCCTCTTGGAAGTGTTGGCAGTCTCTCTGATGAAAGCAGTGGGGACTAGATAAATTTTTCTTTAAGTACTTTCCGTTAAGTACTTCTACATCATTTACGAATGTTTGCTTCTGTGACTGACACTAGTGGTGAGTCTTCTCTCATCCTTTTTTTATTATATCCTCCAGGAGTTTTGTGTTTGTAATGTTTTCAAAATAGCTGTCTGCATACACATCTTGCACTAATTCTTTAAACAGTCTTTTCACTAATTCCTTCTAGCCACTGAGTAGGAAGAATAAAAAGTAAATATATTCTTTAGCTGTAGGATATATTAAATAAGATGCCAAATACTGTATTTATTAAGCTGTGAGGGAATACAAATTCTTATTGACTAAATCTGATGTTTTGTGATATCTCCCTTGGCAACATCTTTCATTGGTTGTTCAGGGTAATAGATGGTACAATGTTCCTGTTACAAGAAGGTAGTCATGTGTACTATGGGGTGAAAGTAGACTAAAATCTAGCTTGGGGAGAAAAAACTTGTTGGCTGTGGAAAGGTCTCCCTGGGGAATCATCAGATGCTCTATTGCATGTGGTTTTTAGTAATTTTATTGGATGCAGTTTTAAAGAAATCCTGCAGGGGTAAAAATAAAGCCCAGAGAGGGGCCATGACCTAAAACAGCTTTTGAATCTGAGAATTTTTGATTAACTAATTAAATTCAAAAAGCACTTGAGTTTTCCATTTTATAATTCTTTGTTCTCAAGTTCCATGGGCTAGCAAATAATATTGATGTTAGAATATCAGTGCTGTTGGCAGTGAATACACAGCCTGTAGAAATGAAGGGGGGTATTTTACACTTGGAGAGCTGTTGCTCTGCCTATGCATTTCATAATGAGAAATGTCAGAAGCATTTCAGAATTAGTGGAACATTTTCACAGCTATATGAACCAGAATATTATTTTTGGTGACTGCTAATATTTTGTGTGAACTTGCTGAATAACCAAAAAGTGTAGGGTGCTGTCATCATGTTTCTGTTTCATCTTATGACTTTTGTGCAAAAATTATGTATAGAGATCACTTGACTCTTAAAGGAGAATTGCACTTTAAATTGAATTGGCTTATTTCTAATACTTGCTGGAATAAGACTTTTTGTGGAGTTCAATAATTGGTGAAACAAACCAATAAAATCTTTACTGTGTGCCCAAGTAGTAGCTATATGATATGTCATACTTCTGCTTTGGAGTCTGAGTCAGGAAAACTTTTCTCTTTCCTGAAAGCAAGAATGGATTTAAGTGCTTCCCTGAGTTAAGGCAACCTAACGTAACCCAATATTATAAAAGCATTACATCATATTTGAGTACTAGTAATAATATATACTCTGTTAATTTAAGTCTATTTTGGATAGGAAATTGTGGAAAAATAGCTTCTGATGGGCAATACTATATTTTGTAATTATCTTATTTTTAATATAGTTGTTTAGGAATAAAGTCTGAAGTGACAAAAAATATGTAATCAACAATGAATCTGAAAGTTTGGACATTGTGTAACAAGTTGCCTTTTTTACCTTTAAGTACCTGTCTGCAGCCTTATTCATAGTGCAGAAGATGGAGAATTTGCTTATAATGATTATAAGAATAGTTATTTTTTCAATGATTTTGTTTTTCTTTCGAGTTCTCTGTGTTCCAGACAGGCTAAACGTGGACTGTGCCAGGTGGTCACTGCATGGCACCTGTAAGTACAGATGCTGCTGTGGCAGTGCTGAGGCATGGGTTTGTGGCATGGACATGTGGCATTAGGCCCTTCTCCTTCAGGTTGGAGGCTGTAAAAGCTTCCAGGTGCTTCTCAGGGCTTTTACCTCTTTCTTTCTCTCCAACTTCATTATTCCTTCTTTTCTCTTATTGCTTCTTGCTCTGCCTCTGTGTTGACCGAGGTTGCCAAACATTGTGGTTTATGTTACTTGTAGCAATGAAAACCCATATGATTTTGGAGAGCTCAGTCTCAAGCTTTGCTTGCTGATGTTGAAAATAACATTAGGCAGGACTAAGACAAAAAAAGGTGAAAATCCCCTCTCATCTCCTATTGCCTTTTCTCAGGCTTTGCTTTTCCCTCGGTGTGACATTCCAATGCAGACCTGGTATTTATGCTCTGTAAGAGGGTTTCTAATATATGAACCATGTTCACACTCTGTGATTGAGGATTATCACTGTTCTTCCTGAGGTTTCCTGAGGTTTGTCTCGTTGGGTTCTGGAGTCATCTTCCCCTTAATGTTTTCATTTCTTGAATGGTTTCCTTCTCTACAGTAAGTCTGAGGAAGCTCAAAGCTGGGGGAGATTAGACTCAGATCAAATTCTTGCTGATTTGTTAGGAAGAAGAAATATCCCTTCTTGCTCTTCCTTAAGTCTTTATGGATTAGACTCTCATATGACTTTATATTCCACTGAAAATAAAACAAGTTATGGTGTCTTCATCTCTTTAATGCTGACATTAATCTGAATATCTCACCAAGAAAAACAACCTTCTCCCCAAGACCTAAGTGCAAATTATTGCAGACCTCAACAGGAAAGTTCCACTTCCAGAGAATTTGCTGGGTCTAAGGCAATAGAAGGCAAGAACCTGTTTGTTTACTGCAAGCTTTAGCAAATCAGCTGAGTAGGAATCCTTCCATGCTTCTTAAAAGCTATTGTTTGGTTCCTAACTCATAGTGGAGATCCTGATCAAGTTCTAGTTATTCCAGGGTTATTTCTTTACTATCAGATATTAACTATTCAAAAAATAGTCTCCTTTTAGAAACTAGAGGCTGTCCATTGTCTTTAATCATTGACTTGGCTCCTCTTTAGTTGGTTGCAGCTTTTAAGCATGCTTGCATAATTTCATGCCCTAAATGTAATTTTTCTTAGACTTGAAGTAAGCACAAAGATCCAAGCATATAGAATCGAGTCATCAATATTTCATTTTGTAGTGAAACGTACGTTAAAGACAGAGTTGCTTTTTTAGCTTTTCAGCTGCTTGAAGATAAAGTGGTCCCCAGATATCCCCTCCACTTGCCACTAAGGTCAACTTCTTCACTTTCCCATATGCTATTACATTTCATTGGTCCTAGACCTCACCTACATATTTTCTATCATCTGTCATCTGCCTACTCTCATTGGCCTCTTATCCCCTTGGATCACTCTCATTATTGAAATGTGGTGAAATCTTCACATAATAATATGTTTTTCTTCAGGAAATTCTGACCTTAGAAATGGGAATGAGCAAAATATTTTGGAAGTGAAACTGCAAAAACTGGTGCTTCATGCTGCATGGTGCATAACTGCCTGAAAGTGAACAATGGGAATTTGGTCATTGCTCATATATATAGTCTCTTAATATTTAAAAATGTGTGCCCAGGAGACTCATGATTGAAGGCAGTACAGCAGAGACTGTTACCTCTGAGACACAGACACTTTAACTTCTTTTATTCAGGGAATGTCTTAATCGAAGGCTGTTTAACAGCTGTGTGGAATAGCTGGATTCAAACACCATCAAATCTGCCACCTCACTACTGAGTGGAATTATAAGTGGATTTCCTATATCTCTGTTACTGTATTTTTGGCTGTAGAGTGATGGAGGGATAATGGGATGTTATTCCCTTGAGCTTAGGCTCTTGGGTTTTGGTCCTCTTGTTAAAGTGAACTTTCTGGAGTTGACTGCTTGCTTTTTGTCAAGTACCCAGATTTGGGGAGGTACACAGTCTGCTTGAAAATATAGTAAATTTGCTGTGCTTATAAAGCACTCTTCCCAAAGAAACATAAGTATCACTCGTAAATATTTTTCGTATAATTCCTTCTTTCACTTGGATTTCTTTTAATTTAAGCAATGTAAGGAAATTGCTTTTTATGTTTCTGGGCATGTGTTTTTCTGTCTTTTCTAAGTTCACAAGTAATACTTTACCATTGACATTCTTGCTTCTGAAAGGAATTATGGGCACTTTAACTGGGTTTACAGTGGATAATGACACTGTTTGTTCTCCAACATGGTTTATTTGTAACTAGGCTGAAGGTGTAATTTTCTAAGTTTAAATACATTGTAGACTTCAGCAGAAAACCTGTTATTCCTCCTCTGTATCTCCAATAAAGGTAAATTATACAGTAAATGTTATGTTTCAGTTCTTTCCAATAAATTAGGAAACAAATATGTGGCCAAGTATTTTGAATTTTTCTTTTTTTGTTTGTTTGTTTGGTTTTTTTCCTTCTGGTGATGGAAATGCTTGTTTTAAAAGGTTTGCAATTTCAGTGAGTATTGGGTGTACCTTCATATATGGGTAGCAGAACCTGTTCTAATGCTGCTAGTCCTTTGAATACTTACAGATGTGTTTTTCTTTGATGCTGCATGTAATCCCATTAAAACCAACAGAAATCTTTGCAGAACTGGAGCTGAGATTTATTCTACCACCATTTTTTTGACCTGTATTGTTTTAGTCATATATGGTGTGATGTTAGAGTGATCATTACAAGCAGACTTAGCTTCTCTTATGCGTAACGCACACAGGATTGATTTCTCCTATCATTAAATCTTTTTCTGTAAAATTCAAGTTTGTTTAGAAAAAGATGTGCTTTCTTTGTGGAAACAGGCATTCTATTTGAAGTTCAGTTGTTTGCCAAAAGTGGCTTTTCATATGAGACTCTTTCTTAGTAGCATGTGTATATTTCAGTTCTGTTATTAAAAATGGTATTTTCCCAGAGGCCTGCAGTATTGTCTGAAGCAGTGGAAATAAAATAGTGTCTAGGATATTGATGGTATTTTTGAGGAAGCTGCCTTCTCTGCATATGACCATGTGTGATAAAGTGGCTGCCAGTGAGAAAAGTTTGTTGCACATTGGTCCTTAAAGACATTGCAGCCTCCTCATTACTCTAAGAATAACTGTAAACTCTTTGGAATGACTTACTTTTATGATAATCACACATATTTATTGCACCCTTATTTTAACAATTTGTTTAAGGCAGCTAATTAAATCTGATTTAATGCTTTGCTGTTAGGAGTGGGATTCAGATGTGTTTCCTGTGTCAGAAGTTGAAGGCAGATGCCAGCAGTGCAAATGAATTTGTGTCAGAATAACAGTCAGACATTGAATTCTTTTTAAATTTTCTTTTTAAATTAGAACTGTTTTGACAAAGTAGCAATTGGAAAATCAGAAAAAGTGAAGCAAATAACCTTAAACTGTCATTGGAAATACATTTTGTTTTCCGGATTCAGAAAATGATATGTAGAACTGGAAGCATTTTAAAAACCAGAGAAATACAGGAATGATTCCCAGAGTGTTTCAGCTATTAAAACAGTAAGAATGTTTGGTGCAGTGAGAACATGAAGTACCTTGGTAGGGCTGAGCAGATGCTGCAACAGGAGCTGTGTGAGATTGCTAGATTGGATAAGGAGTGTAGGTCTGAAAAAGGGGTACTCCTTATAACCACTGGGAAAATGTATTGAATCATAAAAGGTTAGTCCTGCATTGTCATTGCTGTCTTTATAAAGCTTTCTAAATTTCAGTGACCACTAGGCCATAAGAAGATATTTCCCGTGAAGAATTGCAGCACAGAACATTTTAGATAATGTTTAACATAAAGGATTCCAGAAATGAAGATGATTTTCCTAGAAAACAGAAGTTCATGATTGTTAACCTGTATGGTAAGTTGTCAAGAAAACCTTATTGCTGGAGTTTCAAAAAGAGTATAATTTTGTGATCCTAAGCATTTGCAACTACCCAGCGTGCTATGTTGCGACTTTCAATGACATTGCACTTCTACAGCATAAAAACTTATTATTTAACAGCTCAGAAAAAACATTTCTGCCTAGTGTAAGGCTGGAACTAAATGGGTGGAATACATTTTATTAATTGCAGCTTGCCTGGAAACAGAATATTGTTCACATGGTGAGTGATGGATGAAAAATTTATTATTGACCAGTATTTCCAATGAAAGCATAAAATTGTTCTTGAAAATGGGAGCATGTTGGCTGTTTGGCTAAAAGCCAATATGTGTCCTGGTGAGGTGTTATTTCTTCAAATAAAGAGGGAGAGACATCATATTAAGTAGCTCCTTGTGATTTGAAACAAAAAAAAAAAAGATTCTGACAGAAAAAAGTGGGAAATAAAACTAGAGGAGGAAAAGCTGAAGGAAAACATACCTTTTTTTCCAAATGTTTTATTGTCTTAAGTAAATCAATGCTCTAGACAAATCTAACAGAGCTTTATCAGTGAAATAAAAAATCTTTCCTTTTGCTGGTGTGTAACATTCCTGTGGTGGTTCCCCAGTTAACTTAGCTGATTTCAAGCAGATACTATGGCAACCACTAGATTATCTCACCTGGATCATAATTTTCTAGTGATAGAACCGGAGAAGAATTTTAGGGAATTTTTTTTTTACATGCTTTCATAACTCACCCAGTTAATGTTCAAGGGACAGAAGTTAGAGCTGAATGTTAGAATGTGACAGTAATAAACTCCTCCTAACAGCTGAAACCTTACATATATTATTGGCTAATAATGGGTAATGTTATAAAATCAGAATTTCCAAAACCTCTGTTTAGGTACAGAGTTACCTGGGGAAAGGAAGCAGGATATATGAGGAAAACAAACAAGGATGTGCAGATAAATCCCTTAATGACTGGGAAAAACACTGCCAGTGTTACTACTTCTCCACACAGCAGAAAAAAACCCTAAGCTTATTCAAAATGCACTGGCAAAAATGGTGTCATAATGTCATTGCTTTAATGCATCAGTAATGGGGCTGCTATGAATTGTACTAGAAACTAAACAGCCTTTATCAGGAAGATACTTTGGATGTACTTTTGGACAGATCCTATACACAGGATTCTGGGAGATGGACAGACAAAGAATTCAGCAGCTTCATTCTGGCAAGGTAAATCATCAGGACTGACTGTTGTTCAATTTGTTTTCAATGTCAAATCGGCTGAAAGAGGAAAGGTAAAGATGGCACAGCTTTGTTTTTTAGTTGGAAACCTCCTTACTGGCAGGCTACAATGATTTGGATTCTGAGGATATATATATATATATATATATTTAATGCCAGTCCAAATTATATCTTGTGAGTTTGTTAAAGTTTTTAAGTTCACATTTGTGTACATATTGGCAACTTGAATAAGACAATTCTGTGTGAGCTGAAAAAACTACTTATTTGGTATATTAGTTAATATTCTTAGTTATTTTACCGATTGTCAGGTGTAGTCTTTTTTGGTGAAGTACATAACTTGTAAAACTGAATCTGTATTTAACCCACACATTCAGAGAAATTTAGGTTTTCAGGGTGCCACTTTATGTATACTTCTTTTAAAAGAGATCCTTTGTATTGCTGAGGTGTGTAGACATTTTCTGTTAATGTGAAAATTTCCTAGGTGTGTGTTAGCTGTTAATAATACCAGTGCTGCCTTTGGGCAGTCTCAAAGGTGTTCATGAACTTGAGCTCTTGTTTGTTTATTTATTAGGAGTGAGTGACTTAATGCCCTAGTGAATGGCATTCTTTAAAAGCACAAACAACCAGAATTCCTTTCTGGGAAGAATGCTGGAGAACAGGGTGCAGAACAACTGAGATCCAGAATTCACTCATGCTGACCTGATGCTGGTGTGGTTCTAGTGTGGGAAAAAGTCCTGGTGTGAGGTCTGGAGGTCAGGGACTGCTGCCATTCTGCACAAGCATGAGAGGCTTCGTGAGCACAGAGCAGCAGTGATGTTTAGTTAGAGCAAAGCCCTGACCAACATCCCTGTCCTCTCCTGCAGCTGTGGTCCCCAGTAGCTTTGAATCACAGTTCCCATCTGTCCTTCTTTTTGCCATGTCCAAATTTGAAGCCTTCATTACTAGGAATAGAGAGAATAACAGTGCAGGTACAGCACTTCATGTCTTCAATGCTCTTCACAAACATCAACTAATTAAGCCTCAGCAAGTCCTTATGAGGCAGATATTTATTCCAGCTAAGTGTTTGTGTCTGCAATCAAGAATACGCTAGGCTTAATCCTCCTGTCAATCAGCCTAATTTATTTAAATGTCTAATTGTGTAGATTCCCTCAAGTAAGTTCTGTTTAAGAAAGGTTAGCCTGGGGAAGAGAATTATGCGGGGAGAAAAACATTGCAAGAGGAAATCCTCAGCCAAGGAAAGGCAAGGACAACTGTCAGTGGTGGCTTTAAAAGCAGCTGGGGAGATGGGAGCTATTTTTTCATTGCTGAAAAGTATCTTCAAAGAGGCTTGAATAACCTAGCATTAAACCATCAGCCTGTGTAAATAGGTTGGTCTCAAAAGGAGAAATTCAAAGAGAAAATCCCTAGTAGTAGCAATGAGTAGTAGTATCAGGAGAGCGGTGAGGGACTGATGGAGGCCACTCTGGGCATGAGTTCTGAGTCTCTCATCTGCAATTTGTCTAGAGAATGACAGCTGCCCTCTGCATCTTGCAGGAGGCTGGCATTTTGAAATTAGATGATTTTTAGAGAGCCCTTCTGACCCAAATCATTCTATGATTCTAACACTTCTTACTGTGGTATTGAATGGTAGTTAGTGTCCAAGTGTGCTGCAGCCCAGGTTGCCATGGGGGTGTGGAGAAGGGGAAAAAGTTACAAATGGGAGACCTGAGCTGAGAAAGAGATGTTGTGCTGTGGTCTTCTGTGCTATGGTCTCCTCCAGATATTTTCTGTGGAACTTCAGGGGACTAGAAAGTGTTTTAGGAAGTCACGCTTCTATCTTTTTCCAAGGTGAGATTCCTGTGGCCTTCCTTATGGCCAGTGGCAAGCCTGATCTTTAAAAGCTTAAGGAAAAGGATCTTATATTTTTTTCAGTCATCAACAACAGCTTGTGTTGATCAAGGCTAGAGTGGGACTGCTGTCTGTGCTGGAGTAAATATTTCATGCTCCTTCACTGTCTGTACCTCATTACGGAGTCATGTGTAAGCTACAAACACTTTCCAGATTGGGTCTTTCCTCCTTCTTTGCATAAGTTTCATTCCTTTCTGTGTGGCTTCAAGCGCAAGCAAACCTTTATAGCTTGGGACATTGCTGCTGGAGAAATACTTCTGAGGACTGAGTTTTAGTGGTACTTTATATGAATATTTTAGCTACTTTTCTTACATGAGTGCTATGAGGTTTAAGAAGGAGGTCTACAAAGACTGTTTAAAATATCTTCTGTGGAGCAGCATCCAGAGGCCTTCTTTGTTGTGATAGGGATGTATAAATAGAGTCTAAAGAGCAGCTTAGAAACAAACAAAAAAATCCAATGCCATTCTTTAAGATTTCACTACTGAAAGCAATCTTTGTAGAAATCCACAGTGAAAGTAAACAGTAGACAATTTTTTTTCAGTTGCTGCAAAGAAACCATCTTCTTGCCTGCATCCCTTTCTACAATCTGCAAACAGCTTTGAAAAATAGATATGGCTTTAGTTTCAAGCTGACAAGGAATGCAACATGAAATTAATTTCAGACAGAAAAAAAAGAATTGAAAAAGGATGTCTACAAGAGGACATGACTCAGGAAGCTGTATTAACTGGTGAAAAATGTTGCTTTGCATATTGAAACATCAAGAACCTTTAGGTCAAAATAAAATCCAATAATGTTACTATGTTTTAAATACAGATGTTCCTTTCGTGTTCACCCATTTCTTATGAACAAAGGAAGGGTGGTTTGAAACAAAAATAACTGAATATATTTCCAAAGAGCTTTAAGCATAAAACAGGTAATTTAGATGATTTTCATCAAACACCTGCTAAACCTTGGAAAAAAAGTATGTACACAGGTAGTATTACTCTAGGTTTCTAATTAGCATGGACTTCAATTTTCAGTGTCTCTCAATAAAATTGGGCCCTTGCAATTTTAGGAAATGAAAGTGACACTACATTTTGTTACACAACATGTAGCAAAACATGTTCATGCACGTGCACATATCTCATTTTTTCCACTGATGCTGAATTGTCCCATAAACTATACTGCTTGCAGAACAAAAAACTTGAGTTTTCTATTAACCAAAATGATAAAGGTTTACAGTGCTGTGGTGTCTTGAAGTGACTCTTGAAGTGAAGAGCCTTTTTGGTAATTCTGTCTTTGCTAAAGCAGCTTTGATATTTTAGCAAGAAAACACCTCTCGTGGTGTGGTTGTATTTAGGCAAAGTGACATCTAGAAGATAAAGAGAACAAGTTTATGCTGGATATATTCATCTCACATGTGTAGTATTTGTCATATCTATGGCTGCGTGTCCTGCCAGCTAGTCTGTCTGCAGATGACAGGAAGTGCTCTTCCTAAACTTGTAAGGAAAATGAAAGTGGAAAGAACAGGAAGGCAAAAAGAAATCAGAGGAAGAAGAGAGGTAAAGGATTGTCTTAGCTAGCAGGAGGTATTTGCCATGGTTCACATGACCTATGAGCTAAAAATGACCGTGGATGACCTGATCCTTCACATCAGGCTGTGCTGCCAGGCTGGGCCCACAGGTGTTTGGTGTAGGCTGCTCACTCCCAAATAAACCATGTCTGACCCTTGCCTCCTTCATGCTCAGGTTATGAGCTCTTTTTATTTGTTAATGCTTCAGTGTCCTGGTTTGAAGGACAGGTGTCTGCCAATAAAGGCAGAAGCTCCTTTTTGAAATAGAGAATTTAATTTCGCTCCCTCCCAAGTGTTATAATTGTTTGAATCAGGAACTCTAAGGCAGAGATAAGGGGGTAGGAATAGCAGCTCTTTACTAATATATCTAACCGTACAAGCAGAAACAACAGCAGTTGTTAAAATTACCAACAAAGTTCCAGTCCTTTCTCTAGCCGCAGACAAACTGCCTGTGTCTGTTCCCGGTGGTGTAACACGTGGCAGGGCCCGCACAGCTGCGGAGAGCAGGCGGGAGCGGAGGGGCGGGGGCGGCAGCGGCCGCGCTGTGTCGCAGGTGAGAGCAGGGTGGAGGAACAGCTCCCCGCTCAGCGTTTGTGTCCCGGTGATTAGCTGTGTCCGCAGAGGCAGGAGGCTGGAGCGGGGGCGATGCAGGGCAGTTGACCGCAGAGCTTCCGGCTCCCCTGTGTTCCTACTGCGTGCACTGCAGACGGGGGCGGGGGGGGAGGGGATCCTCCTCCTTGCTCGCTGGAAACACGAGTCAACCCCCGGAAGCCGCTGCCACCTACCATTTGTCTAGAGTCCTCAAAAGATCCTGGGTGTAACCCGACAGGCTCCATTAGCATGATGATGGGAAAAATTCTTTAAACTGACACAGTAATAGAACAAAAAACCAACCCCCAACATTCAGGTAACTGATGAGTTCACTTGCCTGCTTGATAAGTTATTTAGTGCCAGGCAGAGCATGACTTTCTTCAACCCTCTTCAATTTTCCCTCTGATCCATTCAGCTCATATATAAAACCTCAGAACAGACAACTAAAAGCAATGGACCTTTCTTGTCCTTTGCACACAGGCCTCGAGGCATACCTACCGGGAATTATTTTTTATATGGACACATCCTTTTTCATCCTAATAGAAGTGTCCATTTTCTTTTTCTTCCCAAAGATTTCCATTAACAGCCAATAACACTTGTATAAATTGCTTCCCACAGGGCTGTCTTCCTTGCCAGGACTGAATTGTTTAATGTATTCCTGCTTCAGGCAGCAGGAGGATGCACACAGAAATTCCACAGTGCTCAGGGAGGTCTTCTCTGATGAGCATGGCACAGGGAGCCCAATAAGTGCGCAACTCCAGCCAAAGCCTATGAACAGTATATGAAAAAATACTCATGAACACTTGTTAAATCGTCACTTTCAGGCCTCGGGATCATCAAGGCTTCAGAAAAACTTGCAGTGACCCTGTGAACCACACTGGATAGAAGTAAACTGATAGTGAAAGGAGGGTAGAAAAAGGGAGGTGATGGCCCATCACTGCCCAGGTCAGCAATACCAGACCTGTCTTGGCTTGCTGAGAGTGCAGAGAGCTGTGCAGGGAGAAGGGACAACTGCTGTGCAATGCAGCACCTTTGTGATGCTGCTACTCACTCCCCATGAGCAGCAGAGCTGCTCTCTTGGGAGGTGAGGTGCCAGAGGAGGAGGAGTTAAGTGCCAGCTATAGTAGGACCATGGCTTGCTCTGTCAAAGCCTCTGCAGCCCTGCACATTCACCTGGGCCCAGCAAAACCCACCCTGTGGTTCTTTCCTCTTCTTCAACACACCTGTAACAAAGGATTTTTTAATTTGCTTGGTTTCATTCAATAAGCACACTAGGTTTATACCGACCTTATCCATACAGCTCTGGGCACAGCTATAAGCTTCTGATTTTTCTTTCCCCTTCAAATATTTCAGTTTTATTATGGTTTCTGAGGGAAAGAGCCATGGCCGAGAAGGCCACTGGGTGGTGCTCTTGGCACAGGAATGGGGGGGCTTGGGAGGCCACTCTCCACTAGGGCTTGAGCTCTGTGCAAAGATTTGGGCTTGGCTGCAGCAATAATTTTAAAATGAACTTTGACACCAACAGCTGTTCCTCTCCGGAATGCACAAATTTTTCCCAATTTTGAAATTAGTCCTGAAAAAACATTTTAAATATAGACATCTTATTACAATGTCTCCCAAAGAGGAAAAAAAGACCAGTTTTGAAATGGGAATCTTCTTGACACCCCCTCAGCAAATAGTGTGGTCTGGAGGATGGCTCTGATGATGCCTCGACTAGTGAACAAGAGAGGTCTGGGAGATCAGTTGTACTAGCATAGCTTTTGTTATGTGTACCAGAGCTGCCATGGGCAGTGGGTGTGGAAATTTGGTATTTTTGTTTTAAGTCTCACTAGGGGAAAAATGCAAAGGTGTCTTCCTTCCGCCTGCTTCCCTGGGAAAACTTTCTAGTGTTCTGGTCTCAAGAGTCTGCCCCGGGGGAGCTCCCAGCAGGGATAGCCCTTGCCAGTGCTCAGTTAGAGCCCTTGGGTGCCTGTGAGAGAGCTGGGCTGACACCTCGAATGTGGTTGCAAATGTAGTCTTCTCTCCTTCTCCTACTGAGAATCCCCTAAGGCTTCCCTGCTGGAAACCTCTGCAGCCTTGTTTTTCTGGAATGGTTTCCTGTTGCAAACTGTGCCTGCAGAAGTAACCCTTTGGCAGCAAATTACACCCTGTGTTTTTCACAATTTGAAGACTTGGCTATTTTGGCCACTGTTTTGCCCTCACCTCCCATTCAGCTTGTCTGTTTTCGAGATGAAATCCAAGATTTGTGCCTATTGCTGAAATGAGTAAACTGTTGTCAGTGATGTCCCATCTGACACTGTCAAAGAAATATCCAGAGGTGAATGGGAGACAGTCTTGTGAGTCATGTCCCCAAGTGATTAACAGATTCAGGGTGGATGGAGATGCTGGAGATAAAATGTGGGGTTTTTTTTCTCTGTCTTATGGAGCAATGTGGGCTGTTTGCTTTCATCTGACTCAGAGCTGAGGAGCTTTATTCCTGTGCTATACTAAGGCTAACTGGTTCTGCTGGAGCTCAGACACTAGTCCTGGACCAGCCATTCCCTAGCTGCTGAAACTGGGGCTTGTTGCCAGGCAGAGTATCAAAGGAGGACTTGTGACCTCAGCAACCTCCCTTTTCTCAGCTTTTTTTTTTTTTTTTCTTTGCTTTTTTTTTTTTTTTTTTCTTTTCTTCTTTTCTGATATTTTATTTCTCCTCGGGGGAAGTACTGGATTTTCATAGCACTTTGCTTTTTCAAGTTCCTCTCAAGCTACTCAGCTTCTTCTCATGGTCTCCAGCATTCTCACGAGAAGGTGAAGCACCTGGCAGAACAAAGGCTTTTGAGGTGTTGTGAGCAATTCTCTTCCTGCTGGCAGCCCAGTACATGATTACTATCTTTCAGTTTGGGCACGGAACTGGTGCTGCAACAGCACTGGCCTCTCCAAATTACTGCAGGAAGCAGTATATTAAAAAATACACCTATATTAAAAATAATTATAATAATTAAAAAATAATAAAATGCCCCAATATTAAAAAAAAAAAAAAGACCACTGGTGCTACTGTTGTAACAGGTGACACTAAAAAATGCAAACATGACACCAGAATGAAACACTGGATTGTCTATGTGCAGCCATCCTTCAATGGCTCATGACTGCTCTTAACTGATGAACAGCCAGAGTCTGACAACAAATTTATTTATTTATTTATTTCCAGAATGTAATTGGAGAGCCTCAGTTATTTAAATTTCACTTGCAATGTCCAGTAGAACAATTGAAACAACCTCTGATTCCTGATTCTTTGGGTCATGTCAGGAATTCTGCTGGGTTATTTTTCTCAGGTTTGAGACCTGATCACCCAAGTCATGGATTCCAGCCATTCCATTGATGCTGCAGGGCAGCATTGAGGAACAGATTGCAGGTCCCTGTGTGCAGGACTTGTGCTCTTGAATCTGGGGTTTGAGCCTGTGTCAGAAATGGCCATCTTTGGGCTTATTGCAGTGCACTTTGCAAGCATATGGATCTGATTTCAAGCCTGTTGAAATAAATATGAATTTTTTTGATGCATGAAAATTCACTCTCCTTCTTGAGTTAAAATTACCTTCCTCTAGGGATGTCCTAAAAAATGAGCAGGACAAGGAGAAGTAGGAGATTGGTTCCTTCTGTTATTTGAGAACAAGATTGTGGTGAGGTTGTTTACATAATGAGCCCATTAGTATGGAAAGAGGGAAAAGACAAGGAAGTTGCCTAGAAGGTGTTGTGGTGTGTGTTCTTGCAATACATCCTTTCACAAGAGGTCTCTGTTGCCTTTCAAAGCTCAGAGGAGATGAATTTACCAATAAAAAGTTCAGCTATGATGGAGCCCCTCTGCAGATTATTATTATTATTATTTATAAAAAATGTTTTGGATACATAAAATGGTGCCAGACTGGGACAGGGAAAATATGTTTTGTAGTCTACTCTGGTTTTTTTTTTCTTTTCATAGACCATCTCTTTTAGCAACTATACCGTTAAAATTGTTGGATTTCAAAATAAAATGGAATTGAAGTGATCATGCTTGGAAAGGAAATAGGTTATGGGATCTATAGACCCTCTCCTTCTTATAGGAGATCAAAACTTTCCAATTCTTGGGGTTAAGTGTACTATTCTGTTGCAACAACAATAACAGCAACAACAATTTTAAAAAAAAGTTTTATTCCCATGTTGCCTTGTGTGCGGGGAGCAAGGCAGGGCGACCTGGTCCAGAGGGAGACCACGGCGAACTTACCAACTGGCCGGACAGATTGCTCACAGCACCAATATGGTGGATGGCAAAATGCGTTTATTTCCGGTAGGTACCGGCTTAAGTAACCGTAAGATGCTTATGTCACTTCCTTAGTTTCACCATGCCAAATGTGATTGGTTAACACCATGGAGAGGGAGGGGCCCTATCTCCTCGTACATCGCGAGATCTTCTGGGCGACT
This sequence comes from Oenanthe melanoleuca, assembly GCF_029582105.1. Classification (NCBI taxonomy): domain Eukaryota; kingdom Metazoa; phylum Chordata; class Aves; order Passeriformes; family Muscicapidae; genus Oenanthe; species Oenanthe melanoleuca. The sequence continues at coordinate 101,618,248 of NC_079335.1, read as the reverse complement.
TTCTAGCTGACCACATTCCCAGGAACTTGAACTACCAAAATGAGTGTTGCTGGCTATGCAGCAGTTGAAACTTGTTTGGGTTGTAAATAGTTCCAGAAACACTGCTTGTTTTTCAAGTGCCTCTTGTGCTTTGCTGCTATTTGCAGCATGTGGCCAAAAGCAGAACTGAAGACCCTTGACCATCAACAGGTGGAAACCCTGCACCAGAAGGGGGTCTGATGTAGAAGTGAAGAAGTTAGAGGCAGGGATTTGTGACCTGAGGTAGACCATGGGCTGTAGGGCTCCTTACGGGTAGTTCTTTTTCTTGAGAACATGCTTGTCTCAAAAATAAGGGGTAAGCAAAGGGAGACAAAATTCTATGAAGGCACTAAGTAAAATGGAAATTAATTTTCTTTATGTTTTCTCTTCTCACCTCTAAGTGGAAGTTGGAGCCCTTGTTGTGCTGGCAGTGTCTGAAGGACAGAGCCCTGTGGGCACTGTCTGACACTGGGAAGTGCTCATGCCCCAGGCCCTGAGGGTGACCTGCTTCCCCTGTCAGAGGTGGTCACCGAGCTGACAAGGAGTTTTGCTTGGGGCTAGCATTGCTTTCTCTTCTCTGATGTGAGTTCTACAGCATTTGCTCTGTTTCCTTGGCACTGCTGGCTGTTTCTTAGTAAAAGGCACAAGATCTTGTGATTTCTAAACAGGAAATTCCTGTAGCGGACATTAATAGCTGCCTATGGATGTGGGATACTGTGTGTGCATAGGTGAGGGATTACACCAGTGGATAGTGGCGTAAGTAAAGGGACACTCAAGTACTGAAAAGGATTGTAATTCCTTTAACTTGGTGTCCTGGGTACTAAATGGGTTGACTTGTATTGTTGGTAAGTAATTTCCTTTAAAGTAGATTTCCTGTCTAAAACATACTTTTAACAAGAAATTATGCTCTGAAGATGCTCTTGAAAGAGTTTCAGAAGCTGTTCACATGCATAGCTTGAAGGAAAAAAATTACATGAAATGTAAAATGCTTTGCACATGTCAAAGAAAAGAAAGGGCTAGAACTCTATGAAACCAAGAAAAAAAAAAGTGTTTGTTCTATAAGTGGTGGCTGCCTGGTCTGAATGTTCAGACCGAGAGAATGAGGGTGAATTTTCTAGATCCTGCTGTGCAGATTTTGCTCAAAAAGTGGTCATTGTGGCCCCTGAAAGTTTGTTAGTAGCTGACAGGTGTCAGGTGTGACCCTGTGTCTGTAAGTGGACTTGGCAATTTGTTGAGCATTTGTGTACACACATATCTGTGAGCAAGTAGATTCTTTTGCTCACCACTGAAAGGTGGGTTTGATATCTAGCTTTATAGACCATGCATAGCATTCAGTTGTGTAGAAGGAACACATTCTGGAGGGAAGCCTTTTGGAAAGACATTGTGTTTTTTTCTAATGGAAGTGCATCCAAGACTGTAGAGCTTTAGGCCTTAGCTTAATAAAGGAATAAACAAATTTTGGAATAAACAAATTTTGTTGCAGTCCATTACCTGGGGCCTGGTTACATCCTTGAAGGATGCAGACAAGCTTCAGAAAACAAACCAGAGACTCCTGTGCTTTCTCAATGTTTATTCCTGCCCCTGTGTTGCAGACATTGCTTTGAGACAGCTTTCTCCTGCAGTTTGTTTCCAACATAGAAAACCTGCAGATATTACAGATTCCCATCACATTTTAAATCTGGGTGGATACTTAGTGGATACACTGTACTTTATGTGTTGCTATAGGGCTAGGAAGCAGTGAAAAGAATATAGCAACACATTACTTCCTTCAGAGGCAGAAGAAAAGCAATTTATTAAAGAAGCAACCGTACTTTTATAGACTTTTAAATCACAGAACCAGGATAGAACTAATTTCCTTCATCCAAGGAAATTTACCTCTTGTAAACATGCTTTTACCAAAATATCACGTAGCTCACGGACTCTGCAGGTGTTAATTATTGTTATTAATTCTTTTCCTTCTGTTTTCCTTAGAGTAGCTTGACAAAGACTCAAGCCTCTTTTTCCCTAGTTCTCCATAGTATCCATAATGTATAAATTTATCTCTACTTTCTTTCTTTTTTTAATGTTAGTTTTATTAATCCCTGGAAAGAAAATCCAAACAAAACACCCTAACAAAACCACCCCCCCACCCTCCACAAAATACTGAGAGTATGAAACTAACTGAAGAAAAAAAAAATCTCAACACATAGTTATGAGGTTTGAAATAATCCTATCCAAAGTATAAAACTTTGAGACTGGGTCATCTATGTGTGTTAAAAAAAGCTGCCAAGTAGTTTCTGTTAGAGAAACAGCTGACTACACAAGTCCAGAAACTGTCTGAATGAGAGCAGTCTGTATTATCCAGGAATATTTGGGTTTGGAACTGCATCTTGCATGGTCTTGCCAGGAGTGGAGAATAAATGGCAATATGGTTCTACTTGAAGCTCCAGAAACTCCTAAGGTTTATGTAGGTTTTAAAATCTGAGGTCTGAATTTATCTGCTCCCATTTGAAGAGATATCTGAGTTTACATATCTATTCTACATATCATATTCTTTCAGCTCTTAAAAAATAATTTTAAAAAATGGGTGTGAAAGGGAATTAAATACAAAACATTTTTAAAAACCCATTCTGAGGAGTTTCTGGTTTGTCACTGTCCTATTTGTTAGATAAGCACTTAAATTCTGATTGGGTTGACTCATAAGATAAAATTGTATTAGTATTATTTTATCCTGTATGCCACTCTCATTATCCTTTATGAGATAGAATATCACATCTGCCAAAGTGTTAAACATAAAATATTTTTATAAGGCAGCTTTTACCTCAAAGCACTCCATGAAGTACTGAAATGGTGATCTAAACTTCCAGATGATGAGGACAATTATGCTGGGTGAGTCATGTTTTCAGAAATTATTAAGGATTTGGGATTTGGACCCAGAAGCCTGATCCTCCTCTTATGTTGTCCCCTGCAGTCAGAAAATTTCTGGTGTGTTGTAGGGAGCAACTGCTTGGCTCACATGGTTTAAATCAAATCAGGATCCAAACACTTATGGTTATTTAGTAAACCAACAAGTGGTGAACATCAGTATTAGCAGCAAAACAGGTAAACCACGGGACTAGATACTTTGAAGATCCTAATTAGAGTCTATAGGTACTAAAACTTCCTCTTCCTAACTTTCTGGCAATGCTGAACTGAGGTTTACCTGCTGCTATTACCCCTTTTCTCTCCAGTCTTATAAATTTTCATGCATCTTTCACGATTGATTCCAAACTGATGCCTTTCCTCAAGTCTCTACAGAATTCCCCATCCGTTTCTGTTTGATCAATCTGAGGGTTGTCGTGGGCAAACTCTGTGAACTCTTGTTAATTTTCTCCCAGCAATGTGAATTTTGAGGTAGGAATTGTCCCAGCACAGGGTTTTCAGGATTTTACTTGCAAGCACTGTTTACTCCTGCATCCCTTTCACATCATCTCTTGCCTTGTTAGGTGCAGGTTCCACCACGCTGTTGTAATTTCTGCTTCTTCCTAAAATTGGAAGTAAAAAAAGATCTCTTGATGGAGAATTTTAAATTACCTAAGTGGCCTAGACCCACCAAGTCATGTCACTTTGTGTAACTGGGACTCAGGATCCCAATATGTTATTGAGAAAGCTGCTCACTGTGATTTTTTATGAGGACTCTTTCAGCAAAGAGCACGTTGAGTGAAAAATGCTGTGAGCTCTTCAGCATACACATCAAATGTGCAGTTTCAGCTCTTATAAACTCAGATGGAGGCCCATCCACACATTTTACATATTGGATCCTAGAGCAGTTTACAAAAGAATGTAAAGAGGTTGCCCTCAGAAGACATGCAGCTCACCTGGCAAGAGCTGTGCATTTTCCTGTGGCTGGAGCTGGGGAGAAGCTTCCTCACTGCAAACAATGATTCATGGAAACCACTCTTTCAGGTGGCAGAATAACCACACAGGCACACAGGGAGCCTTGGTCCACGTTCCAGCAGAGATAAATTCCTCATGCTAATGCCCAGTTAGTGGTTAAGTGTCCTTGCAATTTTCATCAGGGCAGCATGGAACTGTGAGTGAGATGGCTTCCTTACAAAACCACTCAGGCTCAGGCACAGTAGTACTGAAGCCTGAGGAACAACAGGGTCCCCAGGCAGCAGCACTGTTCTTACAATTGCAATTTCCTGCTGTATTTTTGAGAGAGAAGTTAGTGTGTGCAGATTGCTTGTGCTGGTGCTCTTGTCTGCATTTTCTTTCTGGACAGCATGAAGGACACTCTCCCTGCTCTGGGCTGAGTATGCCCTGCCAGAAGAAGCACTGAGCTTTGCAACTTCTTGGGAATATGGAAACAAAGAAAATGAGGAGCATAAAAAATGAATTTCCTTAGAAATTCAAATGTCACGGAAATAAGCACATCTGATATGTGTCAACTTGCCATGCAGAATTGTCTTCTGATAGGATAAATGGGTCCTTGCATGGAAATTGAATCATAAAAAATATCCATTAAATACACCCAGTATTGATAAAGCTATTTAGACACTAGTTCAATATATATCAGGTCACTCTTGAGAGTATACATTGAGAGAGAGTACACATTCCACTAATAAATATGCCTCAAACTCTTTAATTCTGGTGGTACAGGTCAGGTCTTGTAAGTTATCTATTGTCCTTGAAGCTACTTAGAATTTTGTTTGTGCTTGAGCGAACCTTTCATCGATGCCTGTTGGCTTTTGGAAGACTGAAGCACTAGCACGATTGATGCTACCTATAGCCAACCTTCTTCTCTGCTGGGGTAAAGGCAATTGTAACTGATGCCCCCAAAAAGTTAATTGAAGTCTTATGATGCCTGTGGTGATGGCAGTATTTCAACAGCATATTTCTGCTTTGAACCAAGACAAAATAGAGTGAAACTCAGGCATGATCCACCACAGAGTTTGCAATGTACCCAAATCCAGTTCAGATCAGGCTAATAGCACTGTTGTAACTCTGAGGATAAACAGCTGCCCCTGATTAAGCTGTTTTAATTTAAGTTTGCTTAGCAATAGATGTTTCAAAACATCTGATCCCCCTGAGATACTGACTGCTGAATTGTAGTCTTTCTGAAAACTAACAGCAGGGAAAGAATGTCAAAAATATGTATTATCAAGAAGAAGTAATATTGCTTTAATATCAGATCTTCACAGAAGATGTGGCAAAAATTGTTGGAAGATTCCACATTTTGTTCCTTCCAGACTGAGTTGGGGGGCTTAGCAATGAATGGGGGGCTTAACAATGAATGGAGAAAACATTTGTCTGAGGTGCAGACAACCACCTGCAGTCTGCTTTTCACATCTTCCTAATCTCCTTTGTGGTTCCCGGTTAGCTAGTGTGTTAGCCTTCATTCCTGTTTGAATAAAATTGGTGAAGCCTGCAGCTATATTTATAACATTGCCTCGAGGTACCCAGTTGGAAGCTGCCTGTTTGCCTCATGTTAATGGAAGTCAGGCCTGATTATATGCATGTGGGGGATAGGTTGTTTTGTCTTGCTCATTATGAATTCTGACCTTTCCCAGGATGTGTCTTGTCTGTTTATTCAATAACACACTACCCATCACATTAAGGAGAGAAATGGAAAAAATCCCAAGCCCAGCACAATGGCAGCTGTCAGCCCTCTGTTTAAGCAGCTAATGATGATAAAGCACAGGTATGAAGGAAGCAAATGTGACTGTATAGGTGGGCAGCTTTGACCCTTCGGCAGATGGAGCTTTTCATCTGCAGTATTGGATTGAAAGTTTCTCACATCCAGCCTGAAGAGGCAGCTGTGGGCATGGGGTGCTTTTGTGCTGGTCACAGTGGTCTTTTTCTGTAGGGACCAGTCTCTGAGAAGAGCCCATACTCCTGGGCCAGTGTAGTATGGTTGGGGGTGGGGAGGTCCCTGTATCCTTTGTGCCTTGGGACTGCAGTGCCAACAGGAGAACTATGTCACAGCCTGAGGTGTCTCCTTAGACCTGAGATCACCTTAGGTGGACATGCAGGTGGTCTGGAACCCAGCTCTTTCCGATGCCCACCGATGAGAGGCTGCAGGAGGCTGTTCTTAGAGGTTTTCATGGTTGTTTATTCTTCCTTATCTCAGGAATGCTTTGTCCAGCGAACAGCGGTCTGCTCGCTAGACGTCCAAGGCAGAATCTGCCTGGTAAAGGCAGGACTTATCTAGTCTAAATTACATACTAGGTATTTACAAATGACCCCCAATACAATACAATCTTGTTACATGGTCCAGATCTGTTCTCATCCAATCTAAATGTGCCAGCATGTCACCCAGCATGGATGACATGGAGAAGGAGGAGGAAGAGGTATCCACACCCCAAATTCTCCATCTTGGCCATGTGTCCCTTATCACAAACATTCTAGAAATCTGCTAATTCTACATTCTAACAGTCTAATTTACACTCTATTTATTTTTGCAGCTTGCATTTCTTCTCTCAATGTTGATAAATCGTTCCAAGGAGCTAAATCCAGCCCCTGAGACACCTGGGTCTCATTCGAGGGTCTTTGGGGACCCTGCCAGGGGGGTCTTAAACCTTCCAGGGAAGCCAGAGGAATACTCTGGACTCCCACAGAACTGGATTTCTGCATGATAATTTTGCAAGAAAAGTGTCATGGCAATTCAAAAGTTGCGTTCTTGGGTAGGATGTGAGTGTGTAAACCACACAGTCTTTTGAAAATTTCACCCCCTAGCCTTTGTCCATGGTATCTCTAAGCCCATTTCTTCTCTTGTTTGTGTGTATGTGTGTCTGTGTGTGTGTGTGCATGAAGATGTGGCAGCTGCCAGCTGCTAAATTACTGGAACAAAGGTATGTTTTCTGAAGCATTTTATATAACACTTGTTCCCTGCCTTTTGATGAATGATTCATTAATGTCTCTGTTTGAGATAACTATTACAAAGGCTATAACCTTTTAAATTATTTGAATGAACACAAAATATTTAAAATAAAAATTTTGAAATTACCTAATTCATGACCATTTAAAGAGGTGTCGTTCTCACCAAACTGTCTATGCGTGCGTTAAACAGCAAAATCATATTTACCACAAGGGCTGCAGAGCAACATAATCTCCCTAATGTTTGTTTAAGAAGCTGATGCATTTTAATTGATGTTTAGGAAAAAACATTGTTTTCCTTGGCTGCTCCTGTATCTGCCAGTGACATCTCTGAACAAACCAGTGCAGTTAAACCACCAGGGAAGCTCTGAAGCCTGTTCCAGTGTATGACCATCAGAGGCTGACAAAACACAAAAGAGGAGAGAGGGGAGAAAGAAATGGCTCAAGAAGGAAGAGTAAAGTAGCTTTGGTCATCAAGAGCATGCTGCAGCCTTCTTCCATTGCCCTGGGTGAAGCATGGTGCATGAAAAGTTCTTGAGGTGCAAGATTGGTCCAGTGATGCTACGCATGGCCAAAAAGCTGTGGCACTCTAAGGTAGGATGATTTGCTGTACTTGTAATATCTGCATTCAGCAAGAATATAATCTCTGCTCTAATAAATCTGAACTGGGCCACTTTATTTTTTTTTTTGTTTGTTTGTTTTATGTAATTGCTTTTCTGCCCTCACAGGAATTTCAGGGAGAACACAGTTTAAACACAGTTTCCCTATGGTGTCCTAGATATCTCCTGACAGTTCAGTTTTAGTTTTGCTGTAGATCTTAATGGTTAGAAATATTTTGAAACATTCATGCCCTAGCCAGTTGGAAAAATGTGAGATTGTGGCATTACTTTTCAAAATCTTATTTGAGGACAGTGCTTTCTAATCTGCTGCAAAATTTTGCTCATTTGAAGTATTTCATCTTCCTTTCCAGTAAGTTTCTCAGTTAGCATCAGCTCTGATTAACATATTGGAAGGACAGAAGGGCCATTGCATTGCCTAAAATAAGCCAAATTTCAATTCAATATTATTTGAATTAATTATTTTTAAATACTGAAGCCTTAGGATGACAACATCATTTTTCCAAAACCAGAATTTCAAGAATTCTTACAAGTTCTCCCAGATAAACCTTGTATACATCAAGTGTCTTTATCACTTCATAGAAAATGCTGTTACTAAAGTGTCAGTAACTAATAGTTTAATAAGAGTTTGGCATGAAAGCTAGTAATTTGATGGATTGCCTGTAAACTTGCCTCATAACTCTGCAGTAATAACAGATAGATATGTTTCTGGTACAACATCCCTCTAGAAGATCAGTAGGTGAGTTTAACTATGCTTGGAGGAAAGTGTGATGGCACTGCCTGTCAAGCTGCAATGAAAGGGCACCGTCACCCATCAACAAACTCTCTGGGTAAAACTTCACAGGCAGGATTAACGTTCCCAGGGATTAGCCATGGGAGCACTGGGTGCTTGCTCAGGCAGTAGCTCTGAAGGGATCAGGCTCAAGAAAATACCTTCCTCTTCTGCCTTCTTAAGCCTGATAGATGTGTCACTCTGACAGACTGACAGTAGTTGAAGTTTCCTCATGCAACAGGATGCAGTGGGGAGGAGAAAATTTTGCTCTGTGAAAGGGTTCTGTAAAGAAGTCCTAGCCTACCATCCTTTTTTTTTTTTAATTTTTATTTTTAATTTTTTTTTTCCAGATCAGTTATTGAAAGTACGTTATTAAAAATAGTGATTTGTTGCATGTTTTTGTCTCTGCTGGATTGAAACCTTCCATGTATGCCTTTCAGAGCATTTTATTTACTAAAAAAAATGGGAGAAACTGAAAATTATAACAAGCACATGCACTTCTTGTTTCCAAACGGAAACGTTTCAGCCTAAACTCAAAGCATTTCTGGAATGCCATGCTTCACTACGTTACAGCCGTTGTAGCTCCAAACCCCTCTCCAGTGCCACAGTTATTCTCTGGCTCCCAAAACGCTGTGTAATTGTTATCATCTTAAGTTCCTTTACAGCAGCAAGAGATACTGTAGGGAACCTTGACCTGGTAGCTTGATCCAGCCAACATAGGCTCTGGGAAAAAATAGGGGTGTAAAACATCTAAAACACAGTTTCTCCTAGGCATCACTTGGTATTTCAGTTGGTGGTTTAAAGAAGGAAAAAGAGACTTTTTAATTATTTTTTTCCTTGGTTTTTGTTTGTTCGAGGTTTGATTTCAGTTTTTTTTAGCTAGTGGGTTTCTTAATTTATCTCATCTCCAGGTGTGTGGTTTTAAATTGATGAATTTGTGGACAACTACCTTAATTAAGACATAAAAATATACATGTAGAACATTTCATGTGCCAAAGGATGACAAAGATACTGGGGAAAAATTGGGAATTATGATCTTCCACCTTGATTCAATACAACGTTCCTCTGATGAAGGCTCCAGAAAGCTCTACAGAAGAAGGAAGAGCAAAACTGGGGAAATACAACAAATATCTTGGATATAGAGAGTTTTTTGGTTCCACTTTTGTCTGAACATGGTTAAGCTTGAGAAACAGGAACTATTTCCTAGAGGTTAAACAGAACAATTTCTATCCTTCCTTCATCTCTTCATGTGAGGTAGACAAGAACGAATAAAGGAATCTTCCACCTTGCTCCTCACATGCAGGGAAGAATTCATTTTGATCTTTTGTAATACAGAGGGGTTGACCCTTACATTGTACTCTGGTTCCATGTGGCCCAAGGAAGGGATTGAGAACTGGGATAGTCCAAGTTTTTTCCTAGCTCTTTCAGAGGGGGATATCAGACAAACTCATTTGATGTTTTCATGCCTCAGCAAAATGGGAAAAATATACTTTATTTAGGATGAATTAAGATAATTTGTTAGTATCTGAAAGGAGTTTAAGTTCTCTAGATGCAAAGTGTTGTAGGAAATGTAAGAAAAGTAGAAAAGAAACACTATTGTGCTTCAGTCAAAGCTTTCTCTTTCACCCCTGTTGGGGGTTCGAGTTTGTTCCCTCACCATTTTTTTTTTTTTTTCCTTGTCTCTCTGGGGAATTTTTCCGATTATTATTCTAAGAAAGCTTGTCGAGCTGAACCCAGCTCGTGATAGCTCCAGACAAAGGGATGGGTGGGGTCTGGCTCTCTCTCGCTCGCCAGCGGGGTCGGAGGAAAAGGTCCGGGGGCTGCTCGCTTCCACCCCTCGCCATCCCAATGCCGGGAGCCAGGTTCTCTGCTGTGGGACACTGCACTGCTGCCTTCCCCGCTCCAGCCTGATACCTGCGAGCACGCAGCCGGGCGCTGTGACCCACACGGTGAGCGGGGAGCCCTTCCTACACCCTTCTCCCACCGGGACACTGCGCTGCCGCCTCCCCGCTGCCGCCTGCTGCCTCCGCAGCTGCGCGGGCCCTGCGCCGTCCCCACCACCGGTACCGAGCGCAGGAAGAGCGTCTGCGGCCGAAAAGGGACGGGAGCTGAGTTATTGTTCTGTTTGTTGTTAATTTTCATAGCTGCTGTTGTTTCCGTTTGTCTGGTTAGGTATATTAGTAAAGAGCTGTTATTCCTACCCCCCATATCTCTTCCTGAGAGTCCCTGATTCAAAAATTATTATAATCATGAGGGAAAGGGTTTACATGCTCCATCTTGGGAGGAGTTCCTGCCTTTCTTGGCAAATACCTGTCCTCCAATCCAGGACAACCCCTTCAATCAGCTTACTTTGCTCTAAAATGCCAGTGAAATGTATAGTACTCTAACAACCTTAAGCCTGAGTGAAATTTTTGACTGGGCTAAGTCACCCTTGCAAATTGACCTGTGTTCTTTGGAACAGAACGGCCAGTGACATACTGTGATGGAGTAGTGGGTGGTTGGTGCTCTTGGGAAGGGAAAGTTTCTAGAAGAGTCCAAAAGTTTTCTGGCTCATTATTTCTCAGCTGGTAAGAATGGAAGTGAAACATTAGTGACAGGACTAACACAATACATCCCTGCACACATTTCTGCTTCCTAGCATTATTCCTGGTCAGGCTAGATTAGGTTATTCCAGGTTAGGCTTGCCTAAATACTGAAAGTTCCTGAGGAAGAAAGGGAAATGAATAAAAGTCTCACTTCCCTCATGTGCTCACTGCAAATGCTGAGCGTGTCTCTGTGCCTTGCATAAGGGTGACAAATACACCTCCCCACAACAGCTCTGCACAGACAAGTGCAGTGTGTGTCCCTGTCAACAGCTCCGTAAATCATCCATGTGAGCATCATAGGTGGCTGTGAACTGGCTTGCTGCTACTGGAGAAAACAAGCATATAGATAGTGCCCTGATGTACAAACATTTCCTGTCTAGGCCAAGGACACGTCTACCTCCACCTTTACCTCTACAAGGAGTTGATTTCTCTTCTGTCTACTCTCTCTTGCTGTGAAAGTGCCAGTCATTAGTAGCTCTCATTGTTCAGCTCCTGAAATTTGTTGCCATTGCTGTGATGCAGAAAACCCTGTGGACTTTTTCTGCATATTCATATCCTGAGCAAAGACAGAATGCACTGACACTTTGAGCTCAAGCTGTTTCTTCATCTGTATATGCTCACAGTGTTTTCTGTGACTCCTCACTCACACCTGTTCCAAAGATAACAGGAGTCATGGTGAAGTTATTCTTCAGTGAAGGGGAAGATTGTCTCCGTTTTCTCAATCTTGTCTTACACAGCAGTGCAAGAAATAGAGCCCCGAACCTGCAAAATAATGGTTTTAAAGGCACACCCCTACTAGGAGTGGCAGGTTCAGTGAAGGTGGGAGGTTCAAAACAAAAGGTTATTCCTGATGGCAAAAACATGTCTCTCCTCTGTGTCTTATGGCTTACATTATTTTCTTCATTTTCTCTAACATGAGCCTGTCTAACACACTGACACATAGTGAACATCTTTGCTTTTGAGTACATTTGCTCCAAACCAAGGGCCACAGCTGGATAGTTGCAATTTGGAGTGTTTTCCATCAGGAATAGTTTCCCATTTTCACACCGCTGGATATATTGCATGTCAGGAAGCCATGATACAGCCCTGTAGTCTGCTATATAGGGAGTCTTTTTAATCTTTGCTTTGCGTCAGAAATGCAGATGAATGAAATAATCTTCCATAAAAAAGACTTTTAGAAAAATCCTCACACCATTTAGATCTACCTGAATGTGTCAATACACTGATGATCTGGTGGACACTGCCTATATAGATAAGAAATTGTACTGTTGATGAATTTGATATATAGAGAATCTGCACATGCTCTGAATAAAATTTCCCTGATTTAATTCTGGTGAAATAAAGGGTACATAAAGAGGTAAGATTGTGCTGAGGAAAAAATTATGCTAGATGGTGGCTAGATAAATCAGTGAAATATCCAACTATGTGATCCTGTTTTGTTTTTTTTTTAAATGTATCCTTGACCATCTCCTGGAGGAATTGTTAGATTCAGGATATTGTGTTAGGTAGACTTCTGGTCTGACTCAGTATTTTCATTCTTCTGTATTTAATAGCTTCAGCATAATTGTTTGCACTTCTTTTTTGAAGAAGACTTGCAGAGTGTGAGCAGTCTCAGGCAAACAAAATGTGTCTGTTGCTCAAGTGTCCAGTTGCACTGTTATGTTAAATCATCAGGGTGGGTGAATTTTTTTACTTCCCAAAGGTAAAAGGGAGGCACTTTTGAAGAAGACTCTGGCAGAACTACATAAAAGGAGTGGCATGAATTGCATTATGGAGATGATTCTTTGTCAGCTATGGAGGGCCAGACAGCCGCCTAAACATAGCTGTCTAAATTTTAAATCATAAAACTTAGGAGAGATGATTCTTTTTTTTTTTTTTTGTAGTGACATTTGTAACTTTTAATGGCAGGGAAAGATCCAGCACTGGTCTAAGACCTAGGCTGTACCATGTTATAGGTACAAGATGAGTATACCACTCAAATCATGCTTATCCTGTGTGTATCTGGGAAGAATTTCTGATTAGTTCTTGCATTATATTGATCTTGTCCCAATGTTGAAATTTGCTGAACCGAAGTAAAGTGTCCTTGGATATATCTCATCTGTAATGCCATCCAGTGAGCATCAGTGAGAGGCTGATGGTTGTTTACTACCCCCTGGGAAATGGCTCTGACTAACTTATGTGTGGAGCTTTGCTAGAAGGGTAAGAATGCAATCCCATCAGTCTCTGTGTGGAGGGGGAGGATTAAAAGACAGCCTCATCTATCATGAAAAGACTTCTCTCTGACATCTGGGCCATTAAAGTAAGTGACAGGTTTTAGTGCAGTGTCCATCTCTTGGAGAAACATTGATGATTTGCTGCTTAAATACCAAGTCACAACAGAGCACTTAGGTGACCACTGAGACCTTGGCATCAACAGCCTATATTGATAATATACAGCACAAACTCAACAGGAAAGGTGGAAAATGGCACAAAGACATGCCTTGCTGGAGTAGGTCAACAAATAATGCTCCCTCCTCTGTTGTGCTCCAGGGAGAGAACTTTTTCCTCAGTGCCTGCTAAAGACAAGGAGGTACCAGCTTTGATTCTGTATTTATTTATACCTGACAAACATGATTTATGAATTAGAATATTTGCTTCATCACTGGAAGGATCTATCTGCTCAGTGCCCTGACACAAGTATTTCTTTCTAAGATTTTCTGTCCATGCATTTCCTAGCCTATTTGTACACTGTCTTGTCAGTTCAATATATCATTATAGACAAATAAATTCTTCTGTTAACCTTCTGGGTTAATAGCATTGCTAACATTTTCTGAACATATTAGACCAAGCCTTTCTAAGAGTAAAGACATGTTGCTTTGTTGTGCATCACAATAAATACAAATAAACATAAATATAATACTTGTATTTATATTATTATATATACTTGTATATATAATAATAAATACAATACTTGTTCCCCTTTAGAGTCAAATTGGTAGTTTTTAACCCTTTGCATTGCCTGCACAGAAAGTCTTTTATGTGCTCCATCAAAGCTTTGAAACTATTCTGTAGTGCATGTATGCATGCATCATCATATTTGAGTATTTTATCACTGAATACAGATATTGAACAGTCAATTAGGTTTCTTAATAATTTCACAAACTGTAAAAATAATAGAAAAAGGAGTCTGTATGGCAGAGTAACAGAGTAATTTGGTATACAGTAACACGGTATTCAAATTGCTTCAGTTTTATCATAGTTCTTTTGACAAAATGCTACAGGTCTATAACATGATTAAATTAATTCATCTTAGAATATAAAGCTTGGAGGTTAATGGGGATTCATATGGAATGAAAATGGAAGTCAAACTGGACTGAAGAAAAATTGCAGCAGATACAAAAACCATTTTGTTTGGGAGAAGAAAAACAAACCAAGAAACATCATATTGTCTAAATAACCTTTTCAGTATTTCTCAAAGAAAAATTATATTTTGGCGTTTCAAAGGATTTTTTTTTCTTCCATAATGCTTGAGTGCTCTTACAGTGTTGTGATAGGATTCTATTTTCCTAGCTGGAAAGGTAGCCACAACTTTCCTCCTCCCTCCAGAGAAAAGATAATTTGTTTTAATTTCTTTCCTATGACCATTTAACAAATATGCAGGATAAATCTCTCTTGCTCACCTTTCACAGTGATGTCTTACCCCTCCCTTCACAGTTTCATGTCTCCTTTGATGTCTGTGAGTATCCAGCTAACCAAGCTGTGACATGAATCTGTGACATTAATTTATTTATGGAGACATGAACAAGTCAGGAATACAGACATTCCCTTAAGCATTAGTGCTTTATCAGAAAGCCAGCCATCAGTTTATCCCTGACAGTAAGTTGAAGTAAGGCCTTTGGTGTGTTGATTCCTTTTTGTTAGGGATCCTTTTGCAGTTTTTTCGGCTCAGATGGCTCACACAGAGATTAACTACTGCAGCACTTTTCCTTTACAGCAGTGAGTTCTACTAGAAATCTGGGGAACCAAGATGGCTGCATAGCTAACCAGGGGTCAGATTCTGATATGCTTTGAAAGTGTGAGGACTTAGGCTGAGACGATTTAATTAATATCCCTGGCTTGCTCCAGTAACATATTGTGAGCACAGGCCACCCGAAACAAGAGCAGTTGCTATAATTAGCCACCATAATTCTGAAATACAACCACTTAAAAAAGCTTGCCAGGCAGGATTTTTTCCCTCTTTTCTCCTTTTTTTGGCCTCACCCTTTCAGATGAATAGGTCTTCCTAATTTTGGAATACATCAAAAGACTGTCAAGCTCAAGCTATGTTCCACAAGGTAATGCAGCACACCTCTGATCATACTGGACTTTCCTAGCAGTGAGTCTTTCAACTCAGTGCATTTTTAGAGACTGTGACACATAACCTTATCTTTTCTCTTTCAAGTATCCCACCCATATTAATGTTTCCTGGAACTTCATCTAATCCAATTTCCTCTGCATGTCTTGGTTTAAATAGTTGCCATGTAGCTGCATTCACAGGACTTTTATTCTATTTTTTTGATTTTCCAGTGTTGAGTGTGCCAATGCTTACACTTTAGGAGCAATACTTACCCCCATGGTGTCACAGAGATTGTGGAAATGGTGTTTGATATACTCAATCTCTATTAATCTAATTGTCTAGTGATGATAATGGATAGTGATGTAATGGAGGATGAGTACGCTTAAAAAAAAAAAAAAAAAAAAAAAGGTAGATGTCTGATGCCCCACTGCATATACATCAACCTGTTCCAGAGCTTGCTGAACTGTGGGGCAAGGAGACTGAACATGTGAAAGCTGCTCAGACTGTGATGTTGCTCTTGCCTGTTATGTGTCTACAGAGAGGAAACAAGTATTGAGTATTTGAGGTATCTGAGAAGTGCTAGTCTCCAATGAGATGCTGTGGCTCTTGATTGCCAGATGACTAGCTAGAGCAAAGAGGGTGTTTGAGTCTGTGACCTGTGACTTTGAGCAGTAAGCATGCATTTAACATTCTGGTGGCAGAGGAGAAGAACCTCCATTGAAAACACAGTTGTTTACAGACCCTAATGAAATTGCAGCAGCCAGAATTCTGAATGTAGAGTAAAAAGTGCCCTTTACAAGGAACAGTGAACCATTCTACCGCTACCCATAAGTGATTATTGCTTGTATTTTTCTCTTTGGAAGGAAAGATAAAATGAATGACAACAGGATCTAATTTTGTAAGCTCTAATGCATGAAAATATTTGCATGTGAGTCCTGCTGAATTTTACTGGAAAAAACCCAGAAGTTTTATAATGAAGAAGTCTTGCTTGACTGGAGAAGCATTAAATCAATGACATCCAATGAAAGTTGCTGCATACTAGTTTCATTGCCCAAGGACAAATAAGTAATAGACATCTGTTCTGCACTGTCTGGTAAGGTCAAAGATGCACAAGCCACAGTCACAGAGATTTCTTGCCAGTGATGTAGCAGAGGCATCTGGCAGGTGCCAGCAGAGTTAGAGAGGAGAAGAAAGCTGCTCTGTGGAGGTAGGTATCCAGATGTTAGGCAGTGAGACCTGGATTACCCTCCACAACTAGAAGGAAAGAGGGTGAAAGGATGAGTTGGCAAAGCAAATTTCCTGGTGTACAATGTGCCTGACACCTGCATGTTTTGCATGAACTATTTAACTACCTGCTAGACACTCTCCATATTGTTCCTCTGGATAACAAATCAGGTGAAGATCTGTTTTGTACTCTCAAAGACTGGAGTCAGAAAATTTTATACTGGTACCAAGAAAAGGAAGGTTAAAAACAACTACCATTAAACATACAGTGATGTTTTTAACTGTTAAATTTTTTTGATGGTGATAACCCAGATGTCTATCAAAAAATAGAATATAGTGCTCTCTAAAAATACAAAATACTCAGAACTATCATACTCTCAGAATTACATTACTATTAGTACTCCACACTAACATTTCAATAATTGAAGCTGTTAATACATGCACTTTGATAACTTATTGTGTCTGCTACTGCAACTATAGGCACATTATGCTTATACTGGAGATTTTTAGTAAGTTTGAAGAATATTTGCGTTTTTCAATGCAGACATGTTGTAGTAGCTGCAGAGGAATTTCTAATGAACTGTTTTCCTGAAGAAACTTGAAGGCTTCTAACAAACAGAACATGATATTCGCACTCTCTGACATAATTTTATAACTCCTCAAAACTTTTCTGTCATCTAGGCCGTGGAGAGCACTGATCTGTTAGTGTTTGTATCCTTTATTCCTCTCCTAAGTGCATCTTCTGGTACTCATTTAATCTTATTCCAACTTTTTTAGTATGTGAATGGAACAGTCCAGAAAAGCCCCAGAGATGGAACTTGGGTGAGGCACATGCTTTAGTAATTTTGGTACCCTCAGTAGTATTGTGAACTGCTTATGCTTTCCCATTAATTAATCAATGCTTGATTGACTTAAACGCCTACTCTCCACCCTCTGTAGGTTGTCTGTAGGACTCTTCTTTAGCACTGGTTTTATTCTTATTAGCTGGCAAAGTCTAAAGTTCAAGATTCCCTTTTATTTTGTAATTTTTGGGCTGTTGAACCAGAAGAGTATGCAACAGTGTGCAACAATCCAGACCCAGACAAAACATTGGTTGTTGCTCTAACAACATATGAGACTCTCTTTCACCTCTCTAGTCTATGTATTTTACGTAGCATTTCTGTTTCACTTATTCCTACCACACACCCAAAGAATTCCTCTCAAATGCAAAAAATTCAAAACCCTTGGGAGACCAAATCAGGGATCTAATTTGGACACCAAGGGCCATCCAGAGGAAACATTAAGTAATTGTCTCCACAGCACTTCATGGAACAAAAATCCAGCAAAGATGATGGAGAAAGAATGTTAGAAAAAGTCTCCATATTTCCTTTATATGAGAACTAACTCAATGTTTTTCTACTTTTGTTATCAAATTATAGGTTAAGACAGAAGAAGAAAAAATAGTATGGATTTGGAGAAAACTCCAAATTTCCCTCTGTTCCAGTGGGTACTCAAGCCTGTTTCAGACAAAGTTGTTTCCACAAAACACTTATTATATGCTCCAATAATGGAACAAATACAGCTGCATTAGTGTGGTCCTTTGCCTGAGTGAAATAGTTCCATCAAGATTAGTTTAGGATTATATAATTTCAGTTTTACTGAATTTGGAATGAAGGTAGGAGGTTGTTTCCATTGTGCTACTTCATTGTACTGCATAGCCTTTGAGTTGTGCTCTATCTTCAAGCTATAGCAGCTTCAGTCTCATTTCCCTTTCTGCACTTGCTGATTTAAACAAAACAAGGTGCTGTCATTAATGCAGCTGCCTATTGATGTTGATGACATGAGTAGTTTATTCTGCAGATGGTATTCAGAGCAGCATTGACATTTGGGTTGCTCTCAGCACCCCAGCCATCAGCTGAGCACTGCATTAGCAATGCTCTGACACTTATTAAATTTAGAGTGGTTGGGATTTTTTCGACAACTTTTATCTGTTTTGGTGGCTTACAGAAAACGTGTGCTTTTATCCTACCAAGAAAACAACTACTCTGTTTTTGCCTGCTTGGGGCAGGAAAGGGCAGGACAGGATTGCATTCTTAGGCAGAAGTACACAGGCCAGGTGAGTGAAACAGAAACTAGATTAGTGGACCTTGTAGATGTTTGTCTGTCCTGAGGCAACACAGCTGTGGGGTAAAAGGTCTGAATGTATCTCTTGATGACTTGACTTCAAGGTGAATAGAATTTTCTAAGAACTGGAAATAACTGGAAATATTTGGAACCAGGCTGTAGAGCTGTAGTTTGCTAAGCAAGGAGCAGAGCATGAGAGCCTTTCCTGTGATTTGAGAGGGAGCTGAACAGGATCCTCTGTCTTAGGACAAAGCCTCCCAGGTTACTCAGCTTTGCACTAGGGATGCTCTTCTTTCCCTGCCTCTTTCATTCCTCGAGTGTTTCCCTTATTTCAGTCAGAAATGACCAGAACAACATGAGGTCCCAGGCAAGTAAACCCTTGCACAACGCAGTACCTGCTCTCCAGCCTCCCTTGCTTCTCTGGAGCTGCATCCATGCTGCTCCATCTGTTCAGCTGCCCTCTGACAGTCCATCTCTCTCCTCGTGCTCATCCTCCCTGCTGTTCTGTGGCCTCTCAGCTGTGCTTCATCAGTCCTGCTCCCACCACCAGACCCCCAAGAGATATTCCCTTTCCAGTTTATTAGCTGAGGTGGGAAAGGTCACTGGCACAGCAAGGCAGAGAGGGAAACAGCTATTCCTGCCCCTCTTCTCTACAGGGTCTGGCCAATCAGGACAACAAGGAGATCTGTGAATATGGGATCAGGCAGCCAATTCACCTGTCCTTTTTTCTGCCTTGAACATGGGTTAGTTGGGGTCTAGGAGGCAAATTGCTTTTGAGGCAGGCACTGGGATTGCTGTGAACAAGGTCTGTGGATTTCCTTGCATGTGACAAAGCAAATAACCAAATCATTGCTCATCCAGACTTCTCAGATATTTTCTGCCCCTTTATTCCACATTTTCTAGGTTCCCCAAGTGGCCAAGCTTTTTCAGGTATCCAGGCTGATGGGATGGCATCACAGTCTGACTGCAAGGGCCTCCTGTCACAAGGGTTTGCCCTCTTCAGTTTAGTCCCTACGGAGCTGCATGAGCATGCACTCAGAGAATGTGTCTGCCTACAAGGCTTATGAAAGTGTCTTGTGGAGGAGAGTGGTGCATCCACAGAGGAGAGGCTTGTGCTACACTGGCATCAGAGAGTCACTGAGGCAAAGAGACACTGGAAGCACTGGTCATAGGCATTAATTCTAGAGTGAAATAATTGCCATTTAGGCAAGCGGGGAAATTTCCTAATGGCATGCCTACTTTCTTCTGCTTTTATTTATAATATTGTTTATAGAAGTTATTTTTGTTTTGGTGTTGCAAAGCAGAAAAGATGAAAGCACATCTTTTCAGCGCTGTTCAAAAACAAACACTAAAAGCAAAACACAGGCTAAAGTAATACAGGCCATGCACAGCTCCCTGCAAAGGTGAGCCTGGTTTAATGGAGCATTCAAGTAGTGTTCGGTGTGCTTTATCTAAATACAGGCATCCTGCAAAGGGAGCCCACAGACTAAGGTATGTGTATCACTGGGATCAGCTTGAATTCAGAAGCTTGAGGATAGCCCCCTCTTGCATCTGACTATTCACAAATCTTATTTTTTCTGTAACATATAAGGTGATCTACTGCATTGTGGGTTAGTATCTCTTTGACCTCGCAGATTATCAAAGACCTCTGCCAGCACCTTTGGATTATATAGATGAATCAGGGAGCACCGGCTCTTGATGGCTGGTGCTACAGAGCTGTCATGAATTAAATAGGTGATTAATGGGGTTCCCATAATATGTACCAACATGGAAGAATGTAAAACTGGCTTTCTCTGAGTGCTTTGTGAATTATGATATGTTATTATTTTTTTCCATCTGCCTGAGCTATCCTCATGGGACCTCCAGCTCCCTGGCCCTCTTCCCTGCTGTACTGCTCTCTAGACAAGCACTAATTGTCAGGCTGTGCCACGTGGGATCATGCCCACCATGAAATGGCAAGTATTTGAGTCCAGCACCAGGGTAGGAAGGTGAGGACAGAGGAGGAGAACAGGACAGAAGGTTGTGTTTCAGCCCTGGCACTGGTGCAGATGTGCTGTGCCTGCAGTGACACACTTTCTCCCATGTCTTGCTGAGAGATGCTCAGCAGTGTCTCTGGGAAGCAATATATGGCTCCAGGGATGTCTGATCCAGTTGGTGCCCAGGATCCACAGGGAAAATGGGAGCAATGGGGAAATGAGCCGCAACTCCAGCAGTGCTCAGTAGCAGCTCCAAAGCATGAGATTTTCCTTTTCACAGGGCTGCAGATACAATGTGTACCTTTCCTTTCGCTAATTGTAAAACAAAGAGAGAAACAAACAAACATTGGGGATTTTACTGATTCTCAGTTCAGCAACTTCCCATTTTCCAGTGGAAGCATATATATTCCCCAGAATTTGTAATCAGCTCTATCACTGTCTGCTATTTTCAATTTCCTTCCCATGATGTGGAGGTGCATCCTGCAGATGTGCTTTCATCTACTCCTTAAGTTGGTGAGCATATCTCACTGTCAATTAGTCAGACTTCATGCAATTTATCTTTTGGAAATGATCTGCAGACTTTTTACATGTGGCCTTTAGCTGCAAAACTCTCTTAAATCTCTGTCAAATAGGTAATAGTGAAGAGAATACATTTTTATGCAGTGTGGACCTTCTGACTGCAGCACACAATTATCTCTTACCCTCCAGTGTTCCTACAGTACATTGAGCTGTCAATCATATGACCTGAAGAGGAAAAAGAGAGACAAAGAAGCTGAGGAAAATTCTGGTACTTGAGTGAAAGTAGCTACATTTAGTGAAGAGAGATCTAATAAAGATTGCTGCAGAATGTTCTTAATGGCAAACTAAATTAACAGTATATGCTTAATATGGATCTACTAAAACAGATATCTTCCAAAGATACAGCCCTGC
This sequence comes from Oenanthe melanoleuca, assembly GCF_029582105.1. Lineage (NCBI taxonomy): Eukaryota > Metazoa > Chordata > Aves > Passeriformes > Muscicapidae > Oenanthe > Oenanthe melanoleuca. The sequence continues at coordinate 101,596,871 of NC_079335.1, read as the reverse complement.
ATTGAAAAATTCACATGCAACAGAATCTTCCTTTTTTAGCTGCCTGTACAGATGTACAGTTACAGTCTTATCCATTTCACAAACTTAGTGTCCTCTTTGACATTATAGATGCTGTGGTGCCTGTGGAGAACAGCGAGAGCACATGTGCTGTGCACATTTCCAGGGCGTCCAGGCACCTGCATTGCCTTCATCCGAAGATGTGTAGGGGATGTGTAGAAGCCAACACCAATGAGAGTATTCCTTGGTGTTGACCAGCTGGTGGCTGCTGAGGACTGCAGCTGCCAAAGTCAGCTGAGGGCTGCTACGTGTGGGTGGGTTTTGGGGCTTTGGCAAAAGCATGAGGCAGAAGGATGCTGACAGAGATGATGAGAACAAGTATGGATGTGCTTGTTTCTGATAGAACACAGATTTCTGGAGGTACTGGACTGCATTTCCAAGCACCAGACTCAAGACAGTCTTATCTCGAAGTTGTCAAAGAAGGACTTTCGCAGGATTGATTTTGGCCAGTGAATGCAGCAAGTGAGGGATGTTAAACATCCCAGAACAAGTTGTTTGTTTTGGCTTAAGTTAAGATGCCTTACTGTTAGTATGGAGGGTCACCCCACATTTTTGATGTCCTGTTGGAAGTTTCACTGAAGAAGCTGTGTTTCTGTGAAGATGAGATGACCACAGAGCACTTCAGACCCTTTATTCTGATGGATGCTCATTTTCTGAGTGTCCACAGGAGTCAAAGAACCTCTTCATACCCCACACAAGTCCTGTGTTGGAATTACCCTCTGTCATCTAAGCCAGCCTGATGCTCTCTTGACAGGCTCCAGAAATAACTTGAAGTCTACATTTGATCAGTGAAAAAGAAGATCAGTAGTTTCAGTCTCCAGTCTCAGTAAGGTGCACAAGTGGGACTCATTTTTCTCTTCTCAAAGTGTCATATAAAATGTTTTTCACTCACGTGCAATATTTAATATATAACTCACTGTTTCTAAATATTCCAATAATCCTTTAGATTCCCAAAAATGAAATACATCTTGTTTTTCTGACAATGTGTGCTGCTGTCAGTACCCTATTTTAGTATTGTAGGTTTCTTCTGAGAGCTCAGGTCTGTGGAAAATCTGATTTCTTGTTTAAGAAATCACTGAAGCAAGTGATGTGAAAGTGCACACATTACTTCATGATGGATGAAAACAGGGAAGGAAAATATTAGTTTACACTTTGAGCCTTGTAGATCAGTCCGCCTGTAGTTTCCTTCTCTTTGCTCATGAACCTGACTCATCTGTAAGTACAAAATTAATTAGTGTCTTTAGATGGACGAACCTCAGATCAATCTCTCTGTTCCAGACCCCTCTGCTTGCATCCAAATGAAATTTCAGCCTGTTTGTCTGGCATTTCCTCTTGATGTGTCACCCCTGGCTCCAGTTCAAGAAAGCTAAAACTCGGCTGTTCATCCTTCATCACAATTCTTAGCTGTTATCAACAATCTCTTTTGGAGCAGCTCTGCTGTTTGCTAGGTTGCCCATGAATATTTTTCCAAATATTTTGAGTTTTCTGCTTGTTCTTTCCATTTTCACATTTAGTAGATACTTCTTAAACATCCAGAAAAGTGATCTTTAATATTTTGTTGAATCTCCCAATAAAACTCTCTTTTGTTAAAAGACCAAAAACACCTCAAAAAACAAACAATAAAAAAAGTCAAGGACCTCATGAATAACTAAAATTACTTGTGCTTGCTTTCCTAAGCTGAGGCTCAAATCATTCAGATGTTTTTCTGAAATTTGCTCATATTCCTATTTAAGCAAGAACCTGGCAGTTGTAAAAGCAGTGTGATTTGGAATGGAGAACAATTCAGTGATTTTCACTATAAATTCAGCTACTGTTTAGATAGAAAGATATTTAATTCTTCCTTCAAAGGCATGGCAAGAATCCAATGGCAACAAAAGCACAACATCAGAGTGGAGAAAATACCAGTCCCCCGTCTGAAATCAGTCCTTCAGATCCCTTCATTTGGCTGTGATTTGGCATCCTTCTCTGTCTGGGCAAAGGAGTGCTGCAGTTTTATTAGATCTGTGCCACATGTCTCTGAATTTGTGTATTTTTCCCTTGTATGGGGCTTTTTGGCTATAGCTACAATTCGCAAAGATTGGTGTTTTCTAATTCACTAATTTGTTTGTTGCTGTTTCCATGGTACTCTCATTTGGCAGGCAGAGAGCACTTAATAAGTGCACTGAAGCCAAGCTGGAATTAATTTCTGCTTCTTTCTGTTTCCTTTCCTTATCCCTCCAGTGGAGACGTGTGGAAAGGGCCAGCAGAAGTGTTTCTTCTTGTTGGATGGGAAGTAAATGAAGCTGGAGCAGGGTTGCTTCTGCTCTCAGCAGCATATCCTGCCCCCATCCTGCAGCAAGCATATCCTGGGGCAAGAAGGAGAGTAAGCCTTCCTTTTCTGATCTAACCCTGATGGATGAACTCTGCTGATGGAGAGGGAAGGCCCCGCAGAGGTGGCAAAAAGGCAAAAGGTGTCAATGAGGCATGGCAGGAAGGTGTGATGTTGGCCTGGAAAACAAAGAAGTGCCCCTGTGAGCACAGACTGAGCCCTGCCACCTGGGTGTGTCTGTACATCTTCCAGGTCTGAGGTGGTCCCCTATGAATCTATGGAAAGGCAACAAGACAACCTGGTTAAGAAACCTGTTTCATTCCTACTCTTGATGTCAGGACATTTACTCCTTGCAAAGGTTATTTTACTAAAATGTAAACTGGTAAGTAGACTGCAACAGATCTAAAATCCCTGTGCTTTCATTCTGACCAATATGTGTATTTCTGCTTAAGTAGTATTTGCTCTGTTTCCTCATTGATCTTTTTTCCTTTTTGCTAAACATTCTATTTTTTCATACCTTTTTTTTTTTTTTTTAAATCAAACTTTAAAATTCACTTCTGTGGTACACTTCCACAGTGTCCTTACTCTCAAAACTTCAGATACAGGCAGAATCCAGCTAGAAAGTTTCCAATGGAAAAGAAAGCAGAGCCAGGGCAGTGATCATTCCCTTGCACTCAGCACTGGTGAGGCCTCACGTTGAATTCTGTATCCAGTTCTGGGCCCTCATTACAAGAAAGACTGAAATGCTGGAGTATGTCCAGAGAAGGGCAACTGAGCTCAGGGAGAGTCTGGATAAAAAGGTCTGATGAGGAGTGGCTGACAGAGCTAAAGTTGTTTAGCCTGGAGAAAACTCAGGGCAACCTTATTGCTCTCTGAAAATACTTGAAAGGAGGCAGTAGCAAGGTGAGGATCTGTCTCTTCTCCCAAGTAACAAGCAACAGGACATCAGGACAGGCAGCTTGAGGAAATGGCTCAGGTTGCACCAGGTTAAGATTGGATATTAGAATAAATTTCTTCACTGAGAGGGTGCTCTGACATTGGAAAAAAAGCTGCCCAGGGAAGTGGTAGAATTGCCATCTCTGAAAGTGTTCAAAATGTCTAGCTGTGGCACTTAGGGATATGATTTAGTGGTGGACTTGGCAGTGCTGGGTTGATGGTTGGTCTTGATGATCTTAGAGGTCTTTTGCAACCTTAATGATTCTACAACTCTGTGATCTCTTAGCTTCATGTTGCTGCTTGCTATTGTCATGCAGAATTCACAGTTGATTTATCAAGTTTCTGTCCAGGTGACAGTGTTCACATCCAAAGCAATTTGAACAGATTTTAACAGTGAGATTTTGTGACATAGTATTAGATGCTTTGCAAAATCACTGTATATCATAGTTGCTCTTTTGCCATATTTCATACATTCTTAAAAATATTCCTTTGTATCAACTTTCTTCAGTTTCCAGTTTGCCTGGTGTCTTCCTTTCCTTCCTTCCTTCCTTCCTTCCTTCCTTCCTTCCTTCCTTCCTTCCTTCCTTCCTTCCTTCCTTCCTTCCTTCCTTCCTTCCTTCCTTCCTTCCTTCCTTCCTTCCTTCCTTCCTTCCTTCCTTCCTTCCTTCCTTCCTTCCTTCCTTCCTTCCTTCCTTCCTTCCTTCCATTTTTCTGAGACCTGCCTTGTGGTTATTATAAGTGTGGGATTCTCTGCCCCTCCCTTCTGCCTTCCTTACTTGTTTTTTAAAAATGCAAATAATAATGATTACATTATGCTTCAACATATTTACTTGATTAATAAATTTATTAAGAGAATTTATTAAATACAGAGAACACGTTGCTAAGTCAACTCCACATCTTGTAGCTCAATTCTTATTTATGTAAATAATCACCCCACAAACAGTCCCTTTGGGTTCAACATCAGTACATGAGCAAGGAAGGATTTCTTATTAAACATTCAAAATTGGGTCCAGTGCACAAGATAATGAGACTATATTATGGTGATGATGGTAATTCTAAATCCTTTTCTTTGGGGGATCAGTTTCAGTTGTCTTGGTCATTAAGGGTCATTAATTCCATTAGTGGCCATATTTCCACTTCTATTATGAATAATACCACATGGATACTTACTGTACAGGTTCCTATTTTCAGTTTAGTTCCTATGATCAGATCTATATTCCAATTCCACATACTTTTTTCTATTAAAATATGCAAATGTACAGTGCACTGTACATTGTACAGTACTGAAGCCTCCCATTAAGAAGCTAGCACTATAGCCTTTCTCTTGTAAATTTGATTTTCTTGATAGCAATCTCCATTTTGCAGCTCCCTTCTTGGACAGAATTCTTTTGGGAGGCGGAAAAGAGTCAGAGAATGGCAAGTCTCTTCAGAATTTTTGTTTAAGATCTCATTAAAATGGGATTTGTGAAATTTATGTGATCCTCAGTTAATTTCCTGGGTTTGCCGGTGTAACTCTATGAGTAACATGGTCTGTTGTCTAGCCAAAGTAATTGGCTCTCTATACAGGGAAAGAATAGGAAACTTTGAAATCCAAGCTCTAAGCAGAGTGCAGGATCAGTGTGAAAAGAAGCAATGGGGATATTATTTCACTGGACTCTATTACTTCAGACAGCATCAAATTAATTGCTGGTGAGAAACACAAGACTGAAAATGGGGTAACCTCATGGTTACCAGAGCTCAGATGGAGAAGAGCAAGAATCTTGCCTTATTTTTTTTCATGTCTTCATGACTACTCAAATTCTTGGTTCTTCTTTCTGTTATCCCTTGTAAAATGAGACTTCTCCCACTCTGTTATTGAAGGACTACATTGTCTTGTGATGCAAAATGGGGAACATCTAACCTCTTCTGGTTTCTGCACACCATTCTGGTTAGTCCTTCCCTTTCAAAAAGCCATGTGGCTGCATTGTGGCAGAAGCCTCTGACAGAGCAACTTTCAAGTTTCCTCTTCCAATTGGACCGGCTTAGTTTCTATAGTCTGCTCAAGGTCCTGTGGGTGTAAGATCTGTTAAAGACTGAAAATATTCAATGCTGCGCAGCGGTTTAAACCCAGCAGTCAGAATGCCTGAGAAGAGTGGGAGTGAAAATTTTTCCAGAACTTTTCCTGAGCTGAAGAATGCTAAATTGATGGGAAGGACAGTTAATAGTGTTAGGAGCATTACAACAATAATCAGAAATACTAGAAGTCCTGTGCAAAATAAATTAATTGACCCTATACCAAAGATTGCTTTTTAATCAAATTGGTTTTGATTCACTAAGCTTAAAAATGTATTATATAGCAAAAGGGGTGAATCTGATCATTATAAAATTACCATAAATAACTTTGAGTTCTTGAAAGCTGCTCAGCTTTCTAAAGTGAAGTATTCCTGTCTTATTTCAGGGAAATAAGGGTTTCCATTAATTCTTTTATCTCTTGCTCTATAAGCTAGATTTTCTTCTCATTTGAGCAAATGCAGTTCTACTGCAGTCAGAAAGGCTGCATTTTATTTAGAAGTATAAAATAGTTGCATTAAATACACTTGATAGTAAAAGAAAGCTTCATGCCCTGTTTCCATTAGCTTATACTCTCCTCTCTATGGTGCAATAATTACTTGACTGCATATAGATTGTAAATATCTAGTATATTCTGCACTAACTTAAATTTTCAGGGATGTAGCTTTTTTCCAAAGGCATTTTAGGGAAAGCTGGGATGCAATTAGAGGTACAGTTTGATTGTGACTGAGTGACTTTAAGTGGCCAGATTTTATAATACCAAATGTCTGTGCAAGTCTAATCAGCCCTTAATTAATCCTTCTTTGATACCTTTCTTGGCTTTCTTGCCTTCTTACCTTAATCTTCCTTCTTTGATATCTTTCTTACCCTATTCTTAGAGCAAGTATTCATTTTTTGCCCATCATCTAAAAACTTATGTTCTTTCTCAGTAGAAGAGGCTGATAATGTTGTGGTCCACATCAAGGTAGGAAGTTTGGCTCCCTGAAAAGATCTGGGAAATTGGAGACCTGGAAACTTCAAGGTGAATTGGTGGTTTAGAATTTTTTTCAATGCCTTGGTCAATTGAGACATCACTTTATCTCCCTTGCTTTAAAAAAAAATTCCTTTAGTCTCCTTCTCTCTTACATAAAAGAAAAGTAAAAGAGTCAGCAAAGGGCTATGGTTCAGTATCTCTATGAGGCAGGTTGGATTAACAGAAGAAAGGAAAGAGCTTTGTGCCTTGTTCATCCTTTTCATAAAGAGCTGAAAATTAAATCACACGTATTCTTGGTTTTCAATAGCCAAAACTGAAATGATAGATTTCCATCAGGCTTAGTTTGTTTGTGGACAGGCCACAATGTCTGGAGGTCATGTTGCAAATAGACTTTGCCTTGAAACTGTTGCACACCTGCTTCTTTACGGTGAAGAGATGGAAAACCCGCTTTTGAATTGAAGAATGTCTTGTATTTCAAGTAACCCTACCCTGAAGAGAGGTAACTCTGTATTTCAATAGGCAGCAGGGCTAGTTATTATTACTGAAGACTGCCAAGATATTTAAGTGTTTGTGGATGTGCTCCGGCTTGTCAGAATGAAAGAAGAGGACCATGTTCAGCTCCTATTTATCTAGGCTTGTACTACGGCTCAGAGTGACAGGGATGTGACAGATATTTGGATTAATAAAATAAGAGAGTGTCAGCACCAAGTCACTGCAGATGGGAGACTATGATGCTGAAGGGCCTTATGAACAAATTTAAACAAATGTTAAGATTTGAGGAGAGATACAAGTATGTTCTCAAGATCCATGTATGACCCATGGCATGAAGTGAGCACATAAAGAAAATTCATGGTATAGTTAAGATCCCAAATTTGCTCTTCACCTCTTATATGCCAACTTGCTAAATGTTTATTTGTATTTGTATGCAAACATGCGATAGAGCACACTGGTGGAAGCCCATGTGATCCTGGTCTAATTGATGTTAGTACAGGATCTTCAAGTCCTGTGAATAAAACAGATAATATACAATTTCTGCCTAATTTTTTTTTCCCTCTTGCCCCATGAAATAGCCTCTAATAGCATTAGGCTAATTTATGCTATCTCCTATAATGGACAGTGAATTGTATTTATGGATGGAAAAGCAGTCCTAGTTTGACTTCCCTTCCCTGAATGCAACATTCATTCTTCCTCCCTTTCAGGAGTGAAAAACAAAATGCTGTACAGCAGCTCCTTCTTTGATGTCAGAGTTCACAACAGTTATGTCTGCAGCCTAGTGAGGCAATTTTTTGTCCCATTTTCACAAATAGAAGATAAATCCCAGTTATTAAGGAAAGGCAAGATAATGTTTTAATTATTTTTATTTTATATTCAGAAACACCTCAGGTAATAGAAACATCAGCGTAGGTACTGCAAACTGATCCAATGTGATAAGGGAGATACAAGACAAGCATGGTAACTCACAATGATCTTGTTTCCAGTCATGTTTCAAAGATTTCTGTAACCATGAACCTGAAAAGACACCTATCCTTTCAGAGGCTTTGGATAAAGGTCTGGTCATGCACAGGTGTTTCAGGGAACCAACACAATTCAAAGTGTTATAAATGTGATTTGTGCTAATTAAATTGTAACAATATTAACAAAATTGTTGCTTTCTATCGATAGAAAAATTGTACTTAATTGTTATAAAGCAAAAAGAATAAAGGAAATGGTTAAACAAAGCAGACAGAATTATCCTCCAGATGTTGGGAGTAAAAGATAGTAAGAACGTAGGTCTAGTAACAGCAGCTAGAAATAAAGTTTTTGACCTTGAATTGGGCCAAATTGGGATGATTCCAGGCATTAGACACTGGAATAAGTCCTGTTGCGGGAACATATACCTAATCATATAATCCTAAGCTTAGTGCACCTGTACTACCTGCAAGGTCAAACAGCTAACACTGAGGAAGACCCAGAGCCTTCATCGGAAACAATACCCCCGAAAGGATGAGAGACCCCTGACACTGGTGAAGCATGCACAACACAATATAATGACGTAGATTTTAGGAATAAAAACTAGAAGGATCTTTCTAGAAGATTTTGTATTAATATGTATTAGCATATAGTATACAAGTAAGATTTTTATCTTGATTAATTTGGTATGGTGTAAGAGGAAGGGCCTTACCCGTACCCCTGGTTGGTGTATCCCCAGTTTTGCTTATGCTTTATTCAAACCTCAAACCTTAATTACACTAAATTTCTCACTGCAAAATTTTGTATCTATGTAACTAATATACTTTGATTGTATTAATTTATATACAATTGCTGTTATTAATAAATTGCTGCTAAATTTAATTTTGTTGTTTGATTAATTGGACAAATCGAACAATCCAAATCCATTCATAACAAAATGACAGACATTACAACATGTTTTTAACTATATAGGACCTGCTTCCTCATTCCCATATGTTTAGTAGATCAATATTAGCTCCTCTACAGTCAAGAGCTCATTGATGTAAAATTGCTGAGTGCATGTTCTTAATCATTCATAGTTTTGAGTCCTGACCAGTTCTATAATTCAACACTCACAAAGGCAAACAACCTCCTGCCAACTGCCCTTTCGTCTCTCATCCTGTTATTTGTTAGGCATCTGTAGCCCATTAGCTGGCTTACTATGGTATTAATAAGTGATATGATTATTCATAGCCAGATCTGCTGATAAGAAATTGAATGCTCTGGTAAACAACTAACTATTTTTTTCTGACATCAACAACAACATGGTATTGGAAAAAGAATAATTCCCATGACCATGCTAAAAGATTGCATAGTTATGTAGAAGAGGAGAAAAGCTGCTTTCAAAGCACTGATCATTTCCAGCAGACACATTCCACTATGTCTTCCGCTCCACCACTGACATGTAAACTTACATGGCTGATCACTCCATGCCCAGTCTGGCCACCAAGGGAACTTGTCTGATCCCATAATATTTTCCTCCATAAAACCAGTGCCTCCGGGTATAGAAGAGCACAAGTGGCTATTGGATTAATTTACTTCCCTCCAATGCCAGTGTTGCAAGTGCTTGCTGCCCCTCCCTGGCTAGGAGAGTGCTTTTGTGGGAAGCTCTTTGCAGGTCTGGCTGAGCAGGTGTCTGTCAGCACTCAAGGCTGCTTCTCACTGCTGCTGACCCGTGCCAGTCACATTGGCATGGGCAGAATCCCCACAGTTAGACTATGTGTGGTTTGCAATATTTGTGTGTTTTATATTAGATGTGCTTTACATTATTGTGATTTTTTTCGTTAGATTTTGTTGGAGTTGCTCTGACACACTGTATAACATCAAACCCTTCCCCTCCTCCCCTTCCTTTCTCAGTGACTGCTTGACTATTAAGTGATTTCAAGGCTGAGATTTACTGTGGTTAGAGAATTGAAAACTCTGGCTAATGCTGTAAACACTTGGGCAGCTCTTCTTGACAAATTAAGTGCCATTTTTAATGCTTAAAGTCATTTAAACTCCTTGTTCCTTTTTGTTCTCTGAATACTCTGCATAGGAGTAAGGATACTTATGGGGAAATACCTCTCAGTAATTTAATACCATTTTATGTTTCAGGTTAATAACAATGATTTTCAATGATAATTCAGAGGTTAAGTTCTGACATGACCCTTATACTATCCTTCACATTTCCTGTGTTATTTCTTGTTTGGCAGTGTTATTACTGCTTTTTTGAGGCTAGTAGCTTCTGTGCAGAATGAAGATAGTTTTCTAACTCTTCTCTTTGTCAAACACTATCAGTCTTCTGGCATCTTGTTCAATCAGTCAGTTACCCTTGCTCCTCAAAACATTACAGAAAAATCTGAATTTTTCTCATCTCTGAGTTTTTGGGACTTTTTATATCTTCTTTGGCCAAAAGAACTTGTCACTGGCCTTGGCTTTGCTCTCTAAAAGCATTAACACCAGCTGAAAAAAATTACTCAACAACCATCTTTTTGATGAGTTTCTGAGTAATTGTCTTGCTGGAAGTAATTTTTGATGTGTCAGACATATTTTTTTCTGCCTTTTTCAGCACTAAACTTTTCAGCACCTAAATTGCAACTAGTTCTGCAGCTAGTATTCAACTTCTCTGTGTTGCCTGCACAGCTAACATGATCTCCCTTTACAGCAGGTCACATATTTATTTTTAAAATGTGTTCTAGGATCTTTTATTAAATCCCTATGGCTTCCTGCTGAAACTTCTTTTGTGCTGGGTGGGAAAGCTGTAGAACTTATATTCTTTTCAGTGATTCCAGGATGTGACTGTCCTGATCTGAAGGTCTGTGATATCTCTAAAGGTCTATCTGGGAGAGATCTTGTATCTGTGGGCTGTCAGAACACAGCATGTTTGAATGGGTCTGTTTACAGATGATTCATCTCCTTGTGAGTATCTCTTGTTATGACTTTACAAAAAGATTAGAGCTGTATTTGTCTAGGGCTGAACTGGAACTTTTGCATCAACATTAGCAGTTCTTAATATAACTTCAGTTGAACAGAGGTACTCTGAAAACTTCTCTCTCCCAATCCTGACCATTCTAGATCTTAAGCTGGTATCTTCAGCACAGAATTTTTATATGTAGAACATAGAAAATGAAAATTAAAGAATAAGGAGAAACCTATAATAATTTTTGTGTGTTGTAATTTGTTCCATGTCCATTTCTACCAGTTTCTAGTTTTCTGTTTTGTAATATCAGCAAGTGCATCCATTATTAGAGAACAAGAGTGTTTAGCAAAGGATTGCTTTCACGTTGTTGCACTAGAATTCCTCCATAGACAGAGACAAGGATTTGATGGTGTCCTTGGGCTAGCATCCTTTTTTCCCCAGAACGTATCTTCTCACACAAAAGTGACTTGGAAACTCATTCTTCTCTGCTGACAATCTACACAGCATCACCCTCACCCCGGCTGCAACATCTTCTTAGGTGGGCATATATGAACTTCACTGGGTAGAGGATGTTTTTCTTTAAGGAATATATATGTAGGCATCCTAAACATTCTAATTACTAACAATGATGTTCCCTTAATGGATCTCTTCTTGTCTTGAAATTTTAAGCTTTTTCTCAAGTGCACGAATCTCCACCTCTTCCTTCTCTGCCTTTTGCACTGCACCTGTTTTGAAAAATAAATTTATTAATCCATCTTGTTTAACCTGCCCTAAACAGGGAATGAGAGGTCAGATTCCAGTCTCTGTGAGTCTTCCAAGATTCTCAAATCATCAGGAGAAGCGGGATTAGGACCTGTTTGGCCTGAGCCACGAGCTTTTGGCAGCTAACACTTTTGCCTACACAAAATCTCAATGGCAACTCTGGGACTTTACTCAATGGGAATGAAGGCCATCACATTTAAAGCAAGGACGGAGCACAAGTATTTAATTTATTCCTCTGGGAATCCACTCTTTTTCAGGATAATAGAAGCATCGTCAGTGTTATTTTACTCCCAGTTGTTTCAAGGGCAATCAAAGCTGAAGTGCTATATGCACTTGCTCAAAGAAAGATGTAACCTGTTGTGTTGCCTTTCCTGTGGTATTTATTTAACAAAAGATGTCTGTCAAGTGGGAGGGTGAGCAGGTGGGCCAACACAAAATGACTGTCCTGAGAACATACAACCTGGCATTTCTGAGAAGAGTTTTAGCAGCTCATTTCTGAGTATGGAAAACAAGGCAGAACAAAAGGGCAGGTGGCATACCCAGCAAAAGGCTAAGGATAACAAACAATACATGAGTTGTCTGGATTTAGGTTTCAATGTTGTGGCAATTTGAGCATGAAAGCTTACCAGCTCTTACAATAACATCTGACTAATTTTTTTTCCTAGAAGGATGCTTATGTTCTGGAAAGCCATTCTGAAGTTATTGTTTTATTTTAATTTAATTTAAAACCATCCACTCTTTTATAACATTAGCCTCTCCATCTGACTACTGAGTGATAGTAATTTTGGAAAAAAAAAGGCCTGATAATTAACTTAGTTTTGTGTGTTTATCTACAGAACCACTACACCAGCAAGAGATTTGAGAGGACTGTTCCTTCTCCTTGTTTGCCTTCCAATTGCCAAACATGCCATCTCTTCTGTTTTTCAAAGGAAGCAGCAGAGGTGATAAGTCATAATCTGCTCAGCTCATGCATTGTGCTCTGCTTGTGTATTCCATTCAATATGAAATACTGGAAATAAAAAAATAAAGTATTTTCCTTAAAATTGGGCAAAGTTTGCACAAATAATTATTAGTTGTGAATTACCAAAATATGAGTATTGGTCTAATATCGACACTCAACTGTGATGGACAAAGGACTCTCTAACAATTTAAAGTTAGAAAGTGTATGTTTATTCAGCGCTGGGCAGCAGCATGAGGTAATCCTCTAACACGCACTGCAAAATCACAGGTGATCACAGAGTCTGTTATTAGCAAAGGATTCAAACAAATACATTTTCATAATAACAGCCCCTCCCATCCCCTGCTTCCTATGGTAATTAGCTAGAATAGCTATTAAGCATGCGTGATTGACTTCTTAAATTAAGTCTGGGGTAGTTTTCGTGGGGAGGGGTCTTAAAAGGAGGAAGTAAGGCAAGTCTTCCTCACCCTAAACTCTTGAGCTTTTCTATCACTGACAATACAAATGATTTCTGGGGATAGTCCAGTTTTCCAAAGAATGGGTATCTGGTTGCATTGTCTATGTTCTGTCTATGTGAATCTGCTCACTAGTTTTGTCTTTTCCCATTGTAAGCGCAGCTGAGCAAACATGAAATGACAGACAATCAATTATTTAAGTTCCAGATAACTACTCCTTCTATCTTCTAACTTTTAATTGCTTTTAGCAAGGTAACTACAATCATAATTAGTGTTTCAATTTTACGCAGTGCTTGAAGTCACATAATGCCATAACAGACCCCATCTGACAAATAAAAAGCTCATAGGAAGAACTTTGAAACAAATGTCCAAGTAAGATTATTCAATAAAAAAACCCAAACAAACAAACATAACAAAGACAAGATAAAAAAATTGTGGTGGTATTTGTACCACAGTGGTCTTTACTGTTGGGGCAAAGCTGGACCGCAGCATTCCTCCCAAGGGAAGGTGTGTGTCTGGGCTTGGACCCACTACATCCAGTGCAAACAGAAGATTTGCTGAGTGGGAATGCATTGCAGTGCTGAGCCCTGAATCACAGGTAAGTTGCTGTGGGTGTCTGCCCTTGCAGGATGCCAGCGGGCAGAGGTGGCTGGTGGTCTTGGGACTGTTTACCAAAGGACTAAAGACGAGTGGATGCTGGAAAAAAAAATACAAGTGTTTGATCCTCAAGAACCAGCATACCTGCGCTTGATAGCAGGTGGTTTCATGCTGCACTTACAGTTATTTAATTCTTCCCTTAGGGTACTAGAAAGATAAAGTATGTCCACAGCCCACTGCCAGGGATTGGATGACAGGTTGAAACATCCTGAGACATGCTTTTCCCCTTCAATTTCGCTTTTCAGAAGCTCAGTTTTCTCTAGCTATCATTCATATCATGAGTCATGCCCCACATCCTGAGCAGTAATAGTGCATGCAAAGGGAATCGTACCAGCCAACATATCCGAAGAAAACACAATTTTTGGAAAGTGGAATCTGCCATGCTGCAGCAGAACTTATTTCAAGTTCTCAATTTAATGAAATTTCTACCTGAACTTTTTTTTCCCTAGATGTATTTGCAGTTCTTTGAGATTTATTTCAAGTTCATGAAAATGTGATACATGTGATACAGCAGCCTTCAAAGACATCACAGATCATTTGCAGAACATTTTCTCTCTGAAGTCAGCAGGACTGTAATTAGTTTAATGTCCACTAAATGATAGCTCAGTATGTGAACCTCAATTACAGCTGCTTTGGATGTTATTAATCTTTCAAGACTTAGGATGAGCCAAGTAATGCATAAATAGTGTTTATCTCTGTATTGAAAATATGTCTGAGAGGTTATTTTGAACTTCTCCAATTTCCTCAAGACTGATGCTTTAGATCAGCCTGGCTCTGCATGCTTTTGCCTAGGAGCTGACCAGTATATGTATACAAAAAATGGTCATTGCAGCAAATATTGAACTTTGAATAGAAGTCATCAAAGTTTTATCAAAATTGGTCTTTTATTCAACAGGAATTAAAAAGTAATGACTGGATTCTTCACACATGTAGCAGAGGAATCTCTAGTCAGTTCAAAGGAGTGTGTGGATGCCTTTTTATAAAGTCATTCGTCAAAACTCCAACTCAAAGGGGATTCTTTCAGGTTTGGATGGTTTTTGGTGGTGTTTTTTTTGGTTGTTGTTCTTTATTTTTTTTGTCTATTTGGTTTTTTTTTTGTTTTTGTTTTTGTTTTTTTTTGTTTGTTTGTTTGGCTTGGTTTTTTTTGTTTGTTTTGTTCTGATTTGTTTTTTGTTTATGTTTTTTTTAATGAAGGAGAAGTGGAGAGTAATGACCAATTTATCTGAAAACCACCATTCCAGGACCAAAGTCTGCTCCAAGAGGTAACTTCCAAGGGGCCCAGACCTTTCATGGTTGTATGCCAGGATTCAGTCAGAGATGCACATTTGAGGCACAGAGAAGAAGAAAACTTAGTCCTCTGCTGTGGTTTATAGACTGTGAGTTATTCAGTAACAGCCAGGAGAGAAATTCTGAAAATATGACTGCCTCTGAAATAAAATCTTAGTCCTGTTTCCTCCTTTCTTCTAGATAGAAATAATTTATTAATAGTCACTGATGATATTGATATATTTGTAATTAATTTTTCCTCCTGGAAACTTTTCCCTTTCTCAAGTTTCCTCTGAGACCAAAAGGTTTTTATGGCAGCTGCTCCTATGGCAAATTTGGATTGTGACAGCGGCATAGTTTGTTTTCCCTGTGTTGTACCAGACCTGGCTGAAAACACAAATAGTCTCAACAGGGAAGAATAGCAGACCCTGCAAATAGACACCACATAACCCTGTAGCCCCAACATTGTCTTTAAACATCTAAGTACATAAGAAGCAGTATCCATTGCCGTGTTCATTTTTTTCTATTTGCCATTTTCTTATAGAAATGGCAATATGTAGTGGCTGAATTTTTTGAGCTTCCAACTCAGAATATGCCATCAAGAATTTTTTTGCATTTTGCATATATATCATCAAATTTATGTCATAGAGAATGTATTGTGCTTAATGAAGAGGTGAAAGAAACCCATGTGAAAACTGATTGCAGTTAAAAGATTGTGTTATAAATTACTCACCAAAATTGAATAGGTCAATCAATAAGGCAATTTATCAGTCCATTGATAAAGAATAGGCAAGCAGCGCTGGGGACGTAGGGAGTCTGTGCTCCACCAACATGTCCACTTCACCTTTTTTCACTGCCTCTTTTATAGGCAGTTTCTTGGTGGCCTGTGACATGCCCACTTGTGCTAGGGTACAAGTCCGAGCAAACCCTAACATGTTGGCTATCACTCAAGTGACAGTGGCTACAAGCCCCCATCAGGTCTGGACAAGGCTCATACATGTTCTCAGGTTATACTCCTAGCAGGCAGATAGCAGCAGTGACAAGTTTGTTTCTGCTCGTACAAGCCTGCATTTGCTTATACATAAAAAGTGATTATAGTGGCAAAGTAAAAAATACATAAAACCAAAAAGCACAGCAAAGTGATTTTAACAAATATAATGAAATCATTATATTTTTCTGTGTCTCATGTCCATGTTTTACTTTAAATTCAGTTTATATTGACTCTATGGTGTATTTCTATAATGACACGTATCACTATATAACATCTCACAATTGTATGCTGGTCAAGTCTTATCTCCCAATGACCTTTATGAATGCAGCTTTTTTATTGCTGAACATGATAAAAAGCATTTCATCCCCAATTGTTCTAAACATAAGACTTTTCAGAGGAAAGGCCTCATAGGAATCTGTTAGGTATTTTTAGATTGTGGGCAAGTTTTATTGTGTTGTATTGGCTCTTCAAACCAGTCTATATTCTCAGTTTTTTGTCACCTCCTTCAGAAAGAACATAAAAGCTGAAGGTGTTGCAGTCAATTTGTCTGTGCCCTTTACACACAGAGGAAAGCTTGTGTGAAAAGAAAGATGGTGGAATTATCAGCAGCTGTGCCAAAAGCACAGGATAAATAAAAATCAAAATTCAGCAAAATATAAAATGAGAGATCATGCAGCTCAGCAGCTGCAGTATTCCAGGATATATCCCTGCAGTGTCTCCCAAGTCTAACTCGGAGAGAAAACTTTGTCACAGATATGCATAATGCAATTGCTGCCTGAAATGTTCTCCTTTGGGACCCTGAAAGGTGCTGCCGATTGGTTCCCACTGCTTCATCTGTGTACTACTGGCACAGTACTACATAATAAGGAGGAAAGACAGAGCGAAAGACAGAGCCAGAAGTTACTAGATGAATAATTTGAAACTATAAATAAACTGGGATTATCACTATAAACTTTTTTCTCCATTCTTTTACTGTTTTTACTTTTTACCTTATAACTAATTTTTTCCATTCCATCTTCATCAGCTAAGATTCCTCATTCAATTTTTCTTAATAGCAGTCCAAAGCTGTTGCCTATCAACTGCTACTTACTTTTGAATGAAGAATCTGTCCCCATGTTACTCATTTCAAGTAACTGTCATGCTTAAATTATCTTCTCCAATCCTCTTTAACCTCAAGGCAACTCCTATCTTGATAGGTGATTAATGACTTTCCATTCCTGGAACCAATGTGAAAGACAAAAGAGAAAAAAAAAAATTCTCTTTTTTAACCTTTCTTTCATCTCAATCATTTCAGGAAGAAAGACAAGAAGGGTAATAAATGTTTCACTCTTCTTCAAGGAACATCAGCTTTGTTGGTACCCAGTGTTAATTACCTGAAAAATATTTAAATGAGGGAACACAACTAAAAAATATAGTTATTTTCTCTTGTCAAGTTGGAGTGGTGGCACAAAATAAATTTTTTTTGTGCCTGTTGACACTGTTAATACCACCTTCCTTTAAGATCTTATGTTGCTTCTCAAAATCCAGACAAGATTAAGAACAAGAGCATTGCTATTTGTGGATGTAACTTCAGAGTTAATCTAATTCAGTCTATAGTGATTTATAGAGCACTAATTGCTGCCTAGCATTTGTTTTGTGGTAACACTTTGGACTTGGGAGGTGCAAGACTCAAAGTGCTTTACAGTCTGAACTCACCTTGTCCCATGTTTAACGGATTTTTATCACCCTTGTCCACTTGTTCTCAGCCCTCAGTAGCATGGATGAACACGGATCCAAACTTGATTAAATTGATCTGTAAAATCTTCTTGCTTCCCTTCATCTTCTCTAGGGCAACACTGAACACTCAAATGTATCCTGCCTATTTGAGTGATGATCTGTCATGTTGGGCATTTTTTTCAAGTGCTTGACAGTGATTTGACAATCACCTGTGGCATTTACACACTTGAAAGCTTCTTGTGCTGTTCCCTCTGTGGTGAAAGCTGCCTTCATTCCCTCAGTGCAACATAATCTGACCAGTGTGGGACCTCCTCAAACCCATGGTTAACTAGATTATTCACAGCCTAAAGCCAAGTAGAGAGTCACCATTCCTCAGCAGCTCTGTGCAAAGCTGATGGTTCTCTTTTGAGTGTAAGGGACTTGTGGTGACATAATAGATTCAAGACAGATTCTCAGGAAGCAGGAATGCCATATTTACTTTATTTAAGAGTCATTTATGTCCCTGTTTACAGTTCCTGCTGGAACATCCTCCGTTTAAGGGAAGCTTTGAGTTTGGCTTTGGTATCATCTACAGATATTTGGTTTTACTCCATCCAGTTCATTTAATATCTGTATCTGGTGTGCCAAGGGGTGGATCAAATAAACTGGTTAGCAGGTACCACTAATAGAGCAATGAACCTTAAAAGTAACATCTGTCTCATCCTACTCAGGCTCTCAGATGATAATAACATCACCTGCTATATAGCTCATTAACACTGTCACCTCTTCCTTCCTTGGCTCCCAAGACTGGGAGGAAGGCTTACCCCACCTGTGTTTGGATTTCCACTAAGCAGGTGTTGAATCTTCATTTTTCATGGAGAGACTCAGAGGCTACAACATTACATTAGATGCTGCTCTATCTACTTGTCAGGACTTTGTTTGACTGGTTGGTCTGAGACCAAAGCCACAGTGATATTGCTTAAAAGAAGATGAAATCTGACTTACAAAATGGTTACATCTTCAAAAGCTGGCTATGAAAGCGGTATTAGTCTGATAGGCCAGATAGATAGGGTATAACTCTGATCTTGAAGTTAAAACTTGCAAAGACCACTACCTGGTGATGTCTGCCTTCAGAAAGGACTTTTAGGGGCTGAGGATGTGGCTTAGTCTGGAGATGGAACCTGGAACCCCCTTAAAAGAAGGAGAACAAAAGTGACCATTCCTATTACCTTCACCGCCCAATGCTACACTGATCTGGCAGGCAGAGGAGTTCACTCACAGAGACAGCACTGAAGGCAAGAGGCTCCTTTGATGCCTCTGGCCTACTGCAGATTGTTTCATTAATTGCTAACATTAAATGTGAGTAGTGACCTAACTCTGTGAGGTGCATAATTGGAGTGCTGAAGCAGGAAGATTTCTTAAGAAGCACTTAAAACTCAAGAAATTAAGGCCTTTCCTTCTCAATTAGCAGACCTCATGTAACAGAAGGGGTATGTACAGTGCAGTCAGATGAAGAACTGTATGTCTGCTCCAGCATCTGATCTCTTGGCTCATGTGTGATGGTGATTGGATTTGTGTGTTGGGGGGTGCATTATGCAGAGAAGTGACATTACTAATGTCACATGAACCAACATAAAGGGCAAAGAGATTTTTGAGAAACCAAGCTGTAGCATCATAACCTGTGAATACAATATGGACAACCCTGGGCAGGTGCTGTCCAACCCCAGACTGGGAAGTGGTGCTTTCTGCACAGCTAATATTGACCCTGCACTCCAGCCCTGCTGCAGTGCAGCTGAGACCTAGCCTAAGAAAAAAGCTTCATTGTCTGCATGAAGTATTCTGTAGTCAGGAATGACTAGCTTGCCATTTTTTATTTGAACAAAAGGCATCTAAGTGTGCAGGATACAGAAATTGTTCCAGTTAACATTTCAGGCAGACTTGCATGTCCCATTGCACTCCTGGTACTTCAGTAGAGGATCAGCATAGATTCTTTGTGGCCTCTCTGGGGCCTTTAGAGAGCAGACCCTTGCCAGTGATGTGGAGGATAGAACTGCTCTCTGCAGTCTTCAGGAAGAAATGTCTCTCTTCCAGACTTGCTATGAAGGAGCTTTTGCACTCCTAAGGAAAAATGTTAAGAAATGCCTTAGCATGCAATGAAGATTTATGTAAAGGAATTAAACAAATTTTCTGTTCTTTCCATAAAGCACCTGCAAGTTAGTTTCAGGATGTCAGTAAAACAGATATGCCTGCCAGTGGTATTAATAATGTGTATTACAGTAAGCCATAGGACTGTATGCATCTCTACAGAAAAACTACAGCAGGCAGTTTAAAAGCTGCAGGTATAAGATGAGGGGTAAGAGTATATTAATTTTGTGCTGGATTACTTTTGTGTATTTACCATTCTATTTACATGGTAAAATACTACAAACTATATAAATACCAATAACACTGATAGGGGTCTGATCACTCAATCCCCGAAATCAAATAATTCAGCTTCCCAGTACTCATCTATGGTCTACTTGTGTTTAGGTGGTCTGCTATGGAGTTTTAAAAAGCCCACATGACCCTATGTTGCCTTGCAGCAGGATGAATTGTAAACCAGGTGGCTGTGCTAGCCATATTCAGCGCAGGCTGAGATACAGGTACAGCAATAGGGCTAGATGATGTCACTGTACCTTGGATACACAGAAAGCATCACTTGTGGCAGGAGGGGAAAAGCCCAGGGAGGGGAGACCTTTGCAAGAATGAGCTGAAAGACACAAGGCAACAGCTGATGAAGATGTGGAGTGAGTGAAAGCAAGAAAGGTTTGCATTCACTTTACACTTCTTGAGCCAAAATGTGGTAATACAGAGTAATAAAGAATGTGGATGGATTAAACCAGAAGTTGTTCTTCCATGTTTAGTATGACTCATGAAACACTCGGGCTTAGAGACACTTGTTCCAAATGCTCAAAATAAGATAGCTTTCCTCTTTCTATCCTTCATCACATGGAAGTGGGCCCTGCCCACCCCCTGTGCTGGTGGGGATGGGGCTCATAGTAGGCCCATGCCCCTTTGAAAGAAGCAGTTCATAGATCTCCATGTGGGAAGGCTGCTGAGCCTGGCAGGACAGAGTGGGACTCGGTGTAAAATGAGGATAGCTTGTGAGAAAAGTGATGCAGCCTGACCGGACAGAGAAGGACAAGGAGCAGAAGAGGTGACTGACACCTCTCAGGGAGGCACAAAGAACCACCATTTTTTGCAGTGCAGTTTGCAACACCGTAGGGACATGCAGGAAGGCAAGACTCCAAGGTTTTGGGGACTGCTGCTTTGTTTGGCTGTTGTTTTCCTTGGGATTATTATTATCTTTTGCTAGACACAGGGCAAGCAGTTGGCAGCCAGAAGGTGAACTGGCATGACCCTTGAAATGAAGAAAGGCTGGAAAGATAGTGGCTGAAATGAAGAGTGGCTGATTCTGTTGGCATGGGGTAGGCAGTCTGGAAAGAGCCCAGAGATTTGCTTTTCAGTTGTGCAGTCGTTCCTGCAGTGCTGCCCTTGGAAGTGAGCAAGGGGTGGGATCTGCTGCCATGGCCACCCAGATTGGGCCTGCCAGGGACAGAGGGCTGCATGGAACCGACAAACACATCGAAGGGTTTGCTTTAGTACCACTGCTGCACTGATTCTGTTAAACATTGGGTTTTACCCACAGCTTTGTCTCATTTTTCCTATTTGTGATGCAAAGCTGAAACAACTCTCATGGTGTCTCATTTTTGTGCTGTCAGTCTCTGACCCTGTCAGCTGGCAAACTGCTGGGTAGCATAGTAAGTATCCAGATGTTGATTTACTTCATTCTAATGAAGGTAGATTTAGGTGTACAAGTGTGACTGATTAGCACTTTTTAAAGCCTCCTGGGTTCCTCTCCTTCAGGCATCCCAGGAGGTTACTCTTTATTTTCAGTATCTTGTAATTGTGAGGCACTGGGTCAAAACAGTATGATTTAAATGATGTTCTGACAATGTTTTCAGGCTGCCAATTTGGATGTGGCATGCAGTGCTCTCTTTGCCTGATGAACGGCATGCACTTCAGAGCTGCGAGCATCTAGACTCTGCTCAATGTACTCCATTATTTCCAGTTCAACTGCTGAAACTCTGGCTTTATATA
Source organism: Oenanthe melanoleuca (assembly GCF_029582105.1). Lineage (NCBI taxonomy): Eukaryota > Metazoa > Chordata > Aves > Passeriformes > Muscicapidae > Oenanthe > Oenanthe melanoleuca. Next base: position 101,575,237 of record NC_079335.1, on the reverse strand, counting down.
TTATATACATTGTCTAATACAGACAAAACTTCTAGACTTTGTCTATCTAGCTGCCTGTCTCAGTACTTACTGGGCACCATTCATTACTGTAACTTGGTGCTGAGCACAGTAAGGTAAGAAAAAAGGCAGTCATGACAAAATTTTTAAGAGCATGTACTCTTGCAAATGGATTGCTGTTAAAGTATGTAAGATATATATACATGCATACATATTTATGCATGTATATATGCCTGTGTGTACATGAGTAAAATATGAAATTAATTTAGCTCATTTGATTGAAAAAATGACATTTATGCAGGCAAGTGTTGTGAAGAGTTTCTTGGGCCACTCAGGAGATGGATGCACATGCTGACCTACAGCATTCCTACTAAAGTTTTTCTGGGCTTCTGGGCCAACCCTGCCAACTATTCAATCTTGAGACATGTAACAGTTTTCTATATAAAGGATGGCTTTAAAAATAACTCTCATGTACCTCTTAGATCCAAATGCTCTTTTTAGCCATGGAAAACTCAACATTGCGATGATATATATTACAGCTTGGGAAAATATTTTTTCTCCTTGCATTGCAAAATGTAGTTTGCAAAATCTGGATAATTTGGGACAGCATTTATTACTAAATGCCTCAAATATTAAATGAAACACTTGTGTTTGTCTGATCCTATTTGTAGTAGAGCAAAGTACAGAAGGAGTATGCATGGGAATATCATTCACACTCCTCCCTCCTTATATTTTATGTGTTCTGTTTAGGAAGCGACCCTCACCCACCAGCCAGTAAAGAAAATTCTATAAAAAGAAAAAGGTTAAAAAATGCACCTTTTTTTCTCATTTCTAATAATAATCACAAGCAGTATCTTCAGAGGTACTCTAAAAAGTACAAGATATGTAGTAGGTGTTACCTGGTACAGATATAAATAGATCAGACAAATGACATCATAGGTTTTTGGGAGGACAGTAACATTGACAAGCCTTTTGCAAGATAATGAACTTTAGTCCCTATGGCATTCAAGAGTTCTTTTTTACTTTGGATTTAAATGGGATATGATTGATATGGCATATTGCATTTATTCTGCATCCTTTATGGAAAGATGTCTTTTAAATGCTCAATAAATCAGACTTGTCTGCACACATTTTAAAAAAATGAGTTGGGTTCTTTTACAGAGACATCTATCTAGTTCCATTTTAGAAAACCTACATGGTCTCCAGTGGCTTCTTTAGAAGGTTAGGGCTCTTCCAAATCTCCCATGACACTTTCCGCCGATCATGCCAGAAACAAGTGTTCAGGGTGGCCACACCACAAAACTTCCCTCTGAGTCTACACGTTACATACACTGCAGAAATACGTTAGAAATGGTTTGCCAAATGTGGCAAATGCAACTGCTATAAATTTCAAATGGAAATGTTCAGTAACCTCTGTTGCTGTTGGGTTTAGTGACTGTGCTTCAAGGTGGGTAACTGAAAATTCCATAGTCTATGCAAAAAAGCCAAGACACATACACTTCTATTCTCCTTCCAACCATCAGATAGTCTTTATTAAGCAGAATATTAAATTAAATCTGAGCAGCATTTATCTCCTGAAATTCAATTTTTCTGAACATATGTCAGAATAAAATATGTTCCATCTTCTGACTTTTAACTGCTTGCTAACACAGTAGCCATTGCAAACAGCATATGGTAGTAAAAAAAAAGTGATGAGATACTTGTCTGGATTCAGAGTAAGGTATCCAAAATAAATTTGAGTAAAATGACCTTAATTTAGCAAAGTACTTCAGCTTTAAGCATGGAAATAGACAATGAATCACATACTTAAAGTAAGACTCATGTATGATATGTGCTTCTTGCTAAATTAGGCATAAATTACATCTACATACTGAATGGCAGCAAAAGCCCAGTAAAAACACAAAACCAATCAACCAACAAAAAACACAAAGAAAAGACAAACATGAAAGCTTTGGTTCAGAAGCAATAGTTTCTCAGATGTAATGCAGTCCACATAAGGCCTGTTTTGTTTTCACTCAGTCACTTTATTATTTATTGCTCAGTATCAAGAGGAATAAAACTGACATTGATTAAAGGCCATTGTGATTTGTAGGCAATATTAATATAATTATTTGAATAGTATGATGTACATTGTAGGAATAAATCAAAGTCATAGAAGAATGGAAAAAGGAGGAATCACAGTATGATTGTAATCATGTAAACAGTAGCCCATATGGAGAGATTAATACAGATTTCCTTTTGTCCACTTGACAGGCCTGATCAAAAAAGTACCAAATATTTTAGTTGAACAAACACTTGAGTTCTTCCTTTGCATGGTGAATATATATTAAAAAATAATCTTATAAAGCAGACTGGATTAATATGTCTCTACTTCTTTTCCTCTTGATCCTTAAGGATCATCAGAATCCTCTCCCACGGAGAGGTTACTTTATTGGTTACTTAAGAAAATGAGCTGAGCAAATATTGTTTGAAGTGGAAAAAAAATCACTGCTGATATTCCCACAGAAGGTAAGAAATCAGATACTTTTCACCAGCCAGGAGTTTATTAGTAATCAGTATGGACCAGTTGCATTACAAAGGGCCATGTTTCAGCAGTTGACAGCTGCAACTTCCTCTGCAATTAAATGATGCATAAGAGCTGCCAAATATGTCTCTGAGAGGCTGATGACCAATCTGCTCTGAGAACTTCCAGTTCAGTGTAGAGTTCACCTGGATTTTATAAGGCTTTGAGCAAGATTGGCTATTCAAATAGGGCAAGTCAGCTACTGAGACCTGGGCTATGCAACACAGATTCAATCTGACTGAATATATGGGAACAGGACCAGTAACTGCTTTTTTTAGAAAGAGAATCAACTTTGCAAAGGCCTATATTAGCCTGGCATGCAGTATCAGGATATAGGACACCAATTTGTGGTTAGTCACAGAAAGGACAAGCATTCAATTTCAAGCTAGTCAAAGAAGGCATGAATTCAGCAGGGAGCTTTAGGACAGGGCTTAATATCTACGTCATAATACATGCTAAGCTGTTTAAGTGTATTTGGTGCAATTACATCCAATTAAATACTTGGAAATTAGGTTTACAGTCTTCAAATATAGGGCCCTTGCTCTACAACAGAATTGGCACCGGCTGACTTTTGTAATTTAGTCAAGACCCACATGTCTCACAGACTGCTCCCCAGTACTGAAAGGTTCCTGTGCCCAGAACATATTTGAAGATAGAGGCCTGCATGGACAAAACAGGGATGTCTGCACAGTCTCACTAGCATGGAAAAGACTCAAGGGATGATCACAGTTTATGCCAAGGAAAAATTTATGTCAGTATATTTACTGCTGAATCTGCAAAAGTTCTATTTAGCAAATGGAGAAGAGAGCTTTGATGTGTGAACACACCACCAAGACACTCAGTGCCTTTCTGACATGAGTTCTGCATTTTGATAATTACAGACTTCAGTCCTGTGTGCAGCCCATCCCTTCCTAACATTTTCAGCCTTCCAGTGGGTTATAGAACTGTTTGTTGGTTTTTTTTTTTTTTTTTTTTTTATAAATAGGAATAATATATAAAATGTTTTAAGTGAAATAAACACAGAAAAATATAAAATGTTTCAAGCCTGTGGCTGTCTCCCAGTATTTTACCCATTTTCTGTATCACCAGATAAAGGTGAAGGAAACACAGAGCAATGCTTCCAAGCAGTTTTGTGAATCCGAGGACCAGAAATTTTTGTGACCTATGAGAGCAGCCAACACACAACACATGCTGAGAGCTTTTGTTCATACACAGAGAAGACAGAGGACACACAAATTCGCTACTCTTTCTTATGGGAAGATTGCACAGAAAGTTGCCAGCTTCTAGGGCAGAGTGCATTTCTTGAACTGACATTCATACGGTATCTCCAAACTGATTTGTTGTGAGACTAAATACCAGGATTAAACACTTAAACTCAGTTGGTATTGGGGACAAAACTGTAGAACCACAGCCACACTTTACTACAAGCATTGGACTGTAGTATGAGGACAGTTTGAACAGTATTTTCCCCCCGCCCCTAAAATACACACTTCAAACAAGAAAGCAGTCCAACAGTTTTCCAAGACACAAGAACAGGACGCTAGTTTAAGTCCCTCAGAACAAGCTACCTGTCTCCATCAGAGTTGTAGCAGCCATCTTGCACCAGAAATCAGCCCAGGCTTTGTTTTTCTCCCTCCCTTACCTTATTCCTGTTAGAATCCAAGGATGTCTAATTTCTCTGGTGGTTTCTGACTACATTTTCTTTCAAACATTCAACTTTTCATATTTTTAGTATTACTGTGGCAGTCTAAATGTCTTTTTCTTCATATTGTTGCAGTTTTCTCACTATTTCCCTGAACATTTGCAAGACAGTCCATTTGGGTTGACACAGTGTGAGATGAGGCAGATAGGCATTGCCAAAGGGCTCCCACTGCAATGACTGGGCTGTTGGAATCAGATGTTTTCTAAGACGTCTATGGGGACAAAGCCTTTCTTCTTCCCGCTGTATACCTTGATAAAGCCATCATGTTCCTTTTCAGAGGTCACACAGATCTGAATACAAAAAAGGTATGAAAATGTTAAACTCTTTGCCATGATCAAAGAGACAAATTATTCCAGGGTGTTTATCAGGCAGGTTAGACATCCTGCTAGTTACTTCTATAAGTAGAGCAATCCCCGTTGGATTCACACTGCTTTGATAAGAATCTCAAACTCACGTATTTAGAGTTATCTTTCCCCTATCTCCCTGAATTGCCACATAAGCAAGAGAGAGATCAAAATTGTTAAGAATAAAATATTCTGAAATCTTGGAAAGGTTTGAATATCCTTGAAAAGGATAAAAGATTTTGAAACTTGAATTTTGACTTCAGCCTAATGTGATGATCATGCTGCAGCTGTCTGTGTATGAGAGAAATGTGTATTTCAGATCATGAGCTATCTGACTCCCTCAGCACCTGGTGGTGAAAAGTAATCGTGGTTCACTTGTAGCAGCTGACCTGAATGCAAGCATATTCTCTTTTCCATTAAAAGGAGCCTCAGTACCTCTGATTATGTTATTTGCTCAGCCCTCGCACCTGCAAATGCCTGTTTTGGATACCAAAATGTGTGACCCAAATCCAGCTCTGTGAGAACATTTCCATAACACCTACTCCACAGGGAAGCAATCATGAAATTGTGTGGTCTTTATATTGCACAAATATTACATTGTGGTAAAGGTTTTAATTTCCTCCTGACCTTTGTGATCTCAGGCATTTCCCTTTAAGGCCCTTTTTGAAACATCTGATAATGGCTGAGCCATTTGAAAGCCCAGTGGCATGGGCATTTTAGACTGGGCACAACACCACATGGAATAAAGACTTGTTTTCAAACGTCTGTGCCAAATAACTATATATTTCCTACCAATCAAACAAACTTAAAACATAGCTGGAAAACTGACGGTCCTATTGAGACCACTCCACACACTAATTTCTAATGATGTCAGTGCCAGCCCTTTATCTGGACTAACACTCTGTCTGGTAAATATTTAAAATGTTCTTTTACAGTAATTCAGAGGATATGAAATGAACAAAAATAGCTCTAAAGTGTTCCTGGATAAATCAATTTCAGCATGACTATTATGGGTGACACCTAAAAACCACATCTGAATTCTGGGCCAGCTTGTCCTGTGGTTGCATAGATAAAATTTATTAGCAGCACTGATGCTGCCAGAATGAAATGAAAGGTTACAAGAAGGAGGTGAAGCTGCTTTATATTT